>NC_044988.1:30624296-30973865 GCF_008728515.1 Papio anubis
ATCTGATCTTGAATGATTTTTCTAAAATAGGTCTCTGATGGATTCTGTTGTTGATTGTTGTTATTGTTGTAACACTTATTTGCTATTCTGCCGGTTTCTGTCAATATTAGCTAGTTCATAGCACCTCCAAAGTATTTATACAAGGATTTATAATTTTCTTGGGTGGCTTACTTTTCTCCATGAGGGAAAGGTGGAAGAAACAATATTGGCCAAGCAAATGTTAATATTCAGAATATGATTTAAAGTACAGAGCTCAGATTGGCTTTTCCATTACACTGAAGGATTACAGAGATGCACAGAAACACTATTGGTTCATCATTACTAACACATACGTGCCAGGACATACAGGCAGGTCGAAAGATTGAAAAGCAACCACCTTAGCTCTGAATTCCAGGGAGTTTATAGGCTTAAATCACAGAGACTTGACATCAGGCAAATGGAGTTTCTGAGGCTGAACAACAATTTGGAATCAAAGGTATTTGAGAATGCCAATTATTAAGAAAAATTCTTTTCTGAGGATCACCATAGCAAAGAAACTCCTACAAATGTAGTTATGCCAGTTCTTGCCTTCCATAATTTAAGCTGTCTGTACCTTTTTGTTGGGAGTAAGCATTTTGACTGGTTTGATATTCCATGTAGTCCTGTGAGAAGATGGGGAAAATCTGTGATAGAGGTTCTTGGAGAAAAAAATATCTCAAGTCTGTTAAAAGACAGGGCAGATTTACCTATGAACAGGATTACATCATGTGTATTTGAGGACTGAGACCACTGCACTTCTCCTCTTAGTGGGAAAAGACCATTTGACCATATCTTGACTTTCTTTACCCTTAGGTGAAGAAAGTAGAATTTTGACTGATCACATAATAAATGTTTAAATTTGGAGATGCAGTTAAAGAAGGGAAGAACTCTTCTTGATGTTGATGTAATAGGAGACATACATACACACACACACACACACACTCCTTAGATATTGTTTGTCAAGCAAAAGATTGTGAATTTGAAAGAGGCAGCAGCTACCCTACTACTTGCAGATGCTATTTAGCACTCCTAGTACTGTTATTTAATGTTTTCATGTCCAATCACTTCAACTCGATTGTAAGCCCCTTAAAATCAGGGATTAGCTATTTGCTGCTTCTCCCATTGAAAGTAACACATGACCTCAAACTGTAATGGAAAACAGTCTGATATAAGGAGAAAAATCTTACCTTAGAGGAAAAGGTATATGGGGAAAGTTACTTCACTATTTGTAGAATCAGAGGGTTAGACTAAAGAAAGAAGCACAGAAGGGAGGAATAAACATATGATAGGGCAAATAATCCCTAGGCTCCCTTGTATCATTCTCAAGTATGCATTACAACTGTTTTTGATTATCTATTTTTTATTTACAAAACTTGTTTTTCTCAACCATATTACAAGACAAGGTCTCCTACGCATTTCCATCAGCTTTTTTTTTTTTCACCTTTTATTTTCTGGGTTACATTAATTCTCTTAGTTTTTCACCAAAATACCTCCAAATTGCCTAAGTGCATTGTAGTTTGAGTACATACTTACATATTCATTTAGCAAATAATGTTCAAGTGCCTACTTCATGCTATGTATAGTCCTGAGTTTATGCATCTAAATTAGACATTAATGGTAAATATCAAGAAAAGTTGTGGTGATGATTTAAACATTAATAAAACAGATGCAATATATCAGGTCATACATAGCTGAGGGTCCTGGAGGGAAGCATTTTCACTGGATGGAGACTTTCTTGGGAAATACACAGGGGAAAATCAATCACATTATAGAATAAAAATTGGAAAATGACTAATTTGGAAAGATTAGTTTTAGAACTGGAATTATTTGACCTCTAGAGGGAAAAATTAATGTTTAATGTCATAAAGTCATAAAAGCCCCAATGATTTTCTTCTTTTATATAATTTCTCTTCTAATCAAAGTAATGTACATACTTAATTTAAAAAGGCAAGTATTAATTACTGAAAATCAATAATTTTCAGTCCATCTCCCCATATCTTGACACCTATCAAAAGCATATACTTTTGCATATTTTATCTATTTTTAAATATTTAATAGTATATCATGTTTAAGTCTGAATTAAAACAGTTCTGCTTATCTATTTTTTATTCACAAAACTTGTGCTTTCAACAAAATTGCAAGTTCCTGGGATACAGGGACCTTGGATGGCACTCTCTCCCCCCATGGTCCCTGTACTACACTGCTAGGCAGACAGAAGATAGTCACTGTTTGTTGCTTGATCAAATGTGGCAACCTTTCCTGAGGTTCCTCTAAATCCTCAAATGGCAGTGAGCATCAGTGGCCTCCCTAAGCAGCGTCAGGGTTGGGGTGATTATATTAGAAGGGAGGATGATGGAGTGGGAATTTGGAATTACAAGATGTTTGTTTGAGTTCTGTCTCACTTTTGCCTCTCTGGGTTTCAGTTACCATCTGTAAAATAGTATTATCAGTTGTTTCATATAAAAGTTCTATTGTAAGGCCAAGCCCAGTGAGTCACGCCTGTAATCCCAGCATTTTGGGAGGCAGAGGTGGGCGGATCACAAGGTCAGGAGATCGAGACCATCCTGGCTAACATGGTGAAACCCTGTCTCTACTAAAAATACAAAAACTTAGCCAGGTGTGGTGGCAGGCACCTGTAGTCCCAGCTACTCGGGAGGCTGAGGCAGGAGAATGGCATGAACCCGGGAGGCGGAGCTTGCAGTGAGCTGAGATCACGCCACTGCACTCCAGCCTGGGCAACGGAGCGAGACTCCGTCTCAAAAAAAAAAAAAAATTATATTGTAAAGGGAACTAAACGAGATTCACATATCCAACTGTAAAATGGTCCATAAATTAAGCATTTGTCATTCTTATACTGTCCAATAGAACATCCTATGAGGATGAAAATGTTGGATATCTGCTCTATTCAATATTGTAGACATTAGTCACTAACTACTTGTAGATATTTAGCTGTTCAAATATGATTGATATGACCAAGGAACTGAATTCTAAAATGTATTTAAGTTTAATTAATTTCAATTTCAATAGCTGATTTGGGCAGTGTAAATTTAGTCTACACAGAAAGGTAAACCAGGAGTCACAGCAACTGGACGACTTCACACTGACCTAAACCAAAATATGAAAACAGATGGGATCCTGGAGGGGTTTACATGAGCCACAGATGAAAGAAGAGTAGAGAGTAGAAAGGGATGAGCCAAGTGGAGCAACACAAAGAAAGGAATGGAAATCAGCTTTTAGTCCTTTCCTCTAGTTCCACCCTTCTAGCACACCATTAGGTAACTCTGAATCTCTAGTTGGTGGAAAGAACTAAGAGTCTTCACTCTATCTCTCATTCTCTGTGAGACTGTCTCTGCAGTTACATTCTGTTATCTGAAAAGGGACGGTTTTATGCTAGAGGGTTTCACAGGATATTTTGAATGCTAACGCCTCATGCCCTGTTATTCAGGTCTAGTTGCCTTGCTAGCCCTTCTAGAACTTCTTGCAACTATCCTGGGTAGCTCCAATTCAAGGTTTCTTCCTAGAATCTGTCTAGAGACACTTGAAATGAGATGCTGGATGGCAAAGAAGGTGGATTAACTGCCTCATTTTAACCATCTTCAAGGAATACACAAAACGTGTCCCTGCACAAAAGTGCAACACACACCTAGATACGTCAAATACACACAAATGCTATGTTAGTTCTGCAAGAAAAACATAAAAGTTCAAATATCTTAGATACTTGCTATACACTAGGTATTGGTTTTCTCAAAAAATCCTTTGAGGTAGGTATACTTGTTATTGTCCCCATTTTATAGACACTTTATCAAGGTAACACTGTTAAAAATCTGATTTGAATATAGATCGTGTGACTACAGAGTCCACACTCTAATAATTAGAATACAGTGAATTCTCTATCAATGTTCAATACAAAATAAGTTACTTGGAAATATAATAGCTGGAATCCTTCAATGCACATGATGGCTGGTAGTTTTGAAAGAAAGCCTTTCACTAATATGTACTTTTGTCCCCTACTCCAAATGACTAGTCATCTTTGTATAACCAGTGACCACCTATAGATTCTGTTACCGATCAGGTGTCCAAAACATGATGAATGAATGAAAGATTAACTGAATAATAAATGAGGACTAAGTCCTGATTTTTTTTTATCTTGCCCAAATTTCTACCTAAGGGATCTAGGGAGTCACGCCCTATAAAACATAAATTCTCATCAGATGGGTTTTATTTGATCCTGTGTATTGTAACTTACTTTTCAATCTGACTCTGGCATAACATTATGAGATAAGGAAAAAAAATATGTAACCTTAAAATACATTTTCTTGCCATACCTTAAAATTGCCCTGTAAATTCTCTTGTGTGGAAAAGTCCACATTCTGTAAAAAAATCCTCTTCCCCCTTTGTTTTCCTTCCTTCCTTCCCAGATCCAGGAGATAATCAACTAAGAGTCAGGCACCCTTTTAAGTCTGATAAAAAACAATTTACAACCTGCTCTCTCTAAAGTCAGCTACCTAAGAGCTTCCTCTGCACAATAAAACTTGGTCTCTGCAATTCTTTAGATTTAACCTGAACATTCCTTTCTATTGATCCCAGTTCTTCAGACAACCTCAACCAATTGCCAACCAGAAAAATGTTTAAATTTGCCTATAGCCTGGAAGTCCCCACTTTGAGTTGTCCCGCCTTTCTAAACCAAACCAATGTATGTCTTCAATGTATTTGATTGATGTCTCATGCCTTCCTAAAATATATAAAACCAAGCTATACCCCAACCACCTTGGGCACATGTTCTCAGAACCTCCTGAGGGCTGCGTCATGGGCCATAGTCACTCATATTTGGCTCAGAATGACTCTTCAAATACTTTGAAGAGTTTGACTCTTTTCGTCAACATGACAAAAACCATACAGACAACTTGTCTCTCCTACCTCAATCAGAAGTAGAAAAATTGGGGTATTATTCTACATGTTCAGCATGAGAATAGCACTTTCTTTCTGTAGAACGTATGGAAATGCAAACAGGTGTTAGAAAGCTAGCGTTACATTTCAAGGAAATCCATTTAAATAAACATGCCTGGGCTTGCCATAGTTCATTGAACTTGGAATGTAGCACAACCACCATCAAAAAACAGAATGAATTTTACTGGGAGCTCAACAAAAAGCAATTTTCACAGGGGGATCTACATATCAGCAACTTTTCTTGCAAAGGGATGCTTTGGTGACCGTAAACCAGATTTTTAACCAGACACTAAGCAAGATATCATGGGAATTGGGGTCATTCACCTGTCCAGGAATTGACTAAATGATCACATTCATCTACCAAAAGAACATCTGATAAATCCCTGCCTTATTCACAATTTAATCTCTAAGAAGGTATAAAAAGTAACGAGGGGCAGGATTCTTTCATTTGAAAAGAACACTGGGACTGGGGGTGATTATAATGGGTCACTGTAGATTCATCAGTTGTAACAAGTACGACATCCCTGTGGGGAATATTGGTACTGGGGGAAGCTATGCCTGTGTGGGGTTTAGGGATGTATGGGCAGTCTCTAAGCCTTCCTCTCAATTTTGCTGTGAACCTGAAACTGCTCTATAAAGCAGTCTTTTAAAAAAATAAAAAATAAAAATAAAAAAATAAAAATATTGGTGACACAAAAGGGTAAGATTATTGTAAGAAATTATCTATATTATCCTCAAAGAGTATGATTGTAAAAATGTAATTCTAAGACCTACAAACATATCCTCTGCCTTTAGGAAAACAAATATGAAAAACTTAATTTAAAAATGTATTTGAATCTATGAGGAGGGACTCTACTTCTAATATACCACTTATTGTCTGCCTTGTGTCTACCATAGTTATGCTTGCCTTCTCAATGAGGCCTTGTGAGTGCCCGGAGAGTGGACATCTCATCCTGTCAATCTTTTTCTGCCTCCCAGTACCTAGCAGGGAGTTTTTAACACAGCAAGAGCTCCATAAAGTTTGAATTAGTTTAAATCAGTTCCAGAAGACTTAACATGTACAATGTGAAATTCTATCAAGCCATTTATGGATAGATAGCCCTGATGACTATGATAAGGAGGAATGTGCTATGGTTTGAATATGTCCCCTCCAAAATTTGGGTGCTGAAATGTAATGGCCAGTGCGACGCATTAAGAGGTGGGAACTTGAGGAGGTGATTAGATCATAAGGACTTCTCCCCCTTGAACAGGATTAAGGCCCTTATAAAAGAGGCTTTGCACAGCTTGCTTGTCCTTCTGCCTCCTACCATGGGAGGACACAGTGTTCCTCCCCTCTGGAAGATGCAGCATCAAGGTACCATCTTGGGAGCAGAGAGCAGCCCTCATCAGACAATCAAACCTGCCAGCACCTTGATCTTGGGACTTCCCAGCCTCCAAAACTGTGAGAGAGGAAAAAAAAAAACTGTTCTTTATAAATTACCCACTCAGGTATTTTGTTATAGCAGCACAAATGCACTAACCCATGTGCCTACAGAATGAACTCTCTACTTAGCTGAAAAGAGTAGACACCAAACATGGAGGAAGGAACAGAGAATGAAGGACTAATAATATAGTGAATATGACTAGCCTGCTTCCAACAACACATACTGCCATTTGCTCCTGTGGAAACAGCTATGACTACAGTCAGTCATAAAGGAACAGGTTAAAGTGTACAAGTTACTTGGTATTGGGAAGCCTTGTTATTTAGCAAGAATGCTTGACTTAACATGGATGACCATGGATACATCATGGTAAAATGCATGATTTGATCCAAATGCTTGATTTGATCCGTTCAGTCAAACAACTAATTCCCCTTTTCCTGCCACAACCTGTATAGGTAGCCTCTTGAGAACTTGGGGTAACATTTAAAAAGGCAAAGATCAACCTGCTACAAATAAACTAAAGATAATTTCTTGACTTCAGTATAATCTTGGCCACTCTTTTTGTTTTCACAATCTTGATTCTCTCCTGTGACACCCATTATTTCTTGCTTATGGCGGGATGACCTCAAACGATTCAACACAGGAGCATGCTACCACAGAAGTTATTTCTTGCTGTTGTGTTTCTCTGGACACTGTCTGCTTAATACACTGTCTTGGATCCCAATGTACTTTATCCAATACCTATAATGAAAGCAGGGTCAGAAGAAAGAAGCCACTAGGGGGCCTGTGACACATGGGATTGGAAAGATGTGTCAAGAATGCTCACCTTGGAGACCTCCCAAGATGCCTCCAAGAACTGTCCTAAATTTTGTTCTTAGACACCACAGAGTCAGGTCCATTCTTTAATTACCGGCACTGAGCATTCTATAACAAAACCAGGTGATAATGTTTTCTTGGCAATATAACTCCCTCAATTTTTATAGTCAAACTCCAGACTATATTTATAATAATTATATTATTTTCTCATCCATCCTCAGCTGTTTATCTCCAGTCTCAGAGGACAATATCTTTTCTCATTTCCACAACTAATTTTTTTACCTAAAGATCTCTTCCCTCCCAACCTCTTTAAGGACTTGCCACATCAATTATCTCCACTCTTAAGTCTGAAATGTCTCCCTCTCCCTGATTGTTTCCCATACTTAAGTAATTGCTCAAGTCTTTCACACCTTTTAAAACAAATAAATCAGCTTCCTTAAGTCTATAGACCTCTTTCTAACCGCAATTATAACTTTCATTTATATAGATACAATAGTTTATATTCACCGGCTCCATTTTCATACCCTCAATCCATATTAGGACCTGGAGGATCAAGCTCAGGGAAGTGCCCAATTCTATATATTAAACTTTGGATCTCACTCAAATTACAATTATTTTCTCTTCCCAGGTTGAGTTTTTGATAAGCCAGAAGACAGGGAATGCAGACATGGTCCTTCTTTCTTCTCTTTTTTTCCACTTAATGACTCTACTTCTTCTCCCTTATCTGGTATCATGATTTTAATGCCACCAGGGCTGAAACCAAAGGAAGAGAATGAAGGCAATGAGGGCAGAATATTCTTACTGAATGGTTAATCAGCTAAGACAGCTTTATGCTCTCTGTCCTGACAAAGTTTAAATCTAACCCTTTCTTGTCTTGGGTACTTTTGAGATTCTTCACGGACCCTACTGGGAACATCATTTGCACTTTCCAGGTGATACATGACTCCCATGTGCTGTATGAAAAATTTTCCTTCATCCTTTGTCCAAAGTGTCTGGAATGTGGGCTAAGTCCATGCAGCAGCAAATCTCCACTCCATTACCAAAGCAGGACCCAGACTCTTGCCCTCCAGATTACTTAGATCATTATCAGACACAGGCCAAAGTTTCATGGGACATATGTCGAGCTGACAGAATGATCTTGTTGACTTAAAGTGACAAGGGAAGCATCTCCTCTCCCTATCATTATCATAAATTATCTCTCTAAAACACAATTATTTTATATCCTCAATGCATAGGAGTGATAAAACGTATGCTTGACACTTTGAAATTTTTGCATGTTAGTTCAGGTATCTATCATCTTAGGTATGTTTGAAAGTGTACTTTAACATCCTTTTGGCAACACAATTCCAGAGATGCAGGTACTTGGAGACAGACTAAAAAACCTTGAACCTCAGTGGTTTTGCTGGTTGGAGAGAGCATTGCCTTGAAAATATCTTCACCAGGAGCAGAGAATCCTACTAAATATATATGTCTCCCCACAGCCTTATTACACTGGGGTTCACAGTCTCAGTGATCTCCAGATAACATGATCTTAACCCTGTCAAGGCCTGTCTTATTTAAGGTGATCCCTCATGAAATATGTCCCATCTGAAGGCTCCATTTGACATGAATTTTGAAGGATTTTAAGAATTAGGACCTGGTGAGAATGGGAATTGGGAAGATATTCAAAGATGAGGCAGTAAATTGTTTTAGGACAGATTATGTAGCACTTTTTTTCAGGTTAAGGGATTTCCACCTTACCTTACAGAAATCTTCAATTTCTACCATCCAATTCCATATCCCTAAATATTGATCAAGGATAATTCACTTCTATGAAGAACCACTGGGGATGCTGCAGAAAGAATGCTCCATGAATCCCAATGGTAAATTACAATCACTAAAGTAAAATGAGCATGTCTGTCTTATACACAGTCTGAAAAATCTTTACTGTTAACGTGAGGATTACAACTGGGTTCATGGGAAGGTTTAGGTGCCCTTCATCTTCTGTATTGTCTCTAATGGTGGGTGGGGACCTGCTCAGCTGAAGAGTAGCTCTCACTAGGCTTTATAAAAATTTAGAAGTTTCAAAGGTGGGTTTGGGTCAGGGCCAAGTAAGAGGAAAGAGGATTAAAGTATAAATTAAGAGACTATTTTAAAAAGTGAGAGATCAAATCCCAGCACTTTGGGAGGCCGAGACGGGCGGATCACGAGGTCAGGAGATCAAGACCATCCTGGCTAACATGGTGAAACCCCATCTCTACTAAAAAATACAAAAAACTAGCTGGGTGAGGTAGTGGGCACCTGTAGTCCCAGCTACTCAGGAGGCTGAGGGAGGAGAATGGCGTGAACCTGAGAGGCGGAGCTTGCAGTGAGCTGAGATCGGGCCACTGCACTCCAGCCTGGGCGACAGAGCGAGACTCCGTCTCAAAAAAAAAAAAAAAAAAAGTGAGAGATCAGGTTGAAGGGAAAGGATGTAATTTCAACATTTGAACTCAGAAAGTTGGACTTGTATAGGAATGTGCTGGGGCTCCAGGCAGATGGAATGAGTACAGGGATTGCGCTGAGCTGGATGGAGATGGGACAAGACTGTCTTGTGGAGGACAGAAGGGCTCCCTCACCCACATCTCTCTTGGTCACAGCTTCCCAGAATAGTCATAATTTGTCTGTATACCTAGACTTCCACTGGGAAGGCCAGAGAATCAAGGGATTACCCAAGCTGTTTTCTCTTTCCAGAGTAAGATCAGTCAGGACAGATCTGGAGCCAAGGCTAGCATTCAAGGCCAAGGGCTTGAATGACTGGCCAATGGCTGAGAACCAGACATACCCAAGTACCCAATTCCCTGAGGTCTTCCCATGTAGGGGTTACAGGCAGATGGAAGCAGGGGTAGAGAAGAATGTAAGAGAAAAACATTATTTATCCTCTACTTGGCTACTGCATAATTTAAAATCTTATACCTGGCCACATCACTTCTTTATTTTTAAATGTCCCCACGTCTAAAAGAAGAACAGACACAGTGTGGCAAACAAATGCCCTTCACAACATGGCATTGCCTTCCTGACTCCCTAAACTCATTTTTCACATACGCCAGTGCTCTCACCATAGGTACTGCCAAAATTTCACCATATTCATGCCTCCATGTCCTTGTTTATGCTGTACCTCCTGCCCTTACATCTTTTCTGCATTTGGTCAGTGTCTACGCATCCCTCTGAGCTCATCTTCTCTGATATTCTCTCCGTATCTTACTCAGCCTTCCTCCGTATCCCCAGAGAACCCAGGCTTAATTCTTCCTTTCCTGTGCAGCTTGCCATTCTGTCTGTAAAGTTTAGTGGGCATGGTGGACTCAGATAACCTGATTCTCACTATGGATCTGCCACTGCTAGTGTGTGACCTTGAGATATTTACATAACCTCCTGAAGTTTCATTTTTCTCATTTTATTATCTGAAAAAGATGAGAATAATAATTCATACATACCTCATCTGGTCATTATGAGGCATAAGTGAAAATAATGCATGTAAAGTATTTAAAACAGTGCTTAAAACATTTAAGCTTCTATTAAATGTTACTTGATATTAATCATAGCATTTATGAGGCCTCGCATAGTATCAGACTCAAGAAAGAAGCAAAGAGGTATACATTTTTTCCCCTCAAATTCTCAAAGTATTAATAACATTGAGTTTCATTCTATTAAAAATTAAACCTTCAGGAGGAGGGACTTGGAGGGGCTACTAAATCAAAGAACAATAGGAGACAGGCATTCCACAGAGCAGCGGGGGCTACTTCCTGGCAGACATCCGTGCCCTCTTCTTACTCCACTGTAAAGCAGTCGCTCCAGCCAGAGGCAGCTGAGGCCCAGTCATGCCATGGGTGAGAGGTAGCCCCTTTCCAGGCCCAGAACTTTCTCCTTCTCTGAGAGAAAATGGCAAATAAATAAATAAAATCTGTATAAATTTAAATAATTGGAAGGCAGCTTGACTGAAAAAGACACTTTTCTTTTTCACCACAAATGTCACCATCTGGACTTTTCCTTTTTTAATTTCTTTGGGACCTGACAAGTCACTGGGCTGCTATAATCACACCCAGTCAAAAATGACAGACACATCTCGGTGAGTTACGATGGGCAGAGTTCCAGGGTGGCCAGTGAGGACCCAGAAATCAGTGGGAGGGTAGTTTCAACAGCCACCCCCTCCCCAGAACACAAAAGCTCCTGAAGTGTGAGCAACTTGAATACACCACACACACACACACACACACACACGTGAGCATTTGAGGACGTGTGTGCGCTTCCCAGATAGCATTCAATTAACCTACTAGTTAACTCATTTTCTAGTAAAAAACTAAAGGGCAGGAAAGGCCACTCAGCAGACTGTGCTGCTATTAATAAACTACATGTGGCCACCTGTGACTGTACTTGTCTTGGTTTCTCCCAAACTGTCCTTCATCAAGCAAGGCAAGAATAATCCAGGGGAACCAGCAAAGTGGATCCATTTTTCTATATTGGTCAACTGAGAAACCCCATGCAGCTACAGATCCACAGGCTTATTCACAGAAATCGCATAAAAATATTCCTACCCACAAAATCACATTGTTTAATATTTTATTTTTGCTATTCCTGTACTATTTTAGTTACAATTGTCTGGAAAGTACAATGCCTCCCCTGTAGATCTTGTGCAGAGTACTTTTTCAAAACAGAAAAATTTACCATTTTGTAAATTGTCTTCTATGGCAATTTACAAAGCTACAGTCTTTCGGAATATTTGTCTATTGCTTAGTTTATTTGCATAGGCCTTAATGTGTGGATGTACATAGATGAACATATACATACATACACATATATGAATATGAATATATTCATTTGCCCAATTTTTGCAGTGTTCTATGTATAAGTAAGCACTGTGATAAAATTACAAGCTCAAGATCTACTAGGACAGTGCTTTTCAAACTGGAATGTACCTACAAATCACATTAGGAACTTTTCATTTAGTAGTCTGTATTTCTAGTTAAGTACCAGGAGATGCAATGTCACTGGTCCATGGACCACAGGATGAGTAGCAAAGTGTCACAGGAAATAGACATAGTTTTGTTTTGTTTTTGAGACTGTGTCACCCAGGCTGGAGTGCAGTCGTGCCATCTCGGCTCATGGCAATCTCCACCTTCAGGGCTCAACCGATTCTCCTTCCTTAGCCTCTTGAGTGCCTGGGGACCACAGGCATGCACCACCATGCCTGGCTAATTTTTGTATTTTTTTTTTTTTTTTTTTTTAGTAGAGATACGGTGTCACCATGTTGGCCAGGCTGGTCTTGAACTCCTGACCTTAGGTGTTCCTCCCGCCTCGGCCTCCCAAAGTGCTGGGATTATAGGAGTGAGCCACCACACCCAGCCTAGACATAGTTTTTAAACTAGAAATTTATGAGTCCTCTTGCAAATACCCCTCAACCTCACATTCCACACCCAATCATTAACCAGAGCAATCACTGTATACATCCCTCTCAAGTGCACCTTTTGTTTCCACCTCCAGTGTCACTAGGCTGGTCCATCCCTGTCATAACCACTTGTCTCCCAGACTAGGATAGTTCTGCCTTTCTTCAACCATATTTAACAAGCACTGTGGCCAGAATGATATATTTAACATGCAAATCAGAACCTCGGTTTCTCTTGCTTAAAATTCTTAGATGGCTTCCCATTGTCCTTAGGATCACATCCAAAATGCTTAATATGGTCTATAAAGCCCAGTGTGCTCCAATTCTCTTCTATCTGTGTAGCATCGTCTCCCACCAGACTCCCTCTTTATCACTTACTTCATCCACTCTGGCCTTCTTTTGGCTTCCTGAGTATGCACAACTTCTTCCTAACTGAGGGACTTCAAACCTGACATTTCTACCCGCTGCCTGAAACTTGTTTCTCATGATTTCTCCTCTTTCACTGCCCTCCTACCAGCTACTCCCAACCCTCTACTTCAATTCACCCTTCAGGTCTCAGCTGATATTTAAGCTGTTCAACTACATTTCTGTTTCTTGTTTGATGCTATCAAAGGACTCTGCATTTTGTTTTCATGGAATGTATTAATGCATTGTTTACATAATTGTTTTGCTTACTGTAAGCTCCCTAAGGACAGGGTCTAGGTCTACCTCAGCATCATTGAACCACCAGCACATAGCTCAGTATGTGACATACAGAAGTCTCTCTTAGCGAATGTTATGATGAATGAAGAAAAGAAACTGAACTTGTGACCAGGGATGCACAAGTGGTATATAAAACTCCAGTGAGAGTGGCTCATGCTTGTATTCCCAGCGCTTTGGGAGGCCGAGGAGGGTGGACCACCTGAGGTCTGGAGTTCGAGACCAGCCTGGCCAACATGGTGAAACCCCATCTCTTCTAAAAATACAAAACATTAGGCAGGCATGGTGGCAGGTGCCTGTAATCCCAGCTATGCAGGAGGCTGAGGCAGGAGAATCACTTGAACCCAGGAGGTGGGGGTTGTAGTGAGCTGAGATGATGCCACTGCACTCCAGCCTGGGCAACAAAAATGAAACACTGTCAAAAATCAAAACAAAACAAAACAAAACTCCAATGAGAGCCAATAGTGAGTAAAAGTTTTACTGTGCAGATGAAGGGCAAGGGTGGAGTCAGATGTGGTGACTCACATTGGACAGGGATTCAGGGAAAGGAAGTACCTGGGCAAGATATTAGAAAATAGGTGCTCGTGAGGCAGATGTGAGAGAGAGTGTTCCAGACAGCAGGAAAAGGGGCAGGCAGTGCCCAGCGTGGACAGTCTTTTGTGCCATGGCAAATACTTTGGCCTTTAGCTTATCAGTGGTAGGGCAGAAGGACAGAGAAATTTTAAATCTGGAGATGATGTAATTTTATTATCATTACATTTGTGCTTCGGAGACATCCCTATGGAAGCAGAATACAAAATGGGAAGGATAAAGAATTGTGACAGAGAGGACGATTAAGAAATGTTGGTATTAGCCCGGGTAAGAGATGAAGCAAAAACAAATATCATTATAGAAAATAATATTTTAATGTTTTCAGCTTTCTTGACGCTTGGACATAAACATGTGACCTGGACTCAAGCAACTGATGTCACCCACCACAGAGTTTGAATTGAGGACTAGAGACTGAAAGAACAGGAGCAATTAGGAATCAGTTCATTCATTGACTCATTTGTTCAACAAATGTATATTGAATACTTTCTCTATGCCAGGCACTTTTCAAGTTACTGAATCCGACTAAAATCTCTGCCCCGTGGAGTTTACATTCTATAGTAGGCAGCAACTAGGTAAATGAGTGAACTATATAGTATGCCAGATGCTGTTAACTAATATGGAAAAACATAAAAGCCAGCATCATAGACTAGAATATGTTGGAGGAGGGGGCAGATGGTGAGGGTAGACAGTTTTAAATAGTGTGATCCCTGAAGGTCTTGCTGAAAAGGTGACATTTGAGCAAAGACCTGAAGCAAGTTGGGAGACAAGCCATGTGGCTATCTGGGGGAAGAATGTTTCAAGAAGAGAAAACATTTAGACGGTGGTTACATCAGCATCGCCCAGGATCCAGTTCTCCAAGGTCACCAGCAGTTTTGGTGCCAGTAGTCATGTCTCTACCCAATGGCAGCAAGTCGCAGCTGTGGCACAGGGGCCCCTTCAGCCGTGGTGCCCTTACCAAATGGTTCTGTGATATAATGCTGGCTGTAGTTCTGGTTCCTTCTGGCCTCTCTTTTTCTGCTTGTTTTTCGAACTTGGTTCTCCAGCTTTCCTAGTGATTTTCTAAATACCCTAAAATCATTTCACTCAATTCCTATTCTTACATCAGCCAGGAGTGGTTAACCAAGAACCCTGATGAGTTCCAGTGAGTTCCCAATCCTCAGGGAACTGAGGTCTCTGAAGTTAAGAGGACACCTCTGTCCCACTTCCCTTACCCACAGCTCTAGTTCATGGTGGCATAAGAGATTTTCAGCTTCTATGTCATGCTGCCAGCTGCCTTGCCCAGAAGAAATGGAATCACACATACATTTCTAAGAATGAGCAGGTAGAATCACAGACTTGAGAGGAAAATGGGAGTACAAAGGGCTTCCTTTGAAAACCATGCTTTTGTGTCAGAAAAAGGAAAGACAAAAGAGATCCAGTTAAGATATATGGGTAAAGTGTCTTAGCACCTGAATTGAGATAATGGGACAAGAATCTAAGCAACATGGCCATGCAAAGAAAGGAGAAAATGCTGGGAGTGAGAAATCTGCATCCATTAGGAAATGCATATTTTCTCAATTCTGAGTTGCATTGTTTTTTCATATTTTATTTTGTTTTGTTTTGTTTTATTTTATTTGAGACAGAGTCTCACTTTGTCGCCCGGACTGGAGTGCAGTCACGCGATCTCGGCTCACCACAACATCTGCCTCCTAGGCTCAAGCGATTCTCCTGCCTCAGCCTCCTGAGTAGCTAGGACTATAGGCATGCGTCACTAACATCTGGCTAAGTTTTCTTTGTTTGTTTGTTTGTTTTTTTTTTTTGTATTTTTAGTAGAGACAGGGTTTCACCATGTTGGCCAGGCTGGTCTTGAACTCGTGACCTCAAATGATCTGCCCACCTCAGCCTCCCAAAGTGCTGGGATTCCAGGTGTGAGCCACTGTGCCTGGCATGTTTTTTCATACTTTAGTAGCACTGGAACTGGTATGCATTTTACCACCAATTGTACATGTAATATGGTGTCTACCCTAAATTTTCAAAAATCTGTTATTAAATCTGTGGTGCATCCTGCAATGGACAGCACTAGAAAATGAGCAAAATATGAATAGATAGCATCTTAGATCAGGGAGGCTATCTGTGGCTTCTATTCCTTTCCTAGTTAGCACGCATACAGCTTATCTTCCAGAACTTGATGTAAGAATATGGGAAATGCCAGTAGTGAATATGCAGCAAGCTCATTTCTGAACACTTAGACTCCCTAGGTACGTAGGTATAACTCTGATACTGAGGCTCACTGCTGGTATAAGGCCACTTACAAGACAGTGTAGGGACAACTCCACAGAAACAGCTGTTTACTAAAAAGACACAAAGTAACCTAGAAATTCCTTGCTCCTGGGGTGAAGAGGACATCTAGTTCAAAGGCACAAAGAGAAAGTCACTGGGGAAGCAAAATCATGATATGAACCGTAGTAGGAGCAAATCTGATACTGTGATGGGGTCCAGGTAAGCAAAATAATGACAATGGTAGTATAAGAATGTAAAATGTTTCAATACCACATCTAGCCACAGTAAGTCACTGCGCTCACAAGAGCACAGAGCACATTCCAGGAATCAGAGACATAGACCTCTGACAGAAATGTGTTTAATATAGTTGCTGCTTTGACATCCATTTCTAGGCCTGACATAAAGTTATTTGAAACCCAGTCGTGCTCCATCTCCTTTGGCCCCTTCCCATATGATTGTTTGGGATGTAGCTCACTTGTTCCTTATGTCACCAACCCCAAACCCAACACATTGCACAGCTGCTGACCATGATAAAACCTAATGGTCAACACCAGAGTCATATAAATGGGTTTCCCCCTTCATTAGTGTTTTATTTAAGCTAGCCACTCCACAACCCCGAAAGAAAGGCTAAGGAATGACACCTGCGGACCTTTATAAAGGCATAGTCCTCTCTCACTTGCTCTCCACTGGCTGATTGAGCTCCTTTCTACTTCCAGACTTCCCACTGGCTTCCAGTCGGCACCCCTGACCTCTTCAGGACCCGTGAGTAATAAATTTCTTTTGTTTTATGCATGTTGGTTTTACCTCCTCTTTGTGTCTCACCTGACACACACACCTGAACCTTACTTCTTCCCATCAGGGCTCTCCTAGAGAGTGAGTATCTTGGCACATTGCCACTGTCAAGAGAGACACCTCAAGACTAAATTAGAAACAGTCACAATAGCTTCATTTCTGTCAATGGTTCAGCCCCAGCAACAGACATGAACTTCGTCTTTCTTCACCTAATACTCTCTGATTCAACACTCCAAATTTCTGCCAGGCTTGTGTGGCCTCTTTAGAATGGCCATAGTCTTAAAAGAACTGCAAATGCACTACCTGTGTGTCTTTGGACCAGCCATGTCACTTTTGGATTTCTCACTTATGAGGTGCAATAATTGCCAGTTGCTCTCCCAAGCCTAAAGTACAATGCCTTTTACCACAGCTATTGATGGACACTTATGTGAATTAAAAGGAACTTAGCAGCTTCCTACTGAGGTTGAAGTGTGCTGGCGCCTTCTGTTTGTTTCCTGGCTACTGTCTCCATCTCAGCAACCAATATAAGAGGGTGGGATGAATGGCATCTACTCACTGTCTGTATTCATTTACTATATAAAAAACTTCCATAATGTGTCATAGGCACACAACAATCAGCATTTATTTAGCTTATGTCTGGGGATGGTAAGTGTTGGCTGATCCTGTCCTGACCTGACCTGAAATGACTCTGCCCCACATGCCTCTCATCCTCCTCCTGGACCAGAAGGCTCACTTGGGCACGTTCTGGCACTGGTAGAGTGCCAGAGATGAAGGTCAATTGTGCAAGTGCTTTTCAAGCCTTCAATCAGATCACACTCCTTATATTCTATTGCTCGAAGCAAGCCATATGGTCAACGCTAAAGTCAAGGTACAGACAAGCATCCACCACCCTGGAGGTGGGGAGTGAAGGAGAATACCTTTGCCTCATTGCCAAGCAATGACTGGTCCCAAAGCGTGTCATCAGGGGTTACCAGGTTCTGAGTACCGCTTGGTTCTGACTTACTGGACTGCTCTGACCCCGGTTTCTGGTTTTAATTCCAGTCACTAAAACAGATGTTAGTGTCCACTAGGAGCAGGGAAGATGAACTCACATTTTCTGAGCCCTTACTATAGGTCAGGCCCTATGTTATATACTGCATATTTGTTATTACATACAGTTACCTATAGCCAGCCTTACCTACAGATGAGTCAAGTAATCATCCTCAATTTTAGTGAAGAAAATAATACTCGAAGTGGATCAGTACCTCCAGGCACTCTTTCAGGTGTCTTGGGAGTGTACAAAGTTGAGTAACAGACCATGTCACACACCCTCACAGAGCTTACTGCTCTACTGCTTACTGATTGTCCACTTTAAATAAAAGTCCTAATTTCCTATATCCTTAACTGTCCAAGCCTTGGCTGCTGGAGCTGTATTTTTCTGATTCATCATCCACTGTAGTCCTGAAATGATCCTTCAAAAGACTGTAGCCAGCTGAAATATAGCAGGCTGCTCAATATATTCACATAGTTATTGGATTTATTTCTTATCCAAACTAGAAGGAACTAAGAGGCTTCATGCTGAAGTGTGCTGATACCTTCTAGCCTCATTAAGAAGCCATTGGAAGAATCTGCTTCCTGGCGGTTGTTAGCTTTCTTCACCTATGAAGCCAATCTTAGTAGAATAAATGACATCTACTCACTGTTTTTGTTTACTGCTTAACAAACAACCACATAATCTCAGAGGCACACAACAATTGGCATTTAAGCTAATGTTTCTGAGGTAGACTTTGGAACTGGACCAATCTAAGTGTGCATATTGGTTGGCCTCAGTCTTCTCATCAGAAAAGTAAAACTATTAACACCTCCCCTGCCATGTTAGTATAAAGATTACCTGGGGATACACTACATAAAGGTACCTAATACAGACCCTGGCATACTAAATATTTATAGGTTCCTCTCTCTTTCTTTCCCAAGAAATTTGATCATCAGCAGTTGCATCTTCGGCCACACATAAACCCCTGAATCAGACTTTTCAGGACAAAAGAAATAATGTAACAACTTGACTAATGATGTTTTATGGAGCTTTCATTTGAGTAAAAAAATATATATATATATATGACAGCTATAGGATGAATCTTGGATTTGTACGTGTGGGTTAGAAAGGCAGGAGTGCATTGGGGGAAATGGCACTGAGCTAATAAGTTCCCGTCTGTGATTTGACCTGCTCTACGCCTGACTAGCTGCATATTCATGTCAATTTCCTCCCAGTTACCTAGGGCAAGAAATGAAGAGGAAAGATCTTTAATCATTTTTTTATTCTAATTGAAACATTTTCCTTGCAAGTGGAGAGAGAACAGGTGCCTAACGAGCCCACATGATGATTCACCAGGTAGTAGATATCGCCACAGATATAATTAAACTGGAAGATCAATGAAAATTTCCTTTTTGGACTACTGCCAGGTCGCACAGACAAGGATCCAGCTAGCTGTATTTATACACAGCAATATCCAGAAGTGTGTACTCACACAGGTGTGCCCTGCAATATCGTATCATGATAAATTAAACAGTCACAGACTCGTACATCCAGTATTACTTATTTAGAAAAACACCTCGATTTCTATGTGCAGTTAATGATCCTGGACTACAAACATCGTCTGTCAGGAAGGCAGACAATTGCTGCATCTTATCAAATCTCACTGTCCTTTTTCCTTTATTATGTTTTTCATTTCTTTATATAAAAAACAACCACATAAATAAGAACTGCCCTGGAAGATCAAGACCTGAAAGAAAGGGAAGAAGGGGAGAGAAATGGAGGGAGGGGAGGAGGAAGAGAGCCAGCAGGGGACTGAAGCATTGCAAATATGTGGGCTCTCCTTTGTAGCGCCGGAAAATTGTCATGCATTTACTTCAGAATGTCTAACCTTTCTGGGTCTCAGGATTCTCAGACTCTCTCAGCCTATAAATAAGCCTATTCCAATCCTGAGTTTACGGAGTTCTTCTGGTAAAGGCAGCAAGGGAAGAACTTAGGGGAGAGGACTGGCATTTGAGACTGGCCACAATGCAAATTTTACAGGACTGAGAATTTCCATAATCTCATATTCTTTGAAATTTCTCTGTAGAAATGAGAAAAAACATTCATTCTGACAGCTCTTTTCAGTTGTTTTGTAACAAGACTGTAATTGAAAAAGAATCACTCCTAGCATTAGATACCAAACACATTGTTGTTAGTGCCACAAAACAGGTGAGTTTGATGCCTAAAGCTCATAGGAAGATCAATGCTTTGCATATATTTCAGTTAAGGAAATAATGCAAATTATAATTCAAATACTGTATTGCCCACTCATAATTTGCAAAAGTAAAGGAGAGTTACAAAAGAATATAAATTTTTTCATTAGGTCCTTAACAATAACTCTAAGTAAACATACCTGTTTTTATCAGAGGAGGCTAACTACTGTAACAATTTCAAAATTTCAGTGGCTTAATGGAATCAAAGGTTGTTCCCATTCACACAAAGTCTAATTTGGATGTTCCCATTTGGGCAGTCTCCTTCAGGTAGTGAAGTTAGAGATCCAGGCTACTGCCAATGTGAGGCTTAACCAACTCAGAGACCTTCAAGGTTGTTTGCAGAAGGTGGAAGATCACATGGAGCATTTTTGGCCAGACCTGGAAGTGGCCCACATTCCATTGGTCAGGACTTAGTCATACGGTATCATGTAGATGCAATGGTTGCTGGGAGCTGTAGTCTTCCTGTGTGAGCACAGGAGCAACCCAGAGCACTGTCTCTGCTATACTTCCATTTTCCAGATGAGGAAAGTAAGTCTCAATAAGTGGATCTGATTTGTTCAGAATGAATCAGTGGCAGAGGCAGGACTAAAAGTCATGTCACCTCATTCTATCTTTTTTCTTTTATATGTCATTGTTTCCTAGGTCTTTGCAGAGGTACAGCAAGGCTTCAGTTTTCTTGAGAAAGATCTGTAACCACAAAGAATAAACTTCTTCCTAGAATTCAATGTCAGCTTTTTGTACGCTTATCAGAGGAAATATCTAGAGAAAATTACAAATCTAATTAATGGATTTATTTAATTCATTAAGAGTTTTTCTAAATGATTTCTCAGATAGTTGTCCTGACTTCTAGAAAGGTCATACATTCATCAAGAATGATGAATTCCTTTTGATCTTTCATAACATCTAATAGTGCAAGGCATGTGGTCATTGCCTGATAAATATTGTTGCCAGCCATGGTAATACTGGTTCTTAAAAAGGTGTCTATGTGAAAATGATGAGAAAAACAAATACCATTCTGATAAAAGGGTAGGCAATCACTCCATGTAGTCATCAATGCTAGGCATAGTCCTGGGTTCTCAGGATAAGGTAGAGAACATGTTTGCCGAAAGCTCAGCTGATATCTGTAGCCTAAACTTAAAGTTCTCTAAAGCCTGAATCTGTGCAATACATAGACATGTTAACTACTCCTACTTTGCCTTTTTGTATCTGTAAAAAATATACGGCAGCAATAATCTCAGACCTCTCTGAGCTGTTAGGCAAATGGTCATAGAGTGAGTACAAATGCAAAATGCTAGGAAGTAAAACACCCAGTGATAAACTTGTAAGGGAGGCAGGTTAATGGGGCACATATGTGGAGGGCAACCTGCCTGACTTAGACAGGTCATTATGTGTCCTTTCTTCAGAAGAGCTTGTCTTTGTGTTGCTACCTCTGAAAACTAGGGTGACAGTGATGGAAAATGCAGGGCAGTGCTAAAGAAAGGGTTTAAGGTAGCCATAGTCACATGAGATGAGTTCATCGAGGTTTATGTCATTATTGTAACAAACCACTGAAGGAATTTATAATGATGAGATCATCATGAAGGATTCTAAATATGCAGTTAACTGGACACTATGACATCATCTCTCACAGTTCTCTCAACTTAGACAAATGTCTACACCTTTAGGCACAACTAGATCTTTTCTTTTTATAAAGAAAATGTTTTTTATTTGTTTGTGTACAGAAAGCCTCAAGATCCGTCCAGCTTTGTCATTCAAAGAACATAGAATACTCAAATGGGTACTTCCTCAATAACTGTCCCTCAGGCTACACAGAAGTGATCATCAACCAGACACCTGTTATTCCTTTTGCACAATTATGTCAAAGTTTTATCCTACTAGGACTCTTAACCAGATCCTGTTATAAGCACAACATTGCCCCTGATACCGCTATTTGCCGTGAGCTTACAGTCTTTGCATTTTCTGTGTATGTTTTAATCTTCTAGATAGCAAACTCCTTAAGCAAAGGGACTATGTGTTACTCAGCCCTGTATCTCACATGCCTTCCCCAGAGATTGGCTCATACTACTTGCTCAGTAAGTGTTTGAGAATGAATGATGATGGTTTTCGAATGAGAGCAGTGTCTGTGCATGGGTACGTAGTTTTCTGTGTGCAACATCCCTTTGAAGAGGTGAGGGTAATGTTCCTGATCAGTGGTCAGCAAACTTTTTCTGTAAAGGAGCACGTAGTGAATATTTTAAAGTTCGTGGGCCATAGAGTCGCTGTGGAAACTGCTCAGCTATGCTGCTGTAACACAAAAACAGCCATCAACAATATGGAAACAAGTGGGTGTGCTGTATTCCAAGAAAACTTTCTTTATGGACGCTGAAATTTGAATTTCATACACTTTCTACATATCACACAATACTATTCTTCTTTGGATTATTTTAAAAACCATTTAAAAATGTAAATACCATCATTGGCTTGCAAGATATACAAAAACAGGTGGTGGGCCATTTGGCCCAGGGACCACAGTTTGCTGACTTCTGAACTAGATCATGGGGTTGCTGGCACTGGGCTTAGTGGCGGGATTTACTAATTATAGAAAGCTGCTTTCTGAAATCTTCGACTCCATTTTCTTAGCCAATTCATAAGTGCTTTAGTCGGTTCAATTCCTAAGAGGGGAATTACTATTTTATCTGACTGCTATCTTCAAGGGCACTCTAATGAATTAAGGTTATGGAATTGTTGGGCAAGATGTACCACCTTAGGACTAAAGAGTTATGATTAAAATATTAAAATGGAAGAATAAAATATAATTCATGATTTATTGCAAATCATCTTAGATACTTTTAGAAATCAATAACCCATGTCATCATTCTCATTGTTCCCTGTGACATTCATTTATTTCACAAAGCAAGCATCCTCAATAATAGGAAATGATGCCAGACCACATGCATGGGTCAAGCTAAATATGCACCCCAAATTCTGGCACTATTGTGAGACATGATGAAAAACAAATACATCTACTTGTATGATTTTTAAAATCAAGTTTAGATTATAATATAGTGTTAATATTTATTACAAAACACACCACCCGGATGATAATTTTGCTACACAAAATATGCACACAAAACAGTAATTTAATGTAAGCAAATATACACAACAATAATACAAAAAAATCACGGCTGGGCATAGTGGCTCACGCCTCTAATCCCAGCACTTTGGAAGGTTGAGGCAGGAGGATCACTTGAGGTCAGGAGTTTGAGACCAGCCTGGCCAACATGGTAAAACCTCGTCTCTACTAAAAATACAAAACTTAGCTGCACGTGGTGGCATGTGCCTGTAATCCCAGCTACTGAGGAGGCTGAGGCAGGAGAATTGCTGGAACCCAGGAAGTGCAGGTTGCAGTGAGCTGAGATTGTACCATTGCATTCCAGCCTAGCTGAAGAAGCGGGACTCCATCTCAAAAAAGAAAAAAAAAAAAAAATCACAACATAACACCTTTACTTTAAGGCCGCCTAATTTTACACAGTAATTTGTTGAAGGCAGGTGGGACCCAGACTGTGTTCTTTACCTGCTGTCATTTTGGAGAGAATGCTTGTGCAAGAAGGTTGATTTACAAGTAAAATGCATACCAATTCCTATGCAAACCTACTTCCCAAAAAAGGTTTTAGTTCCTAGAAGTGTAGGCTATAGAGTCAGACCGCCCCAGGTTCAAATCTTGGCCTTATCACCTATCAACTGTGTGACCTGTTGACTTAAGTTGCTTACCCTCTCTGAGTTTCAACTTCTTCACCTAAAAAATCGGAACACTACTAATAACTGTGGGTACCAGTGAGTTAATGTGCATAAAGTACACTACACAGTTTCTGCTCATCTACAGTAAGCATTCATCAAATAGCAGTTGCTATTATTAGTAAATTTGTCATTAGCAAAAATAGAGACTTTGGTGCAGCGAAGTAACAAACTTTTCAATGGTATAATGAATTTCAAATATAAAGCAATGTTGAAGTTCTGAGGAATGCTTTCTCCTGCCTGGGTTTGGGAGATGGTAATGGTGTACATGCCTCTCTGTTGGATCTGCTTAAACACAGGCATCACTGTGCCTTGGTTTTTGTGTTGGCTGTGTTTTGGTTGCATTGTGGACTCTGGTGATGTTCTCTGCAATTTTCACTGCATTTATGCAACTTCCCCTTACCTAATATTTTAGAATTCCATCTTAATTTTATTTTCCTCATTCTTATTCCCTTCTGCTTATTTTATGGGCTTATTATAATTTATCAAATTCTTACTTATTCAAAAGCCTCTGATTTCCAATTCTTTTTAATCAAGATGTTGCTCATCTACTTAAGTCAATGTGCTGAGCAAAGCAGTGAATGGATACTTATAAATCCTTATCCCTTAGTGTTTAGGTGTACAAAACCCAGGATACCAAAAAGTCATGGGCTCAAGGGAAGATATGAGGGCTTATTTATAACACAGGATGCACTCAAGGCTGCAGAGTGTGATTCAAAAGGCATAGGATTAGGAATCAGAGTTTACTTGGATTTGGGGATTTTCTCAGCCAGCACAAGCTGTAGAAATCTCAGTAAGTCATTCAATCTGTCTAAATTGAGTGTATTAGTCAGTAAATTGGGAATGATCATGATACTTAGGTTATGTAGTTTAATGTAATTAACAATGAATGTAATCACTTTGTAAAGTATAAGTCACCATGTATAGTGCTACAAGGTTACCACTATCATGATTTTCATTATTTACCACACATGTGCATGTATCTACAAGATTAGCCTTTAGGAAACAAATAACTTGTGATAGAAAGAGTCTAGTTCTGCCACTGATACTAACCTGGTGTGTCACTTTGGATAAGTCATTCATTAACTTAAGTACTAATTTCCATATCTGCAAAATAAATTAGATGCTCATCAATGTCCTTTCCAGGTATAAAAGGTTGGGATTTCACTAATACCAGGAAATAGGCATGGAGAAACCACCTGACTGGAGTCTTGAAAAGCAGAAGTAGTGAATATGTGATTCTGTAGTCAATGGGGCCACTGTAAATGTGGAAGTCGAAAGATGGCAGGTAGAAAGTGACTCCGGAGGAGATTCACTGGGTAATAGGGTGTACAACGGGCTCAAGGAAATGTTGGCTAACACAGAACCCACATGGTTACAAAAGTAATAAGACTGAAGTGCACGCAGAGCACCTGAAGGAGACAGGAAGTCACTGTTATGCACCACCTTGTATAAAGTGATAAAGGACTGGCCCAGGGTGTTCTCCATGTAAGTAGAAAAGGAAAGAAATAGAGTAGGTTCAGGAATTACAGCCTCCTAAATGGGCTTCATGCCTCTCTCCTTCCTCTCTAGTCCATCTACCACAGTACCACCAAAGGGACTCTAAGTTCAAATATGGCCCTCCCCCTTGCAGGATTAAAAGCTCTGATTGCTTCTTACTATCTAGAGAGTAAAATCCAACCCCCCTGCCTTATGCTTATAGGGTTGTTACTATATATATGGTCTACTGTCATTCCTCAGTCTCATGAGTGGCTTCTCTTTCCTAAGACCAAACCATGCTGAACTTACCATCTTTGTTTTCTTCATAGCTCAGTGTCTTTGCATATGCTGTTCCTCTGCCAGTAATATCCTCGTGCAATTCCGTACTTGGAGAATTTCTTCTTTTCCTTTCACACTCAGCTTAAATATTACCTTTATGGTTCAAAACTGCATTATGCACTTGACATAAGTTTTTTAAAACAGGTGTTTGCATGTCTGCTTCTCTACTCGCATGTGAGCTTCTGGAAATGAGCCCATGTTTTATAGTCAAGTAGGTACTTTGTTAATATTTTGTAAAGTTTAGTAATAGCTAATTAAAATAATCCAGTGGATAAAGATTAGGGGGCATCTGACAAGAACAGGGAAGTACAGGACTTGTTAGAATATAAACAGATAATACCTAAGAAAGAACAAGTTTGAACAAAATTATAAACGGACTGGATGAGATAGATATGGACATCTTTACCAATTAAATGATTTATGCAGTAAATAGTAAATGTCTCTTGTGCACCAGGTGTTCAGGGTACAGAAGCAAACAAAACTCACTTAGCATGTTCCATCAGCTCCAATACCAGTATCCCAGGAGTGTGGTGAGCAAGGGGAAGATGGCACAGAAAGAGGGCTTGTAAGTTAAGGTGAGAATTTCCTTCGATTGTAAGTGCAGTAGAAAACCTTTGCTTTAAAATTTTAAACAAATCTTAATGATGATATGATCTTATTGAAATTTAGAGGGGAGCCACTCTGGCTCATCTATGGAGATCAGACAAGCATATAAGTATGGATACCAGTTAGGAGGCCAATACATTAGACCAGGTGACAAATAATATTCATCAGAATCACCTGGAGGGCTCTTAAAACACAGATTTCTAGACCCCACCCCTAGAGTTTTTGATTCTGTAGGTCTTGTGGATATGCAGGTGCAGGGGCGCATGGGGTGGGCAGAGAATCTTTATGTCTAACAAGTTGCCAGGTGGTGCTGATGCCCCTGATCTGGAGACCACACCCTGAGAACCACTGACCTCTATTGTGGCGATGGCAATGAAGTTGGAACAAAGTGGGCCTATTTGAGGAAAACTCTGAAGATAAGATTAAAAGGACATGTCAATGAACCAATACTAGACAATATTAGGACAAAAGGTATTCTTTTAAAAAGTGAGTAGATGAAATACTATGAAATTCTAGGAAAAGAAGTATCTGTCATATGAAATTTGAATGAGGTTAAATAAGAAAGAAAAAAAAATACCCTTCACATAGTAGGCAATAAATGTTCGAATATCATTTACTCTCCTCTTCACACTGACTAGTAAAAGCAAATGGTTTCCTAAAGTGTTTGAAATAATTGTAGATTTCATTACCAAAAGCAGCTTCTAAAATGTAGGATCTTGGGGATGATTGAATGAGAGAAGATAACTGTGCATTGTCAGAGCTTTGGGGTGTCAAAGGAAAAAGGAGAAATGAAGTGGTATAAACAAGTGTAAAGCCTGCCCAGATTAGCTCTTCTGCTCTAACACCCAATACTGCATCCATCTCTCTCCCGGAATGGACTCCTTACCGTAGCAGTCCTCTCTCCACATGTGCACCCTACAAGGCCATTTAAAAAACAAACAAGAACTCTGCATGCCAGTACCTTGGGGACTCTGCCCAAGCCCCACCTCCTGATTTACCTTGTTATCTCCAATTTCTGCCCTATTAGCTACCATATTTCTGCCTCTTTGTCCAGCTCCATTATGAATCGTGTGCCTCGAACATTTGTATTTTAAAATCCTTAGAATGTAACTTTATTTGGAAATAGACTCATTGCAGAGGAAACTAGTTAAAATAAGGTCATTAGGGTGGGTCCTAATCTAATATGGCTGGTGTCCTTATGAAAAGGAGATATTTGGGCACAAAGATACACACACAGGGAGATCATCACATGAAGACAAAGACAGAGATCAGGATGATTCTTCCACAAGACAAGGAGCTCCAGTGATTGCCAGCACACCCCCAGAAGCCAGGCGAGAGGCCTGGGCCAGATTCTCCCTGAACGCTCTCAGAAGGAACCAACCCGCTGATATCTTGAATGCAGACTGCAGCACTCCAGAACCGGGAGACAATACATTTCTGTTGTTTCAGCCACTTTCTCAGCGGTACTTTGTTACAGCAGCCCTCACGAAGTACTCGAGTGCCTTTTGATGATTGCTTCCGTTGAACTGTCCACTCAGTTCTAAACTCTGCCCTCTTTGTCTCTCAGATCTGCCTCTCTTCTGTGCTCAGTGGGTGAATGCGGACTCTTCCATAGTACAGACCAGGCCCTCTGGGACCCCAACCAAGGCTCAATGCCCTGGATCCCCAGCTTTCCACATATGGGGTTCTGACATTCATTCCCATTGGACGGTTGCCTCCTTAGGAGTCTGTCCCGTTTTATTATTCATCTTTGGGTCCTATCAATTATCACAGTGCCCAACTCATAGCCAGTGGGTTTGTCGAATGAATAACACAATTAATGAAATAGTCATTATTTATTTTATTGTTTGATAAACAGAAAAAACTCGAGGCCTTTTGACCTGTATTCTGGTGTATTTTTGTCAATACAACGAGTGCTTTATTTGAGAAGCATCTGTTTTTGGATCACATTACTCAGTAAATGTGTGTTCTTAATGAAAGTGATCAGTGCAGATCAAGCTGACATTAACACTAAAGATATGGAGGATTGCTTTGGTGTGCAAATGGAAATGGTTTGGTGCCGGGGGATAATGAATACATGAGAATTAGGACTGCGTTATTAAACTGAGGGGATGAAACTTGTCATTAGTTCCCACTGCTTCTTGGAGTTATTGTTAATAGCTATTTGAGTGAGGAGACGGGAACATGTGGAGAAGAGGATGTGAAGAAACAAATGTGTAGATAACGTCTGCTCACTGAGATATGTGGTGTTTGGAATTGATCATCCTGCAGTTTTCGCTGAGAGGCTAGTGATTTTGAACTGATCTGTTTTCCCAAACTCAATCAGAGGTGCGAGCAGCTGACAACCCTGCAGATTCCTCCTGTTGTCTGCACAAGACTTTGATTTCCAGTGAAATGCAAAGTCCACATGCCACATTTGGGGGCCAGATCCCAAAGAATGATGATCTTTGTTTATCCAGGGAGGAGTTCCTCATGGAAAGGATGCCGACAAAAATTACCAAACTGTCTTAGTCTTTTTGAGGAACTGTAATGGAATGCTGGGTGGCTTATACACTTTAGAAATTTATTTCTCACTGTTCTGGAGGCTGAAATGTCCAAGATCAAGGGCCTGGCAGATTCAGTGGCTACAGACGGCCCACTTCCTTGTAAGACCATCTTCTCACTGTCACCTTACACAGTGGAAGGGCTAGCTCACTCTCTTTTATAAGGACACTAATCCCAATCACAAGGACTCTGCCTTCATGACCTAGCCGCCTCCCAAACACTCTACCTCGTAATACTGTCACATTCAGGGTTAAAATGTCAACATATGAATTTTGGGACACAGACATTCAGATCACAGCACAGACCAAAACATTTTCAAGAAAGAGGCATTATTTGTACTTAAGTAGGGACAACAGTATAACTTGTATTGTTCCTGGATATACTAGAGAAAACCATCCCCCAAGTGATGAACCACCCAAAGTCCTATTAAAATTTGATCAATCCCCATTCCATGTGGTTTCAATCAGCCTTAACCAAGAGCCATCACTGCCAAGGTCTGCTCTTGTGTTTCTAGAACTTCATACATAAGAACATTTCTCCATGAAAACCCAACATAACATTACGATCTGTGTTGTTTTATGACATGGCCCAAATTTTCAAAATTATTTTTAACTTCCTTGAGTTTTAAAAAATTGAATTATAAAGCTATGCTACCATTCCCCCTCTCCACAACACACACCACAGATAATTTGAACAAATAGGCAGAGAAGAAAATAGGCTTAACTACTCATTAATAGATATCCAGATTTCAACTTGAAAGGGTAGAATGGCTGGGAAGCACAAAAAGTTCATGGAAGTAGTGAAGTAACAACTGGTGTGACATTTGGAATAAAACAGCTTGAGTTTGAATCCCGGCTTGGCCTTTTCTAGGTGGGTGATGCTGACAAGGTCATTTCACATCTCTCAAGCACATTTTCTCATCTGAGAAATGGGGTTAAAAAATCACAAGATTTTTTGTGAGCATTGAATAAAATAATGCAGAGAAAGTGCCAAGCACAGGACTTGACACATAAATGTTCAATTGATAGTAGCTGCTGTTGCTATATTACACACTGATTTTACTACAAACCAAACCATGCTTATTTTAAAATAACATTTTTAATGTAATGGTTCTAATACATTTTTTAACATTTATATTCCGCCCTACCTCCAAAATACTGAAGTTTGTTCTTATGTTTCGTGATGCACCAAATGACTGTAAGTAAAAAACAGAAATTTTGGCAAAGTTGAAAGAAAAACCAAAAAGATTTATCAGGAAATATGCCTTATTGCTTGTGATGTATTTTGTGAGCCAGACATAGTAAAACTAAATTATCTCTGGAAAATACACTATAGCAAAAACTGATTGGAATTTAGGTTAAAGAAAATTCAGTGAATGAGTCTTCCAAATGGTCATTACAGCTAGAAAGGTATTTTTCTCCCAACCATACCACAGATGTAGGAAACAAATTACTGAGCTGTTGGTTTCTGTGATCTGAAGTCTCCATCGTGAGTCTTTACCATGAAGCTTCTAATAGTCAGTAATGTGGAAACCTGCATACTGTTGCCCATGAGTGGTTACGTAAGAGTGCCACCTACAGGCAAGGGGCAATGCGTCATGGCATACTAACTAATTTTTTTAAATCCTTTTTATGTATTTATCCTGACAATTCTTTCTCAAGTGAGAATCGAATCAGAAAATGACTCTTCCCACAACCAGAAATGGAGCATGCATTGCAATGTAACTTTACATAAACTGTAAATGGAACAGTCTAGTCAGCTGGTAGTGTGGTGGCTCTGAGAGGTACAGCTGCATTTGAGAAAGGGCAGCTTGCCTGAAAAAAGCAAAGCCCAGGTAGGAGAGTAGAAAGATGCAAGGGGAGTGAAGGGGATAAGAGTTAGATATCTGCAGAAGGGGAAATAAGACTTTTGATAGAACCAAGGAGAGCAGTGAGTGGGAAAGAAGAAACTGGCATAGGGCCACCCATAGTAGAAGTGATGAAGGGTAAGGGATGTGACCACAACTGTCATGGGGAAGGGGCAAAAGAGAAGACCACACAGTATCTCTAAGAATATGCATATGTTTCGAGCACCACCAATATCCTTTGTAAAAAGACCAACACATCATTGGAGACAAAAAGGAAGCTAGTAGAAGCTTAGCAAGTCTGAATTTGGGCTGGCACGGTGGCTCACGCCTGTAATCTCAGCACTCTGGGAGGCCGAGGAAGGCAGATCACAAGGTCAGGAGTTCAAGACCAGCCTGAACAACATGGTGAAACCCCGTCTCTACTAAAAATACAAAAATTAGCCAGGCGTGGTGATGTGTGCCTGTAATCCCGGCTACTCAGGAGGCTGAGACAGGAGAATTGCTTGAACCCTGGAGGAGGAGGCTGCAGTGAGCCAAGATGGCGCCACTGCACTCCAGCCTGGGCAGCAGAGCGAGAGTTAGTCTCAGAAAAAGGAAGTCTGAATTTGGTAGCTTTATGTTAAAACAATGAAATAAACCATGTTTTAGGTAAATGTAGCAGGTAGGACTCTATAAAACAAGTTTTCTTTGTTTTTCTGAATCAAACAAAATCAGGCTCTGGGCCTCACTCATCATGGGTAGCGGAGACTCCAGTGTCTGGCACTTTTCAAAAACGCCCCCGCCCAACTCCTTTGGAGTCATGCTAGAGCCTTGAGGCCCAGACTGCCCGTGAAACTAGGAAAAGTTGCAGGTCCTTAGCCCTTGTGGCTGCTGCTCCTGGTGTTCCATATTCAGGCCTGTGTCTTTTTTTAAGATGTTGATTCTACCTTTCCACAAGGCCATGCAGAACAGCCAAGAGAGGAAAGCTACCACCAGCTGGGATCACCTGCTTTGGATCTTTATATTAGCATGAACAAACTTCCAGTGAATTCCTGTGATCATATAATCTTAAATTTTTTTTGCTGTCGTTGTAACAATAGTTTAGTCTACCCTAACTAGCATAAAGCCTCTTATGCTACTCTATAGTTCAAATTCTGTCTATATGATAAATATATCCAGGAGAAAAGGTGGAGAACGCAGAGATTCATATGTGTATTTTGTAAAGCTAATCACTAGAAAACAGTTGTAAAAAATAATTCCACATGTACTACCAGAGCCATAAAACACAGAAGAGGGATTATAACAGAGAATGTGAATTGAGGATTAATGTCTGGGGTAGAGAAACAGCTTCAGAGGCCAGCAGATCCATAGCAGTCTTTCTGGTTTAATAGGAAGAGTGGACAGCTGGTGCTTTGCACCTCTCCACAGAAATCTGTGGACAAAGATGATACTTACAGGATGCTTTGAACCTTCGAGGAAGCAAAGACCAAGAACTTTCTGCAAATAGAAATAAATAAGGGCTCTGATATAAAGTGGTAACTTATCTCGATAGAGATATTATGTGATGAAAAGTGAATTATAGTTCATCAGTAGAACCTGGAAGTAATACTGATGTAGAAGTTCTATAGACCAGCCTGAGCTATCCAGGCCTTTATGATCCCTGAAAGTCATCGGATGTGGGCTAGCCTTTGGTAACAATGTGGCTTTGAGTGGGGCAGGTTTCTGAAGCTGAGGCAATTCCTGAAGGTGCAGGCAGCTTAAGACCACCTGCTTACAACATTCCCAGGAGCTGGGCCACAAGTCCCTCATGGAGGGGGATCTGGGAAGCATCTGAATCAGGACCCTTTTGTGTATGAATGAGGGCACTGCTAATAAAGACGCTGTGACAACAGGCACAACCATGACTCTCCAACAGGGACATGTGGTCACCTTTGCTGTGACAATCCTTAATGCTACCCTGCAAGAGACACTTTGACAGGAAGTATAATACCAGGAACTATAATAGAATTCAGACTGGACCAGAACAGAGACTATCTCAGAAAACACATCAGCAAAAATGCTTCCATTGGTTTCTTAATAAAAAGAAATTTGAATTTACATCAGAATCCCCTTATGTATTTATATCGATTAGTACCTTTATAAATTATAGTAAAATGTATATATTCTTTATTCCATAGTTTAGGTTCAGTCCATTGTTTTAAATACTTCTGTTATTTCCATAAAATCGCAAGTTCATGAACCTATCCAGGTATTATTGCATATGGATTTCTGGGCCAAGAGAATGCCATTCGATCATTTTAGTGAAGACCTTAGGATCTCAAGAGGGCAAAACTAAGCAAAATTTCTCCTAATAAAATGTTATCTCAACCAAATCTATTTCTATCTGGCATGCTGAACTTTGTAGTGTTAGTCTCTACATTCAAATATGAAATTTTAATATTTCAATATCTGGACAAATAAGATTTTTGTAAAAAGCCCAATAGACTCTTAATGTAAGCCAAGCTGAGAATTTGGCCCCAAATATCCATTATTATTGATAATCAAGGTAGACTTGGAATTCATAAACATTTCCCTGTGGCAGCAATCAAGTTTTATATTTGAAAAGAACTGTGAATGATAGAACTGGGTGTGAGGAAGAAATGTTTTGTTTCCATCATTATATTATTCACTGTGGTATCACTGAGGCCTGATTTGTGGTCTGGCACATTGCAGGAGTACAATAATTGTTTGCTGAATAAAAGATTGAAAGAAAGAATGAATGGAACAAGGAGAAATGTTCAGATAGGAAAGGAGTACAGGTCTTAATTGTAGCAATCACATTAAATTCTACAGTACTAACAGCAGAATGAGGGACTGTCAAATGTCTCCCAGGGCTAAATTCTGGCACATAAAAGCTTGTCATTGCATGGACCTCAAAGGACCCCTGCCCAGCCAGAGGCTGCCCTGGCTGTCTGGAGCCATCATTGCACTTTTTATACTGTTGTTTTAAAATTAAGCAGCTAGGTTAGTTCCTAGGTTAATAGTATTAATGACATTCCAAGTCTTGATTTTTTCCCCATTTTTAATCAGAAATGGAGACATGTCTTTTTAATAGTTTTAATGATTTCTAATTTTAGGAATGTTTATGAAATCAAATAGTCTGCATTTTAAATGGAGCTACAGATATCAAAATTGGGTGATTTTTCTATTTTAGAAATATACTAGTTTTCAAGTGGAATACCAAGTGGGTGTAAGATTTACATATCCTTGTAGAATTTCCATTTATTTACCCTTACAAAAATGAGATAGATTGGATGTCTTATTCTATTAACCTTTTATAGGCAGACTGCTTCATAGCTCTCAGTGGAATCTAAAGCATTGTTAACTCACAAATCAACAGCGTGATTATAAAGCTTCTTGAAGCAAATCACCAGAATGCATTAAGTAACTAGCAAGATTACATGGTGTTTCTAGCCTAATGTGGCACAATTCAGATTGCAATAATTGTTGCCCAGTGAAGAAAAGTATATGTCAAATCAATGAACTTACTCTCTATGCTGATAACTGAGCCTAGCTATTAAAAGTCATTGATTACCTTGAGAACAGCTATTAAAAGAAAGAGGCCAATAGGCTGACTGGGATGTTTAACTCTAATATTAAGTAACTTTGCTAAAGTAAATAGCTGTTGTTCCTAAGCAATAAATCAATGTCTGGAAGAGCACATCAGTCATTTCCCAAGGCAGAAGTCATCAGCCACACTGACCAACTCAGCTCATGCATGGTGCTTCCAATTCCATTTTGGGGGGTTTGTGCCAAAAGACAGAATGGAAGATAAAATATTTTGACTTTTTATTGCAATATTGTGCTAGATTTCGGGTGTTGGCCCTCCTGGCCTCAATGTCCAGCCCCTTCTGTGTTCTCTGCTGTCTGAGAGGCCTCTGACTGGCCTTCCACACTGGGATCACTCTTATACCACAGACCAAGGACTCCATGTGAATGAAGGTCATGCCAACTACCACTTATGCCTATTTCAGTTATACATGCGCAGGCCAAAGAAGTGTCTATTGGATGGTTTTCTTGACCCAGTGGGCCCACTGTGAGGTGAAACTTGGCTAGGACTGTGTGTATAACCTGGCTTCTTTGTGCCCCCAGTTGAATAGGGGTATCTTGATGATGTTTTGGATTTCTGGTATCAATGTCAATTTGGATTCTGGGTCCAACAATTCTCAGGATATATATGCAGTCCCCTTTCTGCAATTCACAATTACTCAAGTAAATAGCCATCAGCCCCTTCGGAGAAGGACTGGTGGAATTTTTAGCATTCCCACCTGCCAGTTGATGCAGGGTCCTTTTTCCAGGGGACCCAGAGTCTTCTTAAATCAGGTTTCCAGTGATAAAGCTGCCTTAGGGTTTGGAAACTAGACAATGGATCGAGGCTTTTCATTGGAGCAATTATTCTTAGCTTCCTGATCATCCACCCTTGGATTCTTTTGATGCTACAATTTGGCCCAGAGCCAAAAGCCCCTCCCAATACCAGTGGTTGTGGGTTGGTTTCCCTGGGAAGCAGATTCTAAAGTAGATTTTAATGTGTGCAGAGTATTAAGGAGTGCCCCAAGGTCAACATCTGTGAAAGGGAATGGAGGAAGACAGGGCTAGGCAGAGAGAAAGTAAGTGTCAATGTAGGTTCTCAGGGACCCTCCCTGGGGCACTTGAGGGCCAGAATTCTAGGGCCCTTCAGACAGCCTGAGCTATCCAAGCCTTTATGATCCGTGAAAGTCATTGGATGTGGGCTAGCCTTTGGAAGAGGTGTGACTTCGAGTGAGGCAGGTCTCTGCAGCTGAGACAATCCCTGAAGGGGCAGGCAACTGAAGACGATCTGCTTATAACATTCCCAGGAGCTGGGCCATTCAGATGGAGTGGGCATCTGGGAAGCATCCGAATCAGGACCCTTTTGTGTATGAATGAGGGCACTGCTAATAAAGATGCTGTGACAACAGGCACAACCATGACTTTTCAACAGGGACATGTGGTCACCTTTGCTGTGACAATCCTTGATGCTACCCCACAAGAGACACTTTGACAAGATGCTTCAGCATATGGTGATGTGCTGATGTGGAAAAGCACTCATGCCTCCCTTGCACTTTCAGCTTCTACTTATCAACCACAGGGTAGGATCGGTCCTTCAAAGGATATTAACAAGGACACGTTATGAAGGCTAGAAGGCTGTCCTCTAAGAGCTTTTTGAAGTGAGAAATACTTTAATACAACTTTTCTCAAGGGAAAACTATGCCTTTTGTGTAAAGTACTTAAAAATAGGCAAGTGACATTAAATTAAATATTCCTAGACTTATTTCTCTAAATCCCGACCTAACAAGGCAGAAAATTGTACCTCAAAATTGATGTCGTTTACTTTATACCATCAATTATTAAGAAGTGTTTGGTACATAATAGCTTCAGGAGTCTTGATCAGAAGATAAATGGAGGATGAAACAATGAGAGAAAAAGGATGTGAGAGGCACTGAAGTACTGCAAATGTCCCACTGGGGCCTTTACGTGTCCCTTCCTTTCCACATCTCTGGCTCAGGACCTTAACCCCTAACTATTCCTCCCCATCCCCTCTTGATGAAATTCATGTTGTCTAAACAATAGGTGCTAATCCACAAGAACTTCTCTCTTTTGAGAACCATTCTTACTTACAACTTAGGAAACTAGCTGAACTTGCTGACCCTTTCCTGCTAAATCCCTATAGAAGACCCCTCCTCCTTCTCCAAATTAGAAGGCCTCTTTAGAGACTCTCCTGCCTGACATGCAACAAGGAAGGTTTATACTAATGGCATTCTGGGTTGGATGTGGTAGCTTATGACCTGTAATTCCAGCACTTTGGGAAGCCAAGGTGGGAAGATCACTGGAGCCCAGGAGTTCTAGACCAATCTGGGCAACATGACAAAACCCCATCTCTACAGAATGAAATTTTAAAAATTTGCTGGGCATCGTGGCACGTGCCTATAGTCCCAACTACTCAGGAGGCTGAAGGGGAAGGATCACTTGAGCCCAGGAGGTTGAGGCTGCAGCGAGCCATGATCATGCTACTGCACTCTATCCTGAACAACAGAGTGAGACCCTGTCTCAAAAAGAAGAAAAGAAAAAAGAAAAAAAATCCCCAAACTAATAGTATTCTGGTTGATTTTCTTCCACAAAAGGATAGCTATTCGAGAGAACTAAGAAGGTAAATATCAGGGGAAAGTTACTGATTTTATGACTGCCAACCTTTGCAGGTGAGCTAGCGTAAAAGCACAAATTGAGTGTTTAAAGCCACAAATAGGATAGCTTGGACTTTTTGTTTGTTTATAGCAACTGTCTTCCCCTGAGTGCATCGAAAAATAATCTCTAAATCATAAAGAAGTGGTTTTACTTCTGTATCCCTTGATGCTGACAAACAAGAATTCACTTGATCTTGACAGTAAGATATGAAGATAGACAAGTATAGATATTAACATCATCATTTGACAAATAAAGTGAGCCTTAGGATGATTATATTAGGATGATTATATTAGGATTATATTGGGATGATTATATATGACTTGCTCTAAATTGGCCCACAGGTAGCAAAGTTTTTTGGAACAAACATTTTATTTCATGACTTCTGGAAATTAAACTTGTCCTGAAATGAGAATTATAGGAGAAAAAAATAAAGCCATCTAGATTTTGGGAAGGGACCATTGTTTTTGTTCCATTATTGCTTTATCTTACCACTAACAGAGTAGCTAGCACTTAGGAGATAATAAATACTTACTGAATGAAAAGAAAAAAGAGTTGAGAGTTCAAATGAGGTCTATCACACATGCTCTGTGCATGGCAGCAATGGTGAGAGAAGTAATATTGGATAAGAAAGAGCAGGCAGAATCCTTAAGGGATTAGAGTAGACAGGAAGCTAACCTTGCAAGAGCCTGGAATCTAGTGGATAAACCTATGCAGAACCAAGGAATTTCCAGGTAAAGCTATAATTTATAAAGCACAGCTGGACTCTGTTTGCATTTGTTCTATTATTTTTAAAATCTAGGTTTTGTTGGACTCAGGATAAGTAGCCAATCACTTTAGGTGAACAGGTAAGAGGAATAAAGTTAATTTACCAGCAAGTAGCCCAAAGCCTTTGTCTTCTCCATGCCGTATGTAAGGCACAACTGGACTTCAGGTCAAGTGACAAAACCTGTTAATACCTACAGTCAATGTGATAGATGTAGGTGGAGAGGAGAGTGGGTTGTGACTAAGGTGAATAGGAATATTCACTTCCGAATGCTTTAAATGACCACTTTTTATACTAAGGACTTTGGTTCATGTAGCATTTATTTTTGTGTATCGGGTAAGGAAGGAGAGTTTATTTTTTTCATATGGATAACTAGCTGTCCCAGTACCATTTATTGAATGAACAGTATTTTCCCATTGGTCTCAATAGGAAATGGAGCCCGCTCACGTATCTGCATTCAACTACCCGATCAGCTGGGGCCTGACTGGCACTGGAGTGACAGGGTGACTAGGGCCACCAGGAGGTCAGCCTAGTCTTGCCCATGTAGTAGCTGACAACATTCCTCTTAAGGGGTAGGCACAGAACTGGCATACATTGACCAAATGACATTTCCACTAATGTCATTGATTAAGGGTTCGTTTTTAAGTGGATTCATTTGCATTATTTCTATTCTATTTCTAATTTATTTTATAAAAATTATAAAATAAAAATTATGAAGGGTGTGTGTGTGTGTGTGTGTGTGTGTGTGTGTGTGTGTGTATGTGGTATAAAGAATAATATAGCAAACATCATGCAGCTTTAGAAATAGAACATGTCCCCTGTATATTACTCCCTGGTTGTAACTGGCTCTTTATAAAAATGTTTCTAAGTCTCCAAATTTATTGGAATTATAGCATCGTAAGTTTGGAAGACCATTTAGTTCAGGTCCTCATCAGTCTATCTGTAAGAGAATGAATAAGCTGTGGTATATTTATACACTGAAAAAGTATACAGCAGTTACAATGATGATGTCAATGTTTATCAAAATGAATTTTTTTTTTTTTTTTTTTTTTTTTTGAGGCTGAGTCTTGCTCTGTTGCCCAGGCTGGAGTGCAATGGTGCAATCTCAGCTCACTGCAGCCTCCGCCTCTCAGGTTCAAGCGATTCTCCTGCCTCAGCCTCCTGAGTAGCTGGGATTACAGGTGCCCGCCACCATGCCCGGCTAATTTTTGTATTTTTAGTAGAGGCAGGGTTTCACTGTGTTGGCCAGACTGGTCTCAAACTCCTGACCTCAGGTGATCTGCCCACCTCGGCCTCCCAAAGTGCTGAGATTATAGGCGTGAGCCACTGCACCTGGCCAACATGGATATCTATCAAAGCAAGTTGGAGTGAAAAAGGCAAGAGGCAATAGGATATGTAATGTATGGTACAATTTATATTTCATTTAAACACCTTTATATAATGTATTATGAACAGTATCTACTACTGATTTTGTATAAGCGCATATATAGCAAAGGTATTCTTATATGTACTAGAATCAACCCCAAATTTCAGAATAGTAGAAATATCTGGAGAGGGAAGGAGGTAGGAAAGGAAGAAGGGGAATAGAATTTCGTGAGCATTTAGCTTTGAATATTGTATCAGTTATCTATTGTTGTGTAACAAACTACCTCAAAACTTACAGGCTTGAAAACAAGCACTATTTATTGCTCTTGATTATGTGGATTGACAATTTGGGTGAAAATAGCTGGGCACCTCTGGTTTAATGTGGGCTCACACTTGCATCTGCATTCACCCACCAGATCAGCTGGGAACTGACTGGCCTGGAGTAACAAGATGACTGGGTTCATGTCTCTCACCGCCAGTGGGATGGCCTGGTCTTGCCCATGTGTAGCTGACAGGGTTTCTCTAAGGGTTAAGCTCAGAACTAGCACATACTGGCCAGATTAAGTCACAGAGCCACATTGTACTATCTTTATCAAGTCACAAGGCCAGCCCAGATTCAAAGGGTGGTAAAATAAACTTTTTCTTTGATAGGAGAAAATACAAAGTCATCGTGAAAGAGGTGTGCCCACAGACAGAGGTGGAGGTGGTGGCTCTGTGTGTTTTTGTAATCCACCACAGCTGCATCTCTAGCTTCAGTTTTAATCAGGAAAAAAAAAAAGGTTAAAATTTCAAAACTCTGAGGAGTAGATATGTGGGCATTTGTTATTCCCGTACATTTCTGCATGCTTGAAATAATTTATAATTGATCATTTCAATAATATTTAAAATGTGATTATGTGGTTATCTTGGCGTACCAGAAATATTTCCTGCATCCCATCAAACCAACACAATAACTCCTAGTTACATACCTAAGAATTTCACCACCTGCGTCCTTTAACATTGTATGGATAAAATTTGCCGCTTATCGGGGACCTGGGTGAATTTCCATTTAAATAGCAACGTTCAGCCTTCTGATTTGTTCCTGTTGTTCTAATAACTTACCTGGAGAAATTGTTTCCTCATTTTCTAACCTATCCTACCATAGGCCTCTGCTGTGCCCAGTCAGATCTTGGCTTAGGAAAACATCTGTAGACTGCATGATAATAATAGCAGATATGATTGCATGGATCTCTGTGAAGGTGTGTATATGTCTGCAGATGTGCTTATTGCTACAAAAGGAATGAAACAAAATATGTGATAGGCATGAAAGATATTGCCACAACTTCTCCATTATCTACAAAGGGATTTATCCACAACCAAATTTTAAAATCAGGGTAGAATCCTCAAATGTGTTTCTGAGTTTTCCCCTCCTGCTGATTGTGTGTAAGGGGAACGCAAGCTAATTCTAACGGCAGCCTAGGAAAAACATAATTAAGGATACAAATATATTACAGGCCATACATTCCAAATTCTAACACATATTATGTTGAGTAATCTATTTTGGATTATCTCTTTATTTCTAAGGTTGAGAGTTTTCTATTTCCACTATTAACTTCCTCATCTATGTATAGAGAAGCCCTTTAAATTTGTATTCAACTTAAAATGGGACCTGCTGTACCCAAGAAATACCAAGAATTAGTCTCCTTCCGTGCCACCTTTCCAGACTTTTGAGTCTCCCCATTCAGCCACATGTGACAATCTGTCCCAGAAAATTGGAAAACCGTTCACTTTAATTGGTTCTAAAATGGAGGATTCAGTGCCTGTGCTGAGTTTGGGGATGAAACTAACATTTTACAAAGCCCAGCCCAGCAGCAGCTGCCCTTTGGGATTTGGGAGGTAGAGCAGCAAGTCACTCTGGAATTTAGAGCTTTATTACAAAGAAGTGCTAACTCTTCGGATTCTGCTTATAAATGGAATAAAGGGAGAATCTGGCTCACCCATGAGCGCTTTAACCTTGTACATGCTCAATATCCTTATGAAATGCAATATCTTATGATCCTTTAAATAACAAATGACCTTATTCCCTTTTATGGGGTCATTAAGGCCTCTAACAGTCCAGGTATAAATCCCAGCTACTACTGTGCATCTTAATTTACTATTCATATGTGAATCTCTCTTTGGTTCCCAATTACTATACAACAGCAACTGGCTCATCAAATTATCCCCATCGGAATGTGTCTGTTAAAGACATTGCAGTTTACATCTTAGGGCCCTAATTAAAGTCACAATACTTGATAAACCTTGAACAACTAGTAATTGGAAACTAACAATTAGTACCAGCCACCTTAGTTGAGATCAGCTCTACTGCTGGCTACATGACTAAGCAAAAGGAAATTAGTACACCAGAGATGGCCCAGATGCCAAATATATGTTTGAGCCACTCCTGGGTTTCAGCCAAAGCAATGAAAAGAACTTGGCATTAAAATATTATTAGCTAAAAGTCTTTATATAGACATCTGTGCCATGGAATAGATCAGTCTGATATTCCTGTGGCTTTTCAGCCTTTATCATCCTCATTACTGTTTTCATCATCCTGTCTCTGGGTATCTGTGGAGATGGTGCTATAAGACCACCTCTTTGAGCTTCTTTTCCTCTCAAAAGCCTACAGTTTGCTTTCTTTCCTAACAAAGCGCAGGTCACATCATCCTACTGTATTCTGTATATACTCTCCCTCTTTACACCCCTTGTGGTCTACATCTTCAGAATGTCTGAGGCTGAAGGCATAGTAGGAAGCCCACAGATTGATTTGGGGAGTATATGAGAAGCTTGAAGGACTGTAGGCACTATACCTGTCTCCCAATTAGCTGGCATATTATTCTGGGAACACACGCTTTGGAGGCAATAGGAAAGAGTATATCCTGGTTCTCTATCCTGGAGACTTGCTGATGGGTCTTTTGCAAATGAAAATGTGTTACCAGTGGCACTTTGCAATGGGCAGCAAGAGAGGAAATCCCTCAGAATGACCTTCTGTTTTGCTGGTCAGCATCCCATCTCCACTCTCTTATTCCCATTTCATTGAATAGCTAATGGAATGGGATATTACTCTAAGGAGCTTCGGCAGACTTGATGAAGCATCCCAAATGCCTTCTCTCTAATCCACTTACCTCGTGATTTTCCAGGAGTTCTTGGCAATGGGAAAAGTGTGATGTTTAAGCAGTCTTTCCTGAAAACATGGCTTCAGTTACCATGGCAAATACAATTTGGGATGGTTTTGTAATCTTAATCCTCCTCTTTTTCACTCTTCTCAAGAGAGCCCAGATGGTCATTTCAAAGTATTCCAAAAAATTAATCAGACAAATGAATGATAGGTGGGTTGGACCTTGCATTTTGTGTTTTGTTTTAAAGTGAACAAGTATGTCTTAAGTAGTTTTGGAGTTTTATCACAAAATAAATACATATTCTCAGCACTTTATCTGCTCTACAAATTGACTAAATAAGTTTTTCACACCAGCATTGGGTTCTGATTTATTCCATGGCAGGTTCTGGGATCTCCTTCAAGCCTGTCCTTACATAGCACCTGGATCTATATAAAATAAATTTCCTGTTCTATCCTACCATGGTGGCTCAAACCTACAAGAGAGTTGAGCCAAAGAGTATCCAATGTCAAATTACTGCAGACAGATGTAAGAGTTTCTTCTTGTACAGAATAGATCCTTATTCCCTGGACTATTGTCAAGATTGAATAATTTGAAAAGCAATGATCAGTATACACAGATGGGACGCTTCTTAAGTGGTTTTGTGCAGAGTTTATTCATATTTTGAATCTAATCAGTGCTCTTTTGAACTATTTAAAATAAATCTAAATTCAGATCCTGTAATTTCCTGTCGATCAAAAGTTTAAAGCTGTGACTAGATATTGGCCAATGTATAGCAGTTCAAGAAAGCCAGTGACTTATATATTGACAGTCATAGCCACAAACAACCCTCAGCAAAACCATCTAATGAGTGTCTCTTCTCTGCTCTACAGCTCTTTATCCTCTTCCTAGTTTCTCCCTTTCTCCAAGCCTATCCTACAACCATTAATAAAGGGCAGACTCTCAGCTGGTGGAAAACCAATCCACTTTAAGAATATCTGTGACAACCATAAATATTACCTGATATTCTGTGGTATTCTTGACAACCCAGAGGCCTCAAGAGAGAAAAGAATGAAACTCTGATCATGTATATAGTATAAAAAATTAAGCAGGACAAGTTACAGAGGCCTTGCAAGCAAAAGAACTAGCAAGAAGAAAGTAGAAGATAGTGGGATAAAGGAACGTACTCTTTGTTGTACCTTATCAAATGGAATTTATACAGGGCTATCTGCTAAGGAACTCATCAAATCTTTGAGCCTATAGGGTCTATAGAACTTAGAGTTCATGTAGTCCAAGACTTTTTTCTAACATATTAGGCTTTCCTAGATGGTCACTGATATGGTTTGGCTGTGTCCCCACCCAAATCTCATCTTGAATTGTAGCTCCCATAATTCTCACGTGTTGTGGGAGGGACCCAGTAGAAGATAATTGAACTATGGGGGCAGTTTCCCCCATACTGTTCTCATGGTAGTGAATAAGTCTCATGAGATCTAATTGTTTTTACAAGGCATTTCCCCTTTCACTTGGCTCTCATTCTCTCTTGCCTGCCACCATGTAAGATGTGCCTTTTGCCTTCTGCCATGATTGTGAGGTCTCCCCAGCCATGTGGAACTGAAAATCAATTAAATCTCTTTTTCTTTATAAACTACCCATTCTCAGTTATGTCTTTACCGGCATTGTGAGAACTGATTAATACAGTCATTTAGTCTGTCCTTGAATACCTATAGGGACAAGAGGGTAATTATTTCAAAGTGTGGCACATTATATTGTTGAAAAGTTCTGATTCCTTATGTTAAATCAAAGTTTGTTTCTCAGAACCATTCTCCCATTGGTCTTAGATCTTCTGTCTAGAGATATTCAGAAAAATAGCTGTTTCTTCTTGCTTATTAGCAGTTTGTTTACTCATTATTCCCATTATTCTCATTGTAACAATTTTTGTTATTTTAGAAAATACAAATATACTAGTAAAACTGCAACCACATAGAACCACTGTATTAATATTCCAATATGTATCTTCTAATTTTTATATCTTTTTAGAAAAGATTATAGTGTACATATTGTATAAAACTGACTATATTTGGATAATATTAATCAAAAAAATTTCATGTGTTATAGCATATGCAGCATTCTTCCACAGCAGTAATTTTTCATAGCTGCATCATCTCCTTTTGTATGATTGAGCCATATTTTATTTATTCTATTCCTGCTGTTAAGCATTTAGATATTTTCGAACATTAAATCACTACAATTCATATTTATTAATTCATGTATGAATATGGGTTGATTGTCCCTTTATGCTGACAATTGTACTTGGTACTGGGAAAAACAGGGTAAAAAAATTTCAAAATGATCCCTGTCCTCAAGGAGCTCATATCCTTGTACCTTAATTTATAGTAATTTGATTGCCTTAGGTAATATGTAATTTTACTTCCCCATAAGGGAAGGGAAATAGAACAGAGAAAATACACATTGTACATTTATTGTGGGAGCTAGCCAGCAGCCCACAATGCAACGGGGCTCTCTCTTTGTTCCCAGGTGGATCAGCAGGTCGAGAAATAATAGACACACACAAGATAGTGAAAGCTGGGTCCAGGGGGGTCACCGCCTTCTTGTCCCATGGTGCCAACAATGCACTGGATATGCCAGCATTTAGTATTAAATTTAGTGAGGGCATGGGTAGGTTAGTCAGGGATTTAGGGTCATTTAATTATGAGGTGAGATGGTCACATGGGGATGAAGTAATTCTTTAACATAACATCAGTATGCAGAAGTACAGTATACAGAGATAAGAATTTACAATATAGTGTGTGTATCAGTAATTTCTAACAGCCTTCAAACAGGAACACAATCTTTCCATAACCTATGATTAGCAAGATATTAATCAGCAGTAACAGTTGCAGGAAAAGCTGGTTACAAACAATCCACAGAAACAGGACGTGAAGCTAGACAATTGGTTAGACCAGAAATTCTCAGAAGGGAGTATGCCTTAACCCTAAATAGGCCTAGAAGAGCCGTAGCAAGATGAGGGCATTTATAGCCCTATCTTATCCATATGGAGAGGCGCCCCCCCATGCGTCTGTTTATAGGCTCTCCACAAGGGTCGCATTCCATTCCCAGAGCTATGAACATCTGCTTTTCTGGGATAGGAATCTTGGTGATGTGAAATCTCCCTGACTGCATGTCCATTCATAGGCTCTCTGCAGGGGGAAGTACATCTTGTGCTGTTGGCTCATTCTGGCAGTCCAACCTGGCATTATCTTTACACAATCCTGCACGCAATTTTGTATTTACAATAATCAGGAACATTTCATCTTTTATTCCATAGCAATAGTTTCAGGGGGTCTCCCTACGTACATTGGAGAAATCTTTGGCTGTTCATTGAGAAGTAGTCATTGAGAAGTAGTTCATTGAGAAGTACGTAGGGGTCTCCCTACATACATTGGAGAAATCTTTGGCTGTTCATTGAGAAGGTGCATGCACTCCATCCGGGAGTACACCTTCCTTGTTTGAGAGAGCCTGTTTCCTCCCAGTGTCCCCAGCACTGAATTTTTATCACTTTGTAAAACCTTCCAAATTTGAGGTTGACTATGAAGAAATCACACCGTAATTTTCATTGGAATTTCTTTAACTTCTAGTTATTTACTGTCATTTTTGGGGGGGAATTGTTAAAATAAGCCACATTCAGCACACTCGGGTATTCATCATAAAATACTCTAAGATTTAAAAAATACTCTTTTATAAGCTAACAGAACTTTAATCAAAGATGGAAAATGCTTATGACCTCATTTCATCTTTTACATGAATAAGCCAAATTGTTTGCTTGCTTCTTCAAGTGACTGGTTTATTTTTTTAGCAAGTGTTACAAGGTGTTCACAAGCTGAGTGCTTTTTTTGAACACCTGATTTCTTCCACTGAAAAGCCTTTGACCCCATGAAAAAAGGTTTTAATAGGGTTAATTTAGTTATTCAGGCTGTCACAGTGACTTCACTCCCAATTATCTTGTGGTGGTATGTATTTGTCTCAACCTACACATTATTTTAACATAGCTATGTTTAATAGCATGTGGAGAGAGTAAGTAACTGTTTTGTTTTGTTGAACAGAGTAGCACATGATCTGTCCAACAGCCACCATCATGAAACAGAAAATAAGTTGGTCTCAGAGCATGAGAACAGAGAATCTAAAATGCAAGTCCAAGCCTTGGTAGTACTGGCAGATTCCCCTCTGGGGTTCTTACTGTTGCCTTTCCCCAGGTCTGCAGCCCTTACTGAAATGGCATCGCAGAGAAGTAGGTAGATACTGCTTCAGAGCACTGCACCACAGGTCTGTGACCCTCTAACAAATCACCTGAGCTTGTCTGGTGGCCCATAGGCAATGATAGATGCCCTAAATTATAAGCAGGACCCGGAGTAAAGAAGACCCAGGCATGCAAGTGTACAGAAGGGTTCTGCTTATTCTCTAAGGAACCAGACAGACTCACTTGCTAGAGGTTTCTTCCTCCATTCTCTGGCCAAGTTGCCCTCACCTTTTAGCCACATTTCTCTCTTCTTCTCTGAGACGGTTGGGAAGCTCCATGCAGTTAAACTAAAGATATATATGTTCATCTTGGGTGACACTTTTCCAGGAAGCTCCTTCTGGTCCTTTCAAATGTGTATACTGGACCTCTCTTCTGAGGTCCAAAGGCACTAATAATAGCAAACACTTCTATAGGGTTAATTATGCTAGGCATTCTTCTAAACACTCCCTTTAATTAACTCACTTAATCCTTGCAACAATCCTATGAGAAGAATATTATCTCAGTTTTGTAAGTGAAGAAAATGCAGAAAATAGAAGTACCTTGCCCAGGGTTACACAGTTGATAAGTAGAAGAGCCAGAATTCTAGCCTAGGCATTCTGGCCCTAGAATCCACTATGCTATAGTTTGTACCTCTCCTTTGGCAAATATACTCAAACACAAACTCTGCTCTGAAAAGACAATTCCAGTTCCCTTTTTTTCTTGATATGGAAACCAAGCTCAGAGTGATCTGCCTAAAGCCACACTGTCAACAAGGGGCAAAAGTGAAATTAAAACCAGATGTCCTGCCTCCCCCTTCATTATATTGCTCAAGGAGGGCATCTGGTATCGTAGTTATTTGTCTGCTTCTCCTAATCACATCACTGGATGTAAACATCCTCAGCATGGCAGAGTGCATTGTTTTATAAATGTCAATCTTTTATACTGCACCTTCCCTATCTGTACTATTATTATTTTAATATTCAATTTAATATAATTTTTACTGCCCTTGGTCTCATCCTATGAAACAATATGGAAACCATGGCTTTGCCATCCTGATTTTATCTGTTTTTCTAGTACATGTTAAAATAAATACCTGGGTTTTTTTTAGGTTTGCTTGTGTGCTTCCTAAAGTATGGGGCTCTCCACCAGAAGACGTAATGCCACGATGAGGAAACACTGGTTTAGTAAACAGAGACACAGATTTAGAGATGAGGTCAAGTGCCAGCTCTGTCACTTACTACCTTCTGGGCTAATCATTGGAGCTGTGGTTATTCTTCTGGAGATCTTCTGCAGATAGGGTTAAAATAGCTTTACCCTGTTTACCTTTATGACTCACTGTGAGGCTAGATTGAGAAAGAGATAGTTCTTTGTGAACTCTGGAGCACAATCCTCCTCTTTTTGCTCCTCCTCCTTATAATCCTCATTATTCACCTCTGTATTCCCTATAGCACCAGTCTGAGAACGTTGTGGGTAACAGACACTTCAGGCATGCCTATGGGATGAATAGAAATGTTTTCTAAGTCTGTGTTACCCAAGTATCAACTGGAAGTTCAGAGGAGTAAGAAGAAGGTTAAATCTCACCTGCTATCTTGAAGGTGCTCCCCTGCTTACTGTATCACAATTTAGCTCTGGCTCTCATCAAAGCTCCTATACTTTGACTGTCTACCATTAGAAATGCAATCACTCGGCCGGGCGTGGTGGCTCAAGCCTGTAATCCCAGCACTTTGGGAGGCCGAGACGGGCGGATCACGAGATCAGGAGATCGAGACCATCCTGGCTAACACGGTGAAACCCCATCTCTATTTAAAAAAAACAAAAAAACTAGCCAGGCGAGGTGGTAGGCGCCTGTAGTCCCAGCTACTCGGGAGGATGAGGCAGAAGAATGGCGTAAACCCGGGAGGGGGAGGTTGCAGTGAGCCGAGATCCGGCCACTGCACTCCAGCCTGGGCGACGGAGTGAGACTCCGTCTCAAAAAAAAAAAAAAAAAAGAAATGCAATCACTCTCAGCATTGATTGAATTGATAACTTTATTCAAGAATTGAGAGATTTATAAAATGGTATCAAATATCAATCTACATAGCTTCTGTGAGTTCCCAGAGTTTCGTTTTCATTTGTTTATTCATGTTCTCTCTTTCTTTCTCTTTCTCCTTCTCTCTCTTCATTCATCCATCCTTTTATTCTGACCCTGGTGTTCTCACCCATGCTTACCCTTGAAAAGCCCAAGTAGTTTTATTATGTTAATATTCTGACTGCAACTATGCTAACAACAATAATAGCAGCCTTCCCCTGCCACATCTTTCATTTCTATGATAATCCTGTAAGACAGGCAAGGCAAGGACCACTGTCTCCATTTTACAGGCAAGGAAACAGCCTGTTAGACACCCCAAATCGGTTATGATATTCTCATAGGAAGTTAAGATTAGAACCTTGGTCTTATTCTGAGTCTAGTACACTCTTCTTTTCAACAAGTTCTCACGTCATCATCTCTGTGAAGTCACAATATGTACAGTCACAGAAGCAAGTAAGATTTCTAAGGAAAGAGTTCAGCAGTGTGAGGAAACGAGGAATTCCAGAATGGGGCCCTAAGAAATGTCAGCATTACAAATCAGCTATAAGAAAGAGACACTCACAATGGATTCTGAGATAAAGTGGACAGAAAAGTAGGAGAAAAACCAAAAAAGAGGGGTATCATAGGAACCAAAAGAAGAGAATGCTCTAAAACTAAAATGGCAGTCTACTGGATTTCATCTTTCTGAAAGATTGACTAGGAAGAAGTCAGAGCAGATTCACTGGTACAGCAACATGAAGATCATTGATGGTCTGTGAAGAACAATTTCATTGGAGCACTTGGTGAGGAAGCCATATAAAGATGAATTGAAGAATGAATGGGATGTGAAGACTTGAAAATGTCATGTGTGGACATCTTGGGGAGAAGTATAACAGAAAAACAAGATGGTAAATGGAGGGACATGCTACTTTAGGGAGGATTTTTTAATTTGAGATCAGATTTGTTACGCAAGTTTGAGTGCAATTGAGGAGATAGGATATGCAGGAGGAAGTGATTGAAGGCTTTTAAAATTTATTTTCAGTATCATTTTATTAATTCATTTTCTCTCTCTCTCTTTCTCTCTCTCTCTCTGTCTCTGTCTCTCTCCAGGTTCCTAGTGACTTATTGCTTTTATACTGTCTCCTTGAAAGCCTAGCGCAATCCACAAAAGCCAGCTAACCTACACCCAGTTCAAACCTTAACCTCTCTCACACTTCACTTTTGTCCCAAATATAGTGTTCTTTTTCCCAAAAACCAATTTTTCTCTCTCCAATCACAAAGGAAGCCTTTCAGTCCAACAAATTTAGAGCAAACTGAGAGTGGTAAAGCAATTTATGTCTTCTTTCAAAGGATATTAACATTTTTAAAGAGCTAAAATGGGAATAGTAATCACCCTGTATAATAATGTTTTATTGCTTCTTAACAAATTATCACAAATTTGGCAGCTTAAAACAACACCTGTTTATCATCTCACAGTTTCTGTAGGTCAGTGGTCTACCATGGCACAGCTGGTTTCTCTGCTTCGGGTGTCATCGGGCCAAAATGAAGGTGTTGGCCAGCTGGGCTCTCATCTGAAGGTTCTGGGAAAGAACGAACTCTAATCTTGTTCAGGTTATTGGCAGAATTCAGAACTTGCAGTTGTAGAACTGAGGTCCTCATTTCCTTGCTGGCCATCACCCAAGGGCTATTCTCAGCTTCTGGAGGCCACAAGCATTCCTTGGCACATTGTTTCTACTCTCTCTAAACACAGGGATGGCATGTCAAATTGTCTCATGTTTTGAATCTCTGAATTCCTTTTCTGCTGACAGAGAAAAAGCAGCTTTTAGCAGCCTGGCCTGATTAGCTCAAGCCCACTCATGTAGTTTCCACATCTTAAGAGAGATATATGATTGGCTTAAATCCCTTCTCAGCAGTACCTGGAGTAGTGTTTGGTTGAACAACCAGAGGATGGGAATCTGGGGAGTCATCTACTATACCCTGGAACTAAAGAATCTTCTGAATTCTTCAAGGAACCTCTCCACCATACCTACAGCCACCTGTAATAGACACTGCTCTGTCCACAGCTCCCAGGCAGCCGTGGTTTTGTGTTGTTGTTTGTTTGTTTGTTTGTTTTTTGTTTTGAGATGGAGTCTTGCTCTGTCACCCAGGCTGGAGTGCAGTGGCACAATCTCGGCTCACCGCAAGCTCCGCCTCCCGGGTTCACGCCGTTCTCCTGCCTCAGCCTCCCAAGTAGCTGGGACTACAGGTGCCTGCCACCGCACCTGGCTAATTTTTTGTATTGTTAGTATAGTCGGGGTTTCACCGTGTTAGCCAGGATAGTCTCGATCTCCTGACTTCATGATCCACCCGCCTCGGCTTCTCAAAGTGCTGGGATTACAGGCGTGAGCCACCGCACCCAGCCTAGCTATGTTTTTATTATGTGACATCAGAGCCATCCCCTACTACAGCTTACTGGACTAAGTGTGGGTCGCTGACCCATGGAGCACACTCAACCTCTTATAACTTTCAGTTCTTAGTGCTAGTCCTTCCAAAAAAAAACCCATTGGTAGGTGCTGCCCATGAGTTAGGTAAAATAAGTTAGTGTTTTGCCCTGTTGTGGAAGCCAGTTTGGGCAGGTGTTCATTACTTGCAACCCAAAGACCACTAGATGATGGGTTGACAGTTGCAGCAAACCAGCATGGCACATGTATACCTATGTAAAAAACCTGCACATTCTGCACATGTATCCCAGAACTTAAAGTAAAATAAAAAAAAGAGTGGCTAATGGATCTGAAAACTGTTATTGGATTCACATTACTGGAGACTATCACCTGTGTGATATACCAATAGAGTTACAGGGGTAAACTGAGAAATCAGGAAAAGAGACCATCAAAGATGATCCTGATTAAAACCACTGTCATGCCAGGGTGACTTCGTGTATATCCAAGATGTGTCTTCTGAGAAGTGAAATCAGGGAGGTGTATATTCTTTGCTGCCATAATCCAGCCAGGTTAATAAATAAACAACTAAAGAAAAACAGAAAGGCCTGGGGATGAGTAAAGAAATTAGAATCCAAATATGCCAACTTATATTATCTAAATGTAAATTTTCAATAAAACATGCCAAAAAAAAAAAAAGAGAGAGAGAGACAGAAACCAGGGCATTGTTAGTGACACCCTCAGGTCCAACCACTCATTTATTTATTTCAAAAACCTTTAGCATCTTTCATGTCCAAGGCATCCTCCTAAGTAAACATTAGCAAAGAAAAGATCACCCTGAAGTTGCAGGGAATCATTATGTTTTGGAGAGTGAGGAAGACTGATTGAAATGATAGCCAGGTAATGTCCTTCCTGTGTCTTCCTGTGTCTGCTCCTACTGTGACATTTGGCTCAACCACATGACTTGCCTGGACCAATAGGATGGTAGCCAACTCGACAGATGCAGAGGCCTGGGGAAAGGGGCAGCACATTGTTGGTTTCTCTTTTGGAACCCTGCAGCCACAAGAGAAAAAGCCCAAGCAGTCCAGGGGAGGATGAGAGACAACATGAGATAGAGCTGAGCCAACCCAGCCATGGACGGGCCCGCCAGTCCCCAGCCAACCTGACAGCTGCACACAGACACACGAACAAGCCCCATGCAGATCAGCGAACTACCCACCCAACCCACAGAGTTGCAAAAAAAATAATAGATGGTTGCTGTTTTCAGGCACTAAGTTTTGGGGTGTTTTGTTATACACCAATAGATATGTGATACAGAGAGAACCAAAGTAACTTCAGAACTGTGGACCAGACATTTCCTAATGGGCCAGATATTTTCTAATGTGGAGAGAAGGGAAAATCAGTTGCCTAAGATTCATGGCTTTATTCAATGGAGAGAATTCAAGGGTAAAGGGGCCTCAAGTGCTTCAAGTGCCGTCCAGCTCTCCCTCTGTTCAGATTTTAACAAATTTGCCAGCCTCTTCTGGCATCCACATCAGGTCATTTAATTAAGCAATGGAAAGGTAATTAAGACAGAAATATGATTATTTGGGTTAGTCTTGTGCACCCACAGAGGAAGAAAAGCAGAATGTGCCAGCTGCAAACATCTGCAGTGAAAGAAGTCTGGGACAAAAAGCAGTTTCTGCTTCTGCCTCCTCCTGTTCTTTCAGAAAACACCAGGCTTCTAGGGCAGTAAATCAGTAGTGAGTCACTAGCTGTATAATATGTGCTGCTCGTCTCGTGAGATATTAAACCGAGGTCCCTTCTGCTCACATCCTGCACCTGTCACCAAATGTCCAATAAAAATCCTGTTCTCCGAGGGCATGTCAGAAAGGAGCAGGGCGAAGATTTGCCCAAGCCTTCCTCAGCAGGCCAGGAGAGCCCCCAGGCAAGGTACTCCCCATGGCCTGCCCCAAGGCTGAGTTATCAGAGGCCCTCATCCGCAAATCCCACCTGATCTTTGGCTGCTGGCAATCACACACAGAGAAATGAGCACAAAATAAGGGCTGTGTGTGACACACTCAAGGTTCCTCCCTCTCCGAGGCAGTCTGGGGAGTTTCTGGGGTAGATCTCACCTAGGTAGTGGGGAAGAATGGGCATGGGCCAGAAGTCAGGAGACCTGGGTTCAAACCTTTTGTCATGTAGTCAGTCTGTGACCCTGGACAAGATTCCCCACTTCCCTGATGGCTCTGCTGCATTATCTGCTGTGAAATAGGGACAGTGATAGCTGTTTGCCAATCTCACATATCCGCCTTAATTTTTTTTACACTGGATAGTGTATAGGAAAGAGGGCTTGAAACGGCAAGAAACACTCAAAATTTGACATTCTCATTCTTGAGTTACGTGATGTAAAAGCATAATGTCTAGGGCCAGGTGACCTGAATTTAAGCCTCTGCCTCTTACTGACTGCGTGACCTTGTGCAGGTTACTTAGTTCAACTTTCCTCATCTGCAAAATGGGGCTACTAACAATACTTCTAAAAGTTTTGAGGATTAAATAGATTGTGGGTAAAGCCATCAGAAAAGTGAATAGAACATAGTGGTGAACAATACATGTTCATGCATTATCATAATTTTGTTGTTTCATTATTATGAATCTCTACTCTGTACCCATGGCATTTCTATTTACAAACAGGTACATATTTGGATTTATATTCCAGATCTTCAGCTTCTGAATTCTATAACCTGGGAAACTATTCAACTTACCTGTTTTTTTTTTTCCTCACCTGCCCAGTGATGGCCCAGAGAGGGTTAAGTGACACCGTCCACATAAAATACCTGGAACATAGCACTAGTGCAATATTAGTTGCCTCCCTTTTTTCTTTTAATTGAGATTTTAAAAACAACAACATAACAGCATTTGCCATTATAACCATTTCCAAGTGTATAGTTCAGTAGTATTAGAGTCTTCACTTTTTCATCTAGTAAAATGGAAACTCTAAACCCATTAAACATGAACTACTTGTTCCCTCGTCTCTGCAGTCCCTGGTAGCCACCATTCTATTTGCTTCCATAAATCTGACTACTCTTGATACCTCACTTAATGGCATCTTAGAGTGTTTATTATTTTGTGACTGGCCTATTTCACTTAGCATAATATCCTCAAGGTTCAGCCATGTCATAATATGTGAGAGGATTTCCTTCCCTCTTAAGACTGAATAACATTCCATTGTATGTTTATACTACATTGTGTTTATACATTCATCCATTGATAGACATTTGGGTTGCTTCCACTTCTTGCCTATTGTGAATAGTCTCACTGCTGTGAGCATGGGTGTGTAGTTGCCTTCCTTTTATCCCCTATGCTGATGCAAATAATTGAATAACAGGCAGGTACACTTCCTTTCATGTTTGACTCTTCATAGTCAAGGCAAATTAATCTTGAACATCACTAGCATTATGGATGTTATGTTTCTCAAGTTGATTTCCTAATATGGAAATTAATATTTTCTATATTAATTTATTAGCATGATTCTATATTAATATTTCAATATTAATATTGACACTCTTTGTTGTTTTCTGCAAAAATTCACACTTTATTCATGGCCAGAAGATGGCTCAACTCATAGCAACAATCTTCAGGGTTTTGGCCAGCAAAAGTACCTCTTGCTCTCACCTGAGTGAGAAAGGGTGTTTAAACCCATTCATGCCTGAGGCTGCAATTGTTTGAATTTTTTTTTTATTGTACTTTAAGTTCTAGGGTACATGTGCACACCGTGCAGGTTTGTTAAACATGTACACATGTGCCATGTTGGTGTGCTGCACCCATTAACTCGTCATTTACATTAGGTATATCTCCTAATGCTATCCCTCCCCCCTCCCCCCACCCCATGACAGGCCCTGGTGTGTGATGTTCCCCTTCCTGTGTCCACGTGTTCTCATTGTTCAATTCCCACCTATGAGTGAGAACATTCGGTGTTCAGTTTTTTGTCCTTGTGATAATTTGCTGAGAATGATAGTTTCCAGCTTCATCCATGTCCCTACAAAGGACATTAACTCATCCTTTTTTATGGCTACATAGTATTCCATGGTGCATAAATGCCACATTTTCTTAATCCAAACACTGATGGACATTTGGGTTGGTTCCAAGTCTTTGCTATTGTGAATAGTGCCGCAATAAATATACATGTGCATGTGTCTTTATAGCAGCATGATTTCTAATCCTTTGGGTATGTACGCAGTAATGGGATGGCTGGAGTCAAATGGAATTGTTTCTAGTTCTAGATCAGCCGAGGAATCGCCACACTGTCTTCCACAATGGTTGAACTAGTTTACAGTCCCACCAACAGTGTAAAAGTGTTCCTAATTCTCTACATCCTCTCCAGCACCTGTTGTTTCCTGACTTTTTAATGATCGCCATTCTAACTGGTGTGAGATGGTATCTCATTGTGGTTTTGATTTGCATTTCTCTGATGGCCAGTGATGATTAGCATTTTCTATATTAGCATGATTCTATGTTAATATTTCAATATTAATATTGACATTCTTGACATTTCAAGGTGAAATCAACAGAAGTGAAAGAAAGGAAGCAAAATGGAAAGAAAAACACTCATTCTGCATTTATATGTTTATTATCAGAGGCATAGTAGGCTGTTGGCTCCTACTATGTGGTTGGTATTAAGGGAGATAAAAACAGTCAGATTTTCTTCAAATGAGATACCCTACACTCTTCTATATTGTTAACAGTGGTGAGTAATTTTCAACACCATCCTTTCAAAAGTACAGCTCACTTCTGACTTCTCGTTTCATATCTCGGCTCAGTGTAACTTCCTCCAGGAAGGGCCTTCAGACCGCAACTGAGGTCAGAGCCCTTTGGATTATGTTCTCATAGAACTGTGTTCCTTTTCTTCAGGACACATCTCAGTTTTACTTGTAAGTTTATTACTGCAATTTTTGGTGAATATTTGTCTCCCCCATTAGATTGTACATTCTCTGAAAGCTGGGACATTGTCTATTTTTACTCCCTCTTAAATCCCCTGCTCTTTGTCTGGTACATAGCAGACACTCAACAAATACTGTTAATAAACCCCAGGTGAAAGAAGTTCTCCTAAAGAAGCAAATCACTACGACAGGGAAATATCAGATCTCAGGGTGGAAAAGCGAGATATTTTGTGTTGGAAAATTAGGAGAGGAAAAGAATTACTTTTCCAAGGGAAAAGAGCAGAGTCTTGATGCACTAGGTGAGCAGTGCTTTCCTATATTGAAGATGATAAAATGGTGTTTTTTTAGAAAAAAATTCTTTCTTGAGCTAAACACTTTTCCATCAAAGTCTAAATGGAAGAAGGCTATTTTTTTGATGCATGTGACTTATACAGTCCATGCATTTTCTATGTTACCAAGAAAAATTACAAGACTCTTCACTTTTCTGCAATGGCTTTTTGTCTGAAAGATTCCACACCAATAATTATTTAAACGCCATATTACAAGTCCTCCTACCTGGTTGAGATCATAGGCTAGAAACAATAACTCCTTTGGAAAACACAATGCCACAACTAATAGTTCAGTTAGTTGAAATGCATGCTGAAGCAGATTGCCTTATTAATGTGCCTCAGGCATGTCGGGGTAAAAGAGAAAATACCAGCAAAAGCCGACTGCAGAAGGGAATCCCTATCATCATTCTCATTGCCCCATGCCCTCTTGGGTCTTGAACTCAGTGACTGGCACTGTGAATAATAGGCAGAGGGTGGGGGCAACCTTCTCTGGGCATTGAGTCTCCCTTAAAATTGACATTAAAAGAATCATAAGAGAGATGTAATTATAGGCTAGGCATGGTGGCTCGTTCCTGTAATCACAGCACTTTGGGAGGCTGAGGCAGGCAGATTGCTTTGAGTTCACAAGTTCAAGACCAGCCTGGGCAACATGGCAAACCCCCATCTCTAAGAAAAACAAATTTACCGGGAGTGGTGGCATGCACCTGTGGTCCCAGCTACTTTGGAGGCTGAGGCTGGAGGATAGGTTGAGCCCAGGAAGTGCAGGTTGCAGTGAGCTGAGATTGTACCACTGCACTCCAGCCTGGACAACAGTGTGAGACCCTGTCTAAAAAAAGAAAAGAAAAGAAATTATATTACATTGTCATAAGATAAACACAGATATAGCCCAGATCCATATCTCATGGTAAATCTACACTTCATATTGGATAAAGTGCTAGATTACCTCTAAAAGCCTTTCAGCTGACTAGAGTATAAACCTACAATTAAAGAATTTGGCCTTCTTTTGAAAAACGTCTGTTCATATCCTTCGCCAACTTTTTGATGGCTTGTTTGTTTTTTTCTTGTAAATTTGTTTAAGTTAATTGTAGATTCTGGATATTAGCCCTTTGTCAGATGCATAGATTGCAAAAGTTTTCTCCCATTCTGTAGGTTGCCTGTTCACTCTGATGATAGTTTCTTTTGCTGTGCAGAAGCTCTTTAGTTTAATTAGATCCCATCTGTCAATTTTGGCTTTTTTTGCCATTGCTTTTGGTGTTTTGGTCATGAAGTCTTTGCCCATGCCTATGTCCTGAATGGTATTGCCTAGGTTTTCTTCTAGGGTTTTTATGGTTTTAGGTCATACATTTAAATCTTTAATTCATCTTGAGTTAATTTTTTGTAGGGTGTAAGGAAGGGGTCTAGTTTCAGTTTTCTGCATATGGCTAGCCAGTTTTCCCAACACCATTTATTTTATGCAGCCAACAAACGAATAAAAAAGCTCATCATCACTGATCATTAGAGTAATGCAAATCAAAACCACAATGAGATACCATCTCATGCCAGTTAGAATGGCGTTCATTAAAGAGTCAGGAAACAACAGATGTTGGAGAGGATGTGGAGAAATAGGAACACTTTTACACTGTTGGTGGAGTGTAAATCAGTTCAACCATTGTGGAAGACAGTGTGGTGATTCCTCAAGGATCTAGAACCAGAAATACCATTTGACCCAGCGATCCCATTACTGGATATATACCCAAAGTGTCGTAAATCATTCTACATACACATGCACATGTATGTTTACTACAGCAGTATTCACAATAGCAAAGACTTGGAACCAACCCAAATGCCATCAGTGATAGACTGGATAGAGAAAATGTGTCACATATACACCATGGAATACTATGCAGCCATAAGAAAGGATGAGTTCATGCCTTTTGCAGACACATGGATGAAGCTGGAAACCATCGTTCTCAGCAAACTAACACAGAAACAGAAAACCAAATATTGCAGGTTCTCACTCATAAGTGGGAACTGAACAATGAGAACATATGTACACAGGGAGGGGAATATCAAACCAGGGCCTGTCGGGGGGTTGGGAGCAAGGGAAAGAATAGCATTAGGAGAAATACCTAATGTAGATGACGGGTTGATGGGCACAGCAGACCACCATGGCATATGTATACCTATGTAACAAACCTGCACGTTCTGCTCATGTATCCCAGAACTTAAAGTATAATTAAGAAAAAAAAAATGTGTCCAGGGTTACCGCAGCCAGTAAATGACAACAAGTGTTGAGCTCAAGCTCAATCTTCCGACCCCAAATACAAAACTATTAGATTTTTAATAAATTGATGGATGCATATATCTATAGTACTACTGAGACTTTATGAAAAAGAAAAAGAAACAAGATCTCTGGTCACATTTTGCCAACCAAATATACTACCCTATTCTTTGAAGTTTGGCTCCTCTTCTCCAGTTATTTTCTTTTTAAAAATGAAGTGCCAGGTTGATTATCCAGCTCCTCAGTATGATAAGCTTGAACATTAAGTGCTCTCCTATCAGCCATCTGCAGGGCTCCCCCGCCTGCAACTGGTCTATCACAGTCTTGAGCTTTTGGTGCCGAGGTCAATGACACGCGATGTGTGACGAGATGTCCAGCACCCCATCTGACAACATCATCCTGTGCCTCCATGAAGCGGGGAAAGGAGCCAGCCAGCGAACCCTCTGGAAAGGCATTTGCTAACTGCCCACTAGCAATTGTTGGGTGATAATACATGCAGTTCCCCACATGTTTATGCAGAGTCTCAGATTTATCTGACAGTTTTACACCCTCAGGCATGATACACAGTAATTAAAATTAAAAATGTTTTGACAGCCTAAACAAATGGCTATATAAATTAGAAAGCTGTAAAAAGCCACAGTAGCCAAAAATAAAGATATATAGATAAATCATAAAATTATAAACAAGGAGAATGTTTTAATACAGGCATGTTTATATCCAGACACTTAGAAATACAGGCTAACTTTTGCCTGAAGGAACACGGTGGGGAAAAAGAACAGTGGAGACTAGCAAAGCCATTCTCTCCTGCCTAGCAATTCTTACCTCTACTCTTCTCTGGTAACTAAAGAAAGGAAGAAATTTGCCAAGGCTGGCCAACTTCCTCAAATTCTATAATCAGCTGTAGGATCTTCAAATTTTAAAAAGCACCTAAATCAGTTGCTTAGAATTTTACTATTAACCTTCCCAAATGTGTAAAATGATGCGGGCTGTACAAAACTTGGCTTGCCTTCACATTTCTCAAATGCATGGCATAAAACGTGTATTTATGAAATGAGCCAAATATATGATCTGCATGTGAATATAATTCCTTTCAACTAAATATGCACAAATGTTTAAGTGTCATGTTTCACTTAAACCTATCAGGTCATTGTCCCAAGAGACCATTGTATCACCTGGCCTTGATATTTTTTCCCTTTCTCCCAAGGAAGCCTGCTCACCACGGCACTAGTGCATTGAAATATCAGAACATTTCAAAGGAGGAAACAAAATAATTGGAAGTAATCCATGGGATTTTCTGTACCTAGAAGAGCTGGATTGCCAGAAACCAGTCATATCATGTGGATAGTCTTTATGATAAATTTTCAAAGCAGTCCTTTGTCAGAGTTCCTAAAGATCCATCGCCACATCATTATCATGTCTCAGTATACATGGATTAAGAAGAGAGAACTTCAGAAACACCAGAGCTTTTCATAGCAATCATCCTAGACTCCTTTTGCTTCTTCCTGACCTCCTACTTTCAATCCTTTGTCCTCTTGGCTCCATTTCTTATCCTTAATCCCATTCCTGTCCCCCTTGACTTGGCGTTGCTATTTTGTCTTCCCATTTTAATGTTCTACTCCCCCCATACCTCCTAAGGACCTGTTTCAGATCCACTCTGCAGGATCAGCCATTGTGAATCACCTGCTCCTTGTACCAAACCCCCATTCCACCCTGATTTTTATAGTCTTGCTTCAACTCTAGAAGGAAGGGAGAGAGAATTTGACCTTTCTTTTGAAATATAAAGATATAATCATAAAATAACCACATTTGCCATAATCCATGATTGGAGATCTTTACATTGTAGGGTTTCCCAGATGTTTCTAATGAGCAGGCAATTTTATGGCAGAACTCTTTCATCTAGTGAAATCTTAAAATAAATAAATAAATACTCCTATATGCAGAAAGAGAGCTCTTGATAAAACAAAGAAATTATAAGATGAATAAAATCATTTCTTGTTAGATGAGTTTGGACCAGAGGTAGCAAAATCGAATGCCTAGTGGTATTTAAACAAATGGAATAGACCACGTCCAAGGCAACAGAGTCATAAGAATAGGGCTGTGTTATAAGATCTTTTTCTTTTTTAAATAAAGTAAGAAACCTCGATTTTTAAAAATCTTCCAAATGTAACTGTTGACAATTAATTGAATTTTTAAAAACGCTCTTTCTTCCCTATGAAACAAAATCTTGTCAGCCCACCAGAAGTTTCCTCCAGTCCTCAATTTGCAACCTCCAGTTCAGACTTTTGTTTTAGTTCTCTACTGCTGTGAAACAAATTTTCTCAAAATTTAACAACTTAATACAACAAACATTTATCTCACTCAGTTTCTGAAGGTCAGGAATCCAGAGATGGGTTAACTGGATGGTTCTGGATCAGCGTCTCTCACAGGTTGTAGTTAAGCGTTCAGTTGGGGCTGTAGTCATCTCAAGGCTCCACTGGGATTCAATCCTGTGGCGATTGGTGGTCCTCTGTTCTTTGCTGGCTGTTGGCTGGAGACCTCCATTTCTCGTCATATGGGCCTCTCCATTGGCCACATGAGTATCCTTACATCATGGCACTTGGCATCCCTCAGAGCAAGTGACCCACAAAAGAGAACAAGGCAGAAGCCACACTGTCTTTTAAGACATAGCCTCAGATCACATTTTACACTTTTGCCTTATGCTATTGGCTGCACAGACCAGCCCTGGCACAATGTGGGAGTGGATTGCATAAAGGTGTGAATACCAGGAGATGGGGATCACTGGGGGTCATCTTGGACACTGGCCACTACAGCTTTCAAAATATAAAAATGGCCCTATCTTAGCTGTTCAAATTTGACTCAGGAATACATAGCATAGTCTTGGGGCCTCTTTTTTTTTTTTTTTGAGACGGAGTCTCGCTCTGTCGCCCAGGCTGGAGTGCAGTGGCACAATCTCGGCTCACTGCAAGCTCTGCTCCGCCTCCCGGGTTCACGCCATTCTCCTGCCTCAGCTTCCCAAGTAGCTGGGACTACAGGCGCACGCCACCACGCCCGGCTAATTTTTTTGTAATTTTAGTAGAGACGGGGTTTCACCATGTTAGCCAGGATGGTCTCGAACTCCTGACCTCGTGATCCACCCACCTCGGCCTCCCAAAGTGCTGGGATTACAGACGTGAGCCACCGCGCCCGGCCAGGGGCCTCTTTTTTTTTAAGCTCCTTCCCTTTGCCATTTCCCCCATTTTCTATCTTCCCTTATCATAAACTTGATTCACAGAAAAACACATACTTTCCTCTTCAATATTCTCTTCAGACTGTGATTCACCAGTTAGTTCCTGCCCTTCTGGTCCTCCAATCCTGATGCAGTAAAATGCCTATATGTTTGAGTTTGGGCTCCAGCTGGTAATTTTTAGTGCCATATGTCAAAGGTCTAGGAGGCAGAAAGTTTAAATTAGAATTAGGAGTCTGCAGGTAACTGTGGCTCAGATACCAAGACTCTGTTCAGCAAATGTTTATAGAGAACCAAGTGTGTGGCAAACCCTGGGCTGGTATTTGTAATTTAGACATAAATCCAATACAGCAGATATATCAGGAATTAGGAACCCAGCTGGTTACACAGAGGGATGGGGAATCAGACAGGAAGCATAGTGATGAATAGGAAACCACTGAAAAGATCTCAGAGACTTCCAGTGAATATGTTTACAGAGTGATAAAAAGACAAGAATGTATAAATTGGAGAGAATTGAGGCATAGCATAATTATCTTAAAGAAAGTTATCTGATTGTCTAATGAGTGCTTTCTATAGGAGTTGGTGTCAAGATGTGAGAGAAACTGGATCCAGATGTGAGGGGCAACAAGATAGCAGTTATCTAAAAGAAAGGCCACTGTGGCCATAGTGGAGTAGCTTAGATGATGTTTGACAGCTGAAGGTGAGAGGTAAGAATAGAAATTAGAGATTTATTTTTATTCCCAGGCATTATTTTCTGGAGAGTTGTTTGACCGGATAAGTAGTTCTCGATCCTGGCTGTGGCTATATATTAGAGTGGTGGGGAGGAGGAGTGAACCAGCAAATGCACCTTTCTGGACTCTTCCACCCACAAGATTTTGATTCAGAATGTTTGAAGTTTTGATAGACAAAGATATTCTCCTAAATGGATTACACACATCTCCCTAGTTTCTTAAGTAAATTATTCTGAATATGGTATAATGTTTTCTTCATTTTGAAGGTTATCATGATTGTTGATTGATACGGGAATAATACCTTTTGGGGCTTTTGTTATATAAAATGTTGGCTCCGCCACTAAATGACCCCAGACTTCTAAATGTTTTGAGTAATCATATTCACTATTATGTAAAAGAGTCAGTAAAACTCCCCTGCTAATGGTGTCCAGTCACTGGTGCTATCAGAATCTCTGCTTTAGATGTGGCTTCCTTCTTTCCAATTTGCTGCTTCTGTTTGTCTCTTGGGGTTGCAGATGACCAAGCTTATTAGGATTATCTGTAAAAACATAGATAGATTCTAAGTAAAAGCCTGATAATTCTTCCTATAAATAAAATGTACTTTGTCTTTATTTTATCTATTTAAGTTAATTAACAGGTCTTTTCTTGCTTCTAAATAGTTGATATATCCTGATAATTGACTGCATCACTCTGGGGATTTCAAATGGAAAGAGATTTATTACAGGAAATTAGAAACTTACACAATGATAGGAATAGCTAGGGAGTACACACAAGGAAGATCTCGGGAGAAATCAGGAAGTATAAGGATCATAGAGAAGCTGCCAACAATAATCTCAACTGCCTGCAGCACTGATGTGTGATTCTCATGATGTTAGGGGCCCAACAGAAGCTAGTTCTGGTGATTTCAGATATCTGCAGTACTTCAGTGAAGATTCTTCAAAGTCTGACTTGAATCCACGGAAAGCCCCGTAAACGCCTGATTTTAGGAAAATTCCTCAAAGTCAAGCGAAGCTGTTGCAGATCATTTTGGCTGTCTATTGCTGCTGCGGAAATAATGACTTACCTTTCTCTTCCACTTTCAAATCTTTCACAACTGCTAGAATCACATAAGGAAAGTAATTCTGTGAAATGCAGAGCTAGACTTCTCTACAGTTCAAAAGAAAATATAGAAGGTATCGAGGGTGATGTATAGTTGAAAATAGTCTGATGCTGTGTACCCCTTTATCAACTTAGGAATTATACACATTTCTCTACCCATATATAAATTTTCAAACAACAACAAAGGCTTATGGATAACATATACAACTATACCTTGTATAATCAAAGATGCGCTCACTCTGTTTCCCAAAATGAAAAACAAAACTTTAAGTTATTCTATATTTTCTCTGTTTCCCAAAATGAAAAACAAAAACTTCTTAAGTTATTCTATATTTTCTCTGAGTAATTCTCATTTCTTTTCTCAATGAGTCCTCTTTTGATATTCTGTAATTTAAGCAAGAAGAAATAAATTATTGATTAGTATATAAAATATACATAATAAAGCTAGGAACAAAATATGTATAGCTAGGACATTCCTCATTTCTGAAGCTGGTCATGAAACCATACTGATTATATTTATTCTTCCATGGTTTGTCATGTTCTGCTTACCCCAGCTAGGATAACTAATCCTGTCCCAAGCTGTCTCTGTCTGTTCAGGCTGCTATAACAAAGTATCTTAGACTCAGTAATTTATAAAGAACAGAAATTTATTTCTCACAGTTCTAAGGGCTGGGAAGTCCAAAATCAGGGCACCAGCAGATTCAGTATCTAGTGAAGGCTTATTCTCTGCTTCCAAAATGGTCCCTTGCTACTGTGTCTTCATATAGTGGAAGAGCAGAGGGGTGAAAGGGGTGAACACACTTCCTCAAGCCATTTTATAAGGGCACTAATTCCCACTCACGAGGGCTCTGAGCTCAGGACTGAGTGACCTCCTAAAGGCACCACTTTTACTATTGCACTAGGGACTAAGTTTCAACCTGAACTTTGAAGGGACACAGACATTCACATTATAGGATTTTGTCCCCACCCCACCCCCCACATATGTCCTTCTCACATACAAAATACATTCATTACATCCCAACAGCCACATGGCCTTAGCTCATTCCAGCATCAATTTTAAGGTTAAAGTCCAAAATCTCATCTGAACAACATCTAAATCAGATATGGGTGATACTTAAGGTATGATTCATCCTGCAACAAATTCCCCTCCAGTTGTGAGCCTGTGAAATCGAAAAAATTATGTGATTTCAAAATACAATAGTTGGGACAAACATAGGATAGATATTTTCATTCCAAAAGGGTGAAATAGGCAAGAAGAAAGGGGTAACAGTTCCCATGTAAGTCCAAAAGCCAACAAGGCAAAAACTACTAAATCTTGAGGCATGAGAATAATCTTTTTGAGTCCATGTTCCACCTTCTGAACACACTGAGGCAGAGGCTGGGCCCCCAAGGCTCTGAGCAGCCCCGCCCTATGGTTTTTCTGGGTGCAGACCATGCAATAACTCTCATGAGTTGTAGTCACATGCCTGCAGCTCTCCTAGGCTGGAGTTACAATGTTGGTGGCTCTCCTAGTTTGATGTCTGCATGGTGGCCCTCTCCACATGGCTGCACTAGTTGTTGCCCTAATAAGGGGTTTCTGTAGTGGCCCTGACCTCACAGCTCCTCTGGGTATTGCCCTAGTGGGTATTCTCTATGGTGACCCCACACCCAAGACTCCAGTAGGCATTGGCCTAGTGAAGGCTCTCTGTGGTGGCCCCAACCCCACAACTCCTGCACTCTGCACACCTATAGAGTTAGCACTACATGCAGGCCATGGAAGTTTATGGCCTCCACCTTCCAGAGGGGAGGCGATGGCAGAATGTACTGCACCTGGGCCCGCTGGACTCACACCTGGGGAAGCCAATGCCCATGACTCCAGAATGTGTGAAGCAAAAAGCTGAGGTGGCTCTGGGCAGTAATTTCTGAGGTCCTATGGGCATGCTGGGCCCCTCCCCGAAAATGTTCTGTCCTCAAGGTCCTAGCACTCTGGGTTTATGATGAAAATGGCTGCCTTGAAGATCTCCAAAAATGTCTTTGGGGTCATTCTTCCATTGTCTTGATGAATAATATCTGATCTTCTTCTATCCATACTGTCTTTTAATCAAACATTTACTTGGCTATGCCTTTGGTGTTCTCTCTTGGGCTTGCTTTTTCATTCTTAACATGGCAGGAATGAAAATTTTTAAATCTTTAAGTTCTGCTTCCCTTCAATTATAAATTTCATCTTTGTTTCTCTCTTTATCTTTTTTACTGTAAGCAGTCACAAGACACTCTGCTTCACCTTTAACACTTTGCTGAGAGATTTCTTCTGCCAAATATCCAATTATATGTTGCCATTAGTTTTAATGGCAAAAACCACAATTACTTTTGCACCAACTAATAGATTTCTTTTAAGTTCTGCTTCCACAAGTATCTAGGACATAAACACAATTCAGCCAAGTTCTTTGCCTCTTCATAACAAAGATAGCCTTTCTTCCAGTTTGTAATAGCATATTCCTCATTTTTATGTGAGACCTCATTGAAATGGCCTTTATTGTCCGTATTTCTACCAACATTCTAATAATAATCACTTAAGTAATCTCCAAGAAGATTGAGGCTCTGTCTACAGCTCTCTTCTTCTGAGCCCTGACCAGAATGCCCCTTTATGATCCGTACATGGCAATATGGGATTTTTCTAGCCTGCTCTTCCAAATACTTTCAGCCTCTGCCCGTTACCCAGTTCTAAAGCAGCTTCCACATTTTTAGGTATTTGTTACAGCAGCACTCAACTTCTTGGTACCATTTTCTGTCTCAGTGCATTTGGGCTACTATAAAGAAATAACTTAGAATGGATAATTTATGATAGAAATGTATTTCTCACAGTTCTGGAGCCTGGGAAGTCCAAGATCAAGGTGCTAGCAGATTTGGTGTCTGATAAAAGATTGTTCTCTGCGTCCAAGTGGCATGTTGTTGCTGTGTTGTTAAGTGGAAAGGCAAAAGAGGCAAACAGATTCCCTTAAGTCTTTTCACAAGGTCACTACAGCTATTCATGAGTGCAGAACCTTCATGACATAATCACCTCTTCAATATTCCACCTCTTAATAGTAAGGCTTTGGGGATTAAATTTCAACATGAATTTTGGAGGGACACAAACATTCAAACCATAGCACAAACCTTCAATTCTAGAGCCATCAGTGGTCCTCCCAAGATTGCATTGCTATAGTCTCCCAACAAATTTGACTCTATAACCAGTAAGTTCTAAGAGTCTCACAAGAGAGTGTTCTGATTTCAGACTACTCCTTTATGCCCTACTGTACAACATTAGGAAACTGCCCCCATTTTTCGCTGACAACCCAGCAAAATTGATATCTCCAGCCCGCATCATATGCTGCTTTTCCTGAAGCATTAGATATATGACATTACGGCTAAGTAGCATAAGAAGCCCAAGGTGCCCAGGGAGTATCCTCAACTTCCAGTTAACTGCAATTATTGTTGTGCCACTAGTGGAAACACGTCTTCCTTGGGAATTTATATCTTTAAGTTAGAGAGTCCAAAGCTACAAAAACAGGAAGCAAATGGTTTTGAGGTAGGTTATTAGAAGATAACAGATAAAGAAAGCCACTTTTACTCCTTTAGAATTGTATATACTGGCTATAGGAAAAAACTGTGCCATTATTGGTTGCTGACTCAAGAAAATGTATAGAGTCATATTACATTTTTCTGGATTCACAACTGTGCATGCACCATAGCAGGGCCATCAGTAGGTTGTTCCACTCTTCTATTAGATCAGTTACATTGGGGTTACAGGCTGGACAAAACCAGTTACTATCATAGTTGTGTATCTATTATTTTGCTATTAAGTGAGTTTCTTTGTCAGAAGCAATGTCGAATGTAATGCCTTGATGATGCAAAGATATTCAGTAATTCTACAGATGAAGTTTCTGGTAGAATCACTGCATGGAGAGTAAGCAAATAACATATAGATTAAGTGTTTATTCTAGTAAGTAAAAATCGCAGATTTATTTATGATAGTGCATTTTAATTCAATTACTTGACACCAAAGGATCAGCTAGTCTCCTCTGGGAATGACACTATATTGAACACTCATGTTGTCTCTGCTGTTGACGTTTTGGGCACTCAACAGCGACTGTTACTCATGTTGTTAAGCCCATTCATTAACTTTAACTTCCATGCTTCCTGCCAAGACCACTTTGTTCATAAACCCATGGCTAGAGAAAGAGATTTTACTGAGACCCACAGGACAGTCTATCTTGTCCACTTGATTAACATGAGACTCCTTTTGAAGGAAAGCTCTTTGTGAGCATTCGCATGGGTACAAATGTTCTCATGCCTTATGTCGATTCTGAGATTATTCCATCTATGTATTTCTTCCTTAATTTTCCATGTTGGTGCTCCTCAAATGCACTCCCTTTGACCATCTGGCCAAACCATTAGTCATTGCCCATAAATTGACATAAATTTTTACTTCTGTATATCTACTCATCCAGGTAAAAATAACAAGTATATGCACCACTAAAAGTTCTGCTGAAAGTATTTCCTTTCCATCATTATCTTTCAGGGTCATCTCAGAATATCCCCATAAAACTGAAGTGGTCCAATTTGGAGTTGTAACAGCATTTTATGTGGAATTATCTGTGTAAAGCAGGCCTGAGTTTGTTCTTTCTTACAACCGTTGATGTGAAATTCTACACATGGATTAAGGAAGAAGTGACTATGCAATAATAGTAGGTACCATAAGAGTCAGCTGCCTGTGCATGAACTTACTTGTGCCTTCAGTTCCTGCTAAAATCCAGTCTCATATATAGCACTTCCATTTGACGATGAGAGTTTGTTACACATGCCCAAATTTATGTCTTGGTGGAGCAGACCACACCAAGTTCATGAGATGTACCTCAGGTGGCATAGTCACATGGTATTGTATGGTCAGTTGTACAGTATTCACGAGGGCCTAGCAGAAAGCCAGTACTGTGCTTTCAAAATGAGAATATATCTTTGCAAAACTACACATGGATTTCTTTCCAAATTCTAGAGTTACAGTTTGTAATTTTCTCATTAGGTTTACCAGAGATACCGTATGAAACCCATACGACTCATAGAAAATTATATTACAATTGAATCTGATGGTCATATGGCTAAAATGGAAAATCAGCTTTCACTGGACCTGCCACAAAACTTCCTCTTGCTCTGGGCTCTAGTCACAACGGCAACTGGGTAAACACTCAGTAAATGAGTAGAATAGCAGAAGATCTTCACTAATTATTCTAATTCTATCTTAGCAGTAAGAGGTGTAAGGTACATTGATTTGTCTTTCTCTTTAAACAGGATCTCTCAACATTCCTCGGATTACTGGACTCCTAGAAACCTCACTGAGGTAGCAGGCCCCTGAATTTTCATAGGATCTTTTTAACCACCCTCTGATATTTATATAATACTTCACAAATTCACTTTGAGTATTTGCTACTTCCAGGTCTAACCAGCTTTGTTATCTGTTTGGTGGACCAGCGTGACACTCTGTATGAGATGGTGATGTGATCAAAGTCACTTTAGACAAGATCAGTCCTTCTCAAACTTTAATGTGCATAGAAAAATTCAGTAGGTCTGCAATAAGAACTGAGTTTCTGCATTTCTAACAATCTGCCAGGTGATGGTAACACAGCTGATCTGCAGATCACACTTTGAGTAGAAAGAGACTGGTTTCTGTGGGAGGGCCAAAAAGTTGACATACCCCTGAGGAAAGTCAATAATGGTATAATGCTGTCTCTTCCAAGTGAGAGCAAACTGCTTCTGGTGATTCTTCCAACTGGTATAGAGAAGAAAGCAGATGCCAAATCAATATCTGCATATCAGGTTGCAAGGTGTATACTGGATGTGCTCCAGTAAGTAGGCCACAGTTGGAATTGTAAATGCAATTGGAGTCACTTCCTGATTAAGTTTGTGATAATATACTTTTATTCTCCAAGAACTTTCCATCTTTTGCACAAGCTATATAAGGAGACAAAAGAGAATGTAATAGAAATCATCACCCTGCAAATCTTTGGTAGTGGAACTAATCTCTGCATCTCCTTCAAGAAAGCATTAACATTTTTTATTTATTGTTTTGCTAGAAAATGCATTCCAGGTGGTTCCACTTGGCCTTTCCTACCATAATAGCCCTCATTGCATGGCTGAAGTGGTAACCAGAGTATTCAATGTGTATATTGTGCCGGTTGCCGAGTATACCTGCCTCTTCCTTCTATGCATTTAGTAAATGGGAAAATAGCTACAGAGTGGAGTTGTAGATTCACTGGTCTTACTCAAAATTGACTCAGGCTTAAACTTTATTTATCAACTGACTTTCCTAAGTCCCTGATATATCAGATCCACAAATATGAGTGTTTGCATTAGTTTATAAGCAGTACACTTTAATCTCTGAAAAGTCTAGGTATTTCTATTTATCCAGTATGGAGGCACCGTCCTGATAAATAGCCACTTTGGGGAAATGCTTAGAGGGAGATATATAGGTCATACTTGCAGCAGTCTTGTACAGTCTTTCTTCAAGGATCCCAGGCTTACCCTTTATTCAAAAAGCTCTGTCTGTACTGCCTCTAGTTTGGGACTTGAATGGAGTTGTGATTTTCTTCTTTGGCGTCTGAAGTCAGATCTTTATTAGGACTAGAGGTTTATACATACATTATGTATATCTTTCTAAGACTGTTTGTCTTCTTTAGTCATAGGGCCATTGTGACCACAGTGAAAGATTTCTACAGGCTACATAGGACCATTCTGAATTTGGTTGTAGATCTGATATCTGTTGCACAAATATTGACCATCTCATAGGCACTTAAGCCCTACTACTTAGCCATCTCCCACTGCTGGTTGCCATGATCCCCCAGTGAAATCAAGGAGCCTTTTTCAGGGGCTGCATCTCTCACCACAATTCCTGGTTTACAGAGGAAAACCATACAGATCTTTCAAGGATCCTGTTGCTACCCTTCTCACTGCATTTCTTAATACCATAGTGAAAAGTACATCCTCTAACCCTCCAGAGTGCGTAGTGATGGTGGGCTGTGTGTGAGACTTGATATGATAAATCAGCTTTATCATTCTGATCTTCATAGACTTTGGACCTCTTCTCTACATCCTACCAGAAGTTCTAACAATTCAAACCTCACAGGAAGAAGGCTAATATTCAGTCTTATTTCACTTAAATAATTAAGCAAAGAATTGAATACTAGCTTACTGAGATAACACATTGAATGCAAAATCTCTACTGAGTGCACCCATATTGACACATTATTTCTTTTCCCCTTCTTTTGTACTCTTAAAATCCATTTATCTGTACATTTCCTAAGTTCTGCCAGTATAAAAAGGCAACATTCTTTTTTCAGTGGATATGCTACCTCTTCCAGAGTCAGGCTTTATAACCATCTGTCTGGAATCTGTAAGGATTTGTTTCAGGTTGTGAGTCTGGAAGCAAAGAGAGTGGTGGGCATGAGTGTTAAGGATTATTGGTATCCCCTTGCAAGGCAACTGTGTCAAATGAAGTCCTTAAAAATGTCTTTCAGCAAGGGAAGGCTAACATTCTTAATGACCTCTGGGTAGTAAGGCCAGTGATCACAAATGCATTCCTGGAAACACAGGGAGTCAAATCAATCAGCCCCATTTATCCTGGGGCCTCAGACAGACATGCCTTACTTACAAAAATGACATTAAGAGCTTCCTTGTGGTGTAGCTAAAATTTGCATACTTTAAAGAAAATGAATATTTAAATGCTGTATATTCATTTAGTACTAGGTGTTGGTAATGTTTGTCATTGTGTCCACTATTAAAATTTTAATTATATAATAATTATCTAACCTAAAGTATGGTAAAGCAAAGAGAAGAGAATGTAGTAATCACTTATATAGATTTATTTTGCTTTTAAATTTATTTCATTTTCAGTTTCTTTTGAGCATTTCTCTAATTTGTATTTAAATATTATATATTATGCTTTCCAATAAATTTCCCCCAGAATTATATGTCTTCTTTCTCTCCCCACTAACAGGATAGGCCCTGATTCAATGGACTTCATCTCAAAGCTAGTGGGAAAACCTGGTTTTTCATAGATTTACATAGAAGAGCTCAAACTTGATATGCCTTGATGACTAGTGAAAAAATTTTTATTTGATTTTTAAATATTCCAATAAAATGTTTTAAATATTAAGAAATAGTAAATAATATCATATTTAAATGTATATGAACACATGTGGTCATACTATTGACCAGGATTTCTTCTGGGGAAGCACAAACAGTCATCATTTAAGCCACCATTTACATTATTTTAAGATTAACTTCCAAACAGAACAACATTAAAATGCGTAATTCTCACCTGCATAATGTTGCTCTGGAAATCACTGTCTCCATTTAAGAAGTGCTTCTATTTAGCAAAAAATTTAAAAAGTGCCAATGTTTAATTCTCTAAACAGGCACCATCAAATGTATATGTATGTCCTAAATAAGGTGGCAACTTCACTGAAGCCAGTTTTTTAGCTTGTATAGAGTTTATAATGGAATGCTAATTCTCTTGACATTAATGCCTGTTTATTTATATGCAACCAAAAATGATTGAAAATACAAAGTGTCGAGTAATAAATTATGTGGAATAGACATATTGAAAAAGTGAAATGATATAAAACTGCATACAAAAAATAATCACAACATCTTTTCTAAATGGATGCCTGATTGCTTTTATATTCTCCCTGAAGGTTTTCCTTCAGCCTCAAAGGATAAATTACACAAAAAGGCCAAGTTTTCATTAATCTGCAGGCTGACATTTTTATAATAAAAAGAGAAAAATGTTTAAGTAGTACTAAGGGTTGGTCAGAGTGTCAAAAAGCAGGAGACTAGGAAAGGAAGGTTGAAGTTCCATCTTCTTTAATTTGTACAGGCAGAAACCAGGAAATTTAAAACTAAAAACTATGTTCTGCTAGTGAACATTGCTTGTTAATAATAATAGTAATAGTCAGCCCTTCAGAACAGATTTAATCTTTCTTAAAATCATCTACGTTGAGTTGATGAATTCGCTGCATGATTTATTAACAACCCCTATGTATAAACTTTGGTCAGGGATTCAGAAATTTGGAGAAGGCCATTAACTTTGTGCAGGTCTAGCTCTTTGTAGACACCAATTATGTTTTAATGGCTGGAAGAATCAATGCCAAAATCATCGAGAGTACAAAAATGCACGTCTAATGGTTCATCAGGTAACAGGAGCCCTACTTATGACCATGAGTTCTAGCTATCAAAGAAAATGCAAGCACTCAGGAAAGATCTAACCACCTCAACTGTGATCTACCCGTGTCTGTGTCTCTATTGCCTGACAGCTGTCCTGTGAGTAAGGGTAAACTGTACACATGCCTAACTAATGTCACCCCATCCCATCTCCTTTCACTGGCTCAAGGACATGACTCCACCAATTGCCCCTTCTGTCCTGAATCTTAATTCCACCTTTCCTGTGAGATCATATGAATAAATTCAAAACATCCTGTCATAGGAGCATCTTTCAAAAATTTCCTTTTGACCCCACATTCCTCCCAAGGTTCTGCCCATTTTTCTATTCTTCTATATAACAAAACTTCTCAGAAGAGTTACCTGTGTTCAGTGTCTTTACTTACTCATCTCCCATTGTCTCTTGAGCCCTTCCCATTGGAACTTTGTGTACATCTCTCCCAAATAGCTCTTGTCAAGACAATTCAAGGCCTCTTTGCTGCCAAGTCCAAAAGAAAGTTTTTAGGCCTGTTTGCATCAATCTCCTGAGCACTGTCACGCGGTCGCTCCCTCCTACAAGGTGCCCACTTTTTCCTTGATTTCTAAGGCCCTTTTCTCACAGATTCCCCTCTGCTTGGCTGGCCCCTCCTCCTCAGACTCCTTTGCTGGTTTCTCCTCACCTCCTCAGCCTGCAAGTTTGGGATAAACTCACTCCTGAGACCTCTTCTCTGTCTAGAATCACTCCCCTGTCATGACTGCTGAATACTCCTACAGGTAATGTTCTACCCTAGGCCCCATCCCTGAGTTCCAGACTGGGAGACACACTGCCTGCTTGACACCTCCACTTGGATATCCAATCAGTATCTCAAATGCAACAAAACCAAATGTCTGACGTCTCTCCCCAAACCTGCCTTCCCACTGTCTTCCCCCATCTCAGTGTGTGGCAACTCCACCCAGTTTCTTAGGCCAAAAACTTTGGAATCATCCCTGACTCTGTTCTTTCTCTCATACCTCCATCATCCAGTCCTGTTAACCATATCTTCAAAATAGTTTCAGGCTCCAATCCCTTCTCACATACTCATCACTACCATCCTGAACTATTGCCAAGCCTCAGTGGGTCTCCCTGCTTCCACCCTTTCATCTTCCAGTGTAATCCTTAGAAAGCGTAAGTCAGATGATAAATTCATTTGTGTGGAATTCTCCAATGGCTGGTATCTCAGAAGCAGACCTGAGGTGGGATTCTTGGTCAAATGATGGAGGAGAGACCACTAAGGAAGCAGAGAGCACAGGGCAGGGAAGGGCCAGAAGCTAAGCAGCAGGACTGAGTTCAGGCGCAGTATTTCCTGCTTCCCACTCAGCCTGATCCCTCAAGGGACAGCCGGGGTATAAATTTACCTGTGCATTTGTTCCCTACAAAGCATGAGACCCAGACGTTCATACTCCCCCACCAGTTTATTCTTTGTTTTAGACCACTATTTTGCTGTTCCTCAAAGAAGCCAAGCTAGCTCCTCTATTTCACCTTCCCTCTGCTTGAATGTTCATCCATCCATCACTGTGGTCTTCTCACTCACTCCTTCTGGGCTCTGTTCTAACATAATCCAACAGAGGCTTCACCTGGCCACCCTATTCAAAGGAGCAGCCCCACCCCTGACTCTGGCTCTCTTTATGCCCTTTAACTTATTTTGTATTTTTTTAATCACAAAAAAAAACACCTTATTTTGTATTTTTTTGTGTTTATATATCAAGTTGACCTCCCCCACTAGAATGTAAGCTCTCTGAGGGCAGAAACTCTGCTTCACTCACTGTAAAACTGCAGAGCCTAGCACCTAGCATGCCCTCCATAAATATTTGTTGAAAAGACAAATGAAAACATCACATAGCATCAGGGAGAGATTCATCTTTTGGAAAACCTAGACCCTTTCATTTAGGATAGAAAGGAAGATTTAACTGCTTTGTTTAGATCAGATTCTCTGCCTAAAATATAGGAAGCAACTTTCCACCAAAGTCTTTAAAAAGAAACACTCAGTGCCCACACAGCTGTGAATTTTTAGCTCACTCTGCAGGTTGGTGGATACTGCCCCTTACCCCTTTGTGGTTGAGGGTAAGAGCCTCTTTCAGTTATTGTACAAATATTAATAGTTCTTGTGACAAGAGATCCTGCCGTCACAGGAAACAGAGAAAGGGGAATCAGAACTCCTATGAACAAAGTGTGTTGGACACCAAGAATGAGCTGCCTCTACGTCTGACATATCCCTCTCTTTCTCTCTCTCTCTCGAAAACCCCAAGATTCTGAAACCAATTATTAGGGACTGAAACAAGAGTGAAGTTTCTCAGGAAACTAAAGACTTCTTCCCACTCCTCTTAGCTATGACTCTCCTCAGAGTCTTTTCATGTAGACATTTCCAAATGCTTTTAAAAAGCTAGTAAAAAAAAAGAATTTTATTTTACAAATAACTAAGAAAATAATTAACATCAATCAGTTATCTTTGACAGTCAAAGGGAGGTGAAGAAAAGTACAGGTCCACAAAGCAAGGCTCGCCCTTCCACAGGGATGTGGAGGCCTCCAGCTGCAGGCCTGTCTGTGCACCAAATCCAAACAGAGATGATAAGAAGTGCATTCACATAGCCCTGGGCTGGGGGAGTATCTTCATTATGCTTTCATATTTCACATAGTTAAATATTAAATAAGTGTTCCCACATACAGTGTCCTCTATAAATTAGCTCCTCTCTTCCTAAAAATCTCGGATTCTCTAAAATGGCATGCTTAAATAAAAGAAGTGGCATAATAGAGAAAATTGGGATGATTAATTACCATCCCAGAGCTAAAGCATGACATTGCCATTCTTCTGATATCTGCCATTCTTCCGATATCATTAAAAAGAGAGAGATGACAGCTGTCTTCACCCTGCACATGATGTTCCTCTGGACAGACCTCGATACCTGTCTGATATACCTCTGTACTTTGGGCTTGAGCCTCTTCCGGTAGGATGACTATAGGAAAAAGTCCTGGTCCTTTTATAAACTGAAGGAGGTGCTAAGAAAATGCACATCTTGTGAGGAAAAGAGAGGGCAGAGGAGCAAGCCTATTCCTGGGAGAAAGGATGTATTAGTTTCCTGGCACAGCATAACAAAATATCACAAACTGGGTGACTTACACAATAGAAATGTATTATCTGATAGTTCTGGAGGCTGGATGTCCAAGATCAAGTTGTCAGTGGGGTTGGTCCCTCATGAGAATGTAAGAAAGAATCCATTCCATGCCTCTCTCCTGGATTTTGGTGATTTGCTGAAAATCTTTGGCATTTATGGGCTTGTAGCAGCAAAACTCCACTCTTCCCACAGCATTCTCCTTGTGTCTCTGTCTCTTGTCTAAAATTCCCTTTTTACTAGGAATATTCATATTGGATCATGGCCCAACATAATGACCTCATCTTAACTAATCACCTACATATTGGATCATGGCCCAACCTAATGGCTTCATAGGATCATATTGGATCATACTGGATCATGGCCCAACCTAATGGCTTCATAGGATCATATTGGATCATACTGGATCATGGCCCAACCTAATGACCTCATCTGAATTGATCACCTACAAAGACCCTATTTGCAAATAAAGTCACAGTCACAGGTACTGAAGGTTACAGTTTCAATATCTTTTGAAGAGACACACTCAACTCATAACAATGTCAGACTCTTTGGAAAGGAGTGCAAATTAGACCTGAGAACCTCCCTCACCCTGCTCCCCTGTTCCCCCAATCCTCTGATCACATTTTCATCCAGGTGTCTGTATAATAATGGGGGATGGAACGGGGTAGGAAGTATATTTCATTTAAAGGCTTCTTTAGGGGGCTCTGCAATTAGATTGAGGTCCTAGCTTACTCTGGATGAAATGCAAATGATTGATAAACATAAGATACTCAACCTCACAGGTAATCTGGGAAAAAAATTAAAGCCGTAAGATACACAAAAGGACTTTAAATAGGGGAGTGAAATGGCCTAACTGCTTTCTAAAGAAAAGCACCATTCTGTCAAAATTTCAATACTGAATACAGGCAGGTATCAAGATTTAAACAATTCAGATTTAAGATACTTGAAATTCCAGAACACTGAGACCCCAACAATCCTAATTGGAATTACATGCCCTAATTGAGACTAACCCAAAAAAATCCCAATTCCAACCATTTCCAGGACAGCTTGGTTGGAGTCAGAGTAAGTGGATTTTTAGAATTAAGCCCTTTGAAAAGAGATTAGCTTTAAATTAAAACTACTTTAAAGAATTATTTCTGAAATGACTGGACTCACCTGTCTTACACCAATGAGGAGGTGTAGTCTGTAAACACCCAGCAGGCTAGTCACCTACCCTGTCCAGGAGAGGTTTTCAGCTGAAGGTGGGCAGTGTAGTATAGTGTCTAGTCCTTGGCCTATGAAAGCAAACAGATCTCAATCCTTATCTGAGTGCTACCGTTTACTAGCACTGAGCATTGGCCAGGTTATCTCACCTTCCTGATCCTGTGTCCTCATCTGTAAAACAAGACTGACGGATGCACAGCTTCTAGAGTCCTGGTGAGGATAAAATGAGATGAACGTTGAGCTGTGAAGCACTAGGACCTTGCCCAGCATGTTGTGAGGGCTCGATAAACAGGGAGCATCAGTAGAAAGAGCCCAGGAGAGAAGCTCCTTCAGCTTCTTCAGCTCCATGTGAGGAAAACTGTGTGATGTATTAACTTCTAAATTGGCACATCCTTTACACTACCTTTTGTGCCACTAATGAAAGGACATGCCTTTTTTTTTTTTTTTCAAATGCCAAAAAATTCCCACAAAGGAAATAACTGAAAATTACGTACTCACACCACCATCACTATCCCCGCCCTCCAAAAAAAGATAACAGCTTTTCATTTATAACCACTGGGCATCTTAATCCAAAAAGAATCCTTATGTTATAGATGGATGTCATTTGAACAAAGCTTATTACAAATCAATACCACAGTGCATCTTTCCTAGTTGTCCCAAATTTCAAAGGGCTCGATTACCCTGCTGTGTATTTCTTCTTCCAGTTCAAAGCTTACAAGAAGCTGACAAGAGAAACTGGCCCATATAGTTCAACTGACTTTAGTGAGAAACAGCATGTTCTCTGGGTAAATATAAAAATGAGACTCAGACCTCCCAAAGCCCAGGATTTCCATGCCAGTTGACCTGTCAGAAAATACACACCAAAATAAATATCAAATCTGGATTTAAAAAATATATATACAACACTTCACAACATCCATAGGGAATAAAGGTATCCAAAATTAAAGTGGTGCAAAGGCCAAATCATCTTAAATAAATTGTTAGGAAGCAGACATCAAAGTTTCACATTATTTTAAATCTGGTATGCCATCTCTTTTTTATGTCTTGTATCTGTTCTGATTCTTCAGTTTAGCTTCAAATGTAACTACTTTCTGACTCTTACCAGCTCATTTATTTTCAACAGAAGGTTATCAAAAGTCAAAACTCTTTATAGAGCTAATTTGATTTACATTATAATACAACACATTCCTCTACCTTGAAAAATGGGTTGGCTTGCCATCTCAATATTAGGAATATGCATTTTGAGGTAGCATTGGATTGGCTGAATTATTGGAAGGGCTTTGTTTTCCAAAGGCTCATCAAGTAGGAGTTGCCTTTTGAATGAGCAATCAATCAATACTATTACATTGATGCAAAAGTAATTGCAGATTTTGCCATTGAAAGTAGTAATAATATGTTCTGGGCACCCTGGATGATGCAAAGATGATAAGACACAATCCATTCCCTTGGGGAACCAACAACATAAATGGATGGTAATATAGTTTGGATGTTTGTCCCTGCCCAAATCTGATGTTGAATTGTAATCCCCAGTGCTGGAGTTGGGGCCTAGTGGGAGGTGGTGGGATCATGGTGGGAATCCCTCATGGCTTGGTGCTGTCTTCAGGATAGTGAGTTATCTTGAGATCTGTTTGTTTAAAAGTGTGTGACACCTCCCTCCTCCTCTCTCTTGCTTGCTACTGCCTTCACCATATGATGTGCCTGTTCCCCCTTTGCCTTCTGCCATGGTTGAAAGCTCCCTGAAGCTTCATCAGAAACTGAGCAGATGCCAGCATCATGCTTCCTATGAAGCCTGTAGAACTATGAGACAATTAGGCCTCTTTTCTTTATAAATTACCCAGTCTCGGGTATTTCTTTATAGCAATGCAAGAACAGACTAATATAGATGTTCAGAGAATACAAAGCCACAAGTCATTGTATGGTAAGTGTTATATACTGCTGTATCAACACACATTCTGTGCTCACAGGAGAGGAAGGTCCTCTGATTGGGTGATGAGGAAAGCTTCAGAGTTGAAGGAGGATTAAAGGGTGTTCAAAGTTTAGGGTTGAGGAAGAATGAATGTCCTGAGCAAAGGTGTGGAGATAGATATGACTGCGCATTATTGAAAAGAGGAAACAGCCTATTTGAGGTTGTTTAGCAGACACCACTGAAGTTCTGCCTCCTATGCCCCTCCCACCTGAGTTCAGCCACACTGGCGAGAGACAGTTTCTTGCACACAGTCAGCTTCCCACATCAAGTTCCTTTTCTCTGTTTCTCTGCCTGAGCAAAGGGAGGGCGCTCAGCAGCAGCAGGCAGCATGCTCTTTATTAAAATGTAAAAATGTGTGCTTGCAGGGGAAAGGATTAACACCCCCAGACGGAGCCTCAACCCACAACCCATGGGAGATGGGAGTTGTGCGTTAAATGCCCCAGCCATGAAGCATGCGCCTTGCTTTCCCAGGTGATTCCAGTGGGATGGATGGAGCCCCAGGTGCTCACATTAGTAAACCACTCATTCATTCAGCCTTCATTGACTTCTCTCCCTTCTTTCCTTTTCTCATTTGTGATTCATAAACTACCTAACCCAAGTCCTTGTCTCAGGGTCTATTTTGAGGGGCACTAAAAGAAAGGTTGGAAGAAGAATGGCATTCCATGATCTGTCCCTGCAGACATCTCCAGGAAAATCTCCTGCTTCTTTGCAGTATCAAGTCAGTCGTTAGTCATAATCAACTTGTGCTATTGCCATAACCAACTACTGCTTGTACATTAGTTCCCCAATTGTGCATGCTGGTTTGTACCCTGGGTCTTGTGCTTGGCTTGTGCTCTGCCCACTGGGAGAAATAATTCCTGTGCATGCTCCACCCCCAGTCTCCTACACAAGTACTATTATCCGTCAAGATTCAGTCCAGACATGACCTCCACTGTAAAAATCCTCCTCTGCTCCACTTTGCCAGCCCTTTCCAGGGTTGGATGTGCCAGGCCTCTGTCATAGCATGGATCACATAATTTGGAAACAGCTAGCCTAGCTGTCTGTCTCTGTGACTTAACTGTGAACTCCTTAATGGCAAGCAGGGACTTCTTCCTGCTTTTCTGTGCATTCCCAGCAATGAGCCATGGACCTGATAAATAAACAAATATACAGTATTTGTTTTTTAGAATAACAGTGTCCTGAGGAGGTACCCACCTAGTGGACTCCTTATTTTATAGTTTCCCAGTGGGAATTTGAGCAACTAGATTTTATTATCAGAGGCCTCCATTTGCCCTTATTTTCAGCCTAAAGTTTTCAAGATTGGGAAGTACAGAATCTGGTTAACATTTTGAAAATAAGCAAAATGTATTAATCTACTGAGGCTCAGCTTAATATTTGGCCTTGCACTCCGCTATAGCAGAAATGCAAGAAAAGCCTACTTGTGTATTTTCACCCCCATTGTGACAGCGGATCATCTGGAGACTATATTTTCCTTCTTACAACATATTTTGTCATGATAGCCTCGTTCTCAAAATTTCCAGCTGCTTTCGTCCGTATTTTAATGCCATTCATTTTTTCTCATCTCATCAGTTTAATTCTTGTAGATTATTCCTCGTGTTGCCTGATCTCCGGAGTCAGAGCTTTTATTTGATTTCAGTTCCTGAATTTTCTACTTGCTGCCTAAGTAAACTAAAAACTCCGACAAAGGATGAGGCCTTGGTTGATAAATTCCAAAATCTATCTGATAGCCTTCAGTTGGCTTAAGTTAGATCTGTTCCCTTGTTTTTGCTAACTTGTCCTGGTTTCCCGTCTTTATTTTGGAACTTTACCTTCCCTCCCCCTTTTTCTCTCTTTTCTTCCTCCCCTTATATGTAGGAGTTCCAGCATTCTGTTTTTGGCCTCTGCTTGTTTCTGTACTGTCTCTGCAGCAGCCACATCCATTCAGTGCTCTCACTACCCATGCTCAACAGATGAGTCCCTTCTTTATCTGTGGCCCTAGGCTTTCTGACAAAATTTGAGTTCTGTCACACCAGTTTCCTGTTCAGTGTCTCCATTTTGTGTCCAATTGACGGCACGAACTCATATTAAGATCTAGATTCATCGGCTTTCTATTTTTTTCAATTTTCTACTTACTCTAGACTTCCTGATCACCTACCATCTTACCCATCTGTGTCCACCTCCCCCGCTTCCCCCATAATCAATCAGACACAAACTCATAAATATTCCACCTCTGAAAGATCTACTGCACTCTAGAAGCTGCTCTTTCCTCACTGCCATTGCCATTTTTAAAGGCCCTTCTTAGCCTTACTTGGTACCATTGTACTAGCTTCCTACCTGGTCTTTCCATTTGGATCTCTTCTCTTCAATCCACTCTGTTCATACCACTAGGAGAATTAGTTAATGCCACTCAGCATTATGTGTCAGGGAGAACCCTTGAATCCAGGCCCAGAAACCTTAACACTAACCAACTGGGTAATAATCATCATCTCCTTCTAGCTCTACAGCTTTGTTTTTGTTTCCGTTTTTGTTTGGAGGTGGAGTCTCACTCTACTGCCAGGCTGGAGTGCGAGGGCATGATCTCGGCTCACTGCAGCCTCCACCTTCCAGGCTCAAGTGACTCTCTTGCCTCAGCCTCCCGAGTAGCTGGGATTACAGGCACATGCCACCACAGCCAGCTAATTTGTTATATTTTTAATAGACACGGGGTTTCACTATGTTAGCCAAACTCCTGACCTCAAGTGAGCCACCCACCTTGGCCTCCCAAAGTGCTGGGATTACAGGCATGAGCCACCATGCCTGGCCTAGCTCTATAGCTTTTTAACACCTTTATTAGAATATAATTTACATACTTCATAAAGTTCACCTCTTTTAAGTATACAATTCAGTATTTTTACTATATTCACAGAATTGCACAACCATCATAATAATCTAATTTTAGGACGTTTTCATCTTCCTAAAAAGTGACCTAATAGGAGTCCCTCTTCATTTCCCCCAACCTCACCCTCTAACCCTAGGCAACCACTAATCTGCTTTCTGCCTCTATAGATTTGCCTCGTTTTGACATTTCATATAAATGGGATAATGCAATATGTAACCTTTTATTTCTGGCTTCTTTCACTTAGCTTAATGTTTCAAGGTTTATCCATGTAGTAGCATGTATCAGTACTTCATTTTAATAACTGAATAATATTCCATTTATGGATATCCACATTTTTTAATCCATTCATCAGTTAATGGGCATTTGTCTTGTTCCCACGCTGACTATTGTAAATAATGCTGCTTTGACAGCTCTAGAGTTTTAGACATTATCCTTACCATCATATCAAGAGAGAAATATAGCAATATTCCAGTTTTCTTTATTCTTTACAGACAAGCTGTAAAGTAATCTTTACATGAAGATTCTCAAAGCAAGTCTACTAACAAAAGTCTAAGGAAGTGTCCTACCAGCAATTAAAAAAAGAAAAACTTGAAGAAGTTTCTGTTGCTGCTTTCAACTGTGTAACCATGTCTATTAAAAGCCACTTGTAAATAGCTAACTTCAGCTCTGGCATGCCATAGATTAGGCATATTTGTTTTCCAGGGAAGATTATAAATAGAGGGGGGAGGGGGGAGTGAAACAGAATGTATTTTGCAAATGAGCCCAGATGGAAAACTAACAGATGGCCATGCACTGTATTTTGTGTGTTCAGACCTACATTTAAATTAAAAATTTTCATAATTATGATTAACGTCTGTAGCAACACTAGTTTTCCTGTGGTAGCATCATATATCATGTATCGGAGGTATTGAATAGAACATTTTCATGAAAAGGTTTCAGACTTTATACAAATTTTGGTACTTGCCTGCCCTGCACTTAAGAAGGAAACAAAACAAAACCTCATTCAGCCACGATGGAGAATGCTGAGAAAACTTCAGTACAAGTGGACTTTCTATAATAAGCCCGTCTGCCGCCATCTGGCTTTTCCTCCCATGTTAAAACTCAAAGCCAGTCATTCCATGCAGAGGGGGAAATAATGGGCCCTTATTTGCATGGCTATTTTTTAAGATTCTGTTGTGAAGAGTTTTCTCTTGGATCACAAACATTTCTTGATTTCTATCAATACAATCAATATATTTCTTCCTAAGGGTGTTATGTCTTATCTTGTATGTCATCCAGGCTTCTTTGCTTCTCCTTTTCTTTTTCCCTTGATGATTCTGTGTTTATTATTTTCCCAGTCTTCTTAAGGGTGAGCATTGCTGGAGAAGTCCATGAAATGTTTGTCTATCTAGAATCACGACTTTGGAATCTTCACCATGAGAACATAAAACCCAACTCACTCTCTCTGGGGCCGTCGGTCAATTGCGTGGACTTCATGCAGGGGAGTTGACCTCTTTGTGCCAAGTCAGATTCTAGATGTGTAAAATGGGGGAATCTTCAGAAGGTGTCTGATCTACTCTACTTATTTTCACTCTGCCATGGTGCCCTGCTCTGGGACGTTTCCAGATTGCCTCTCATTTTGGTGGTTCCTTACTCTTGCCTCCTGCTCTTCTGATGTATTCATCAACTCAATTTGGATTTTTACTTCCAGCACAACTGTGCCCATTTTTGACTTGCTACTCTGGCTCAATGTAGACCTTTTGTCTTGAGCAGAAGTTTTTCTCCCCCAGCATAACTTATTTTTCTGGTTATAAGAACTATCAGACACAATTCTGCTATTTGACTCCAACACAAGACATTCCTTCTGGCACTCATCAGGTTATTCCTCCCAGGCTCTCTTGTAGCCAGGCTCCCCCTCCAGTGGAAAGATCTTGGTATGGAGCTCCATCCTGGTGATACTGACCATGGCAAGCAGGTCAGCACTTAGGAGGGGATTTTACATTATTGACATCCTACAGCTGCTGCATTTTGGTCAAGGCAGCCAACAATATTGATAAACTTCATGAGTTTATGTAGTAATAAGGCCCAAGTTTTACTGTTGGGGGAACAGTGTATTCATATCAGTAGCATCCCTTGATTGAGTCTGGAAAGTGGAGTTGAAGAAACGTTCTTTTAGACATTTTCAGCTGTCAAAAGGTTGAAGGGTGGGGATGAGTGGGAGAGAAAACCTAAGCTCTGGCGTTCCAGCCCTTTAACTCCTGCTTTCTGATTTGGTATTAGAAATTTTACCCTCTAAATATAAAAATACTAGAGAGAAGAGGATGAAAGGTGAATAGGAGAATGTGGACAAAATGAACAAGCTTTAGGATATTGAACTTACAATTTTGAAAAGTTAAGTTGAATGTTTTTACAAAAGACTCATCCATCCCTTTTTAGGTTCTCAGATATATGATGAAAGGGATAAAAACAGCAGCAGCCCGTTTTATAAGTCAAGCTAGCAGCCGTGTTCTATGAACACTTTAAAATACCATAGGTGCCCATACACTGGAGAATGAGCATATTTAATGCCAAAAAATAAGTCTTGGGAGAGCTGCTGAGCACTTAACAACATCACTAATTATTTGTATAACATTTGGCAAAAAGTCAAAACCATAATTTTTTCCTGGTAAACATATTTTTACACATTTGTCCTCCCTACAAAAATAACCAGTTGAGATGCATATATTTTCACTTGCATATGTTTGCATTGCTGAGGCATAAACCAATCCTCCCTTAAAAGGTTCATTTCAAAGATATTAGCTAATTCATAGGCCCGGTAAGCCTGCAGATCCACAAGCATATGCTTTGCATTGAAACACCAGCTTGGTAATCAAACGAGGAGCAATCTAATATGAGCTTTCAAGGCAGGTGAATTTGACTGTAAATCATGGTTCTGCACATAGGTTTGTATTTTCTATTCTTAATTACATCTGTGCAAATCTCCATTTGTTTATGGTTGCCTAATACATCGAGTGGGCTATTTGCATTCCCAGAAGCACATTTTCCATGGTGTGCACTTCTCTGAGAAAAAAAAAAAAAAAACTGGTTCAGCCATTAATTCAAATATTAAGTGCAAAAATGATATAGAAGTGAATGCTCTTCAATTCAACTCCAACAAATACTTCTGGAGTACCTGTGCAAGGCACTTATAGGGATACATAGGAAGGGCATTTTGCCTAAACTCATTGAAGCTCAATTTCCTCATCTATAAAATGGGAGTAATAGAAAAAAAGAAAGTGTTCATTTAAAGTGCTGTATAAATATGAGCAAGCAGTAAGTAGTGGTGGTAGTAAATTGCAATCCAATATTTTTTTTTTCCTGCCAGCACCACTTAATTACAGATATTTTCCAATGGAAAGCTTTCTGAATTTGACACGAACAAACACAGAAGGCAATTGTTCTTACATTCAAGTTACCTTTTTTTTCACTTTTTTCAATCCTATTGAAAAAAGTAATATATAAAAATATTTAAGAAAGGATTTACAATAGTCAATGCCAATCAAAAATGTGTTCAATGTACAATGGAAAAGCAGTATGTCCTTGGGGCATGCCTTTTAGTTTGGATTCACTCTCTGCTCTGTAATAACAGAGAAGGCAAGGCCTGGCTAGCTCTAGGTAAGTTCTAGAGAATGAACAAAAAAGACCTTCAGATTGCTTCTAAGCGATGCAGTGGGTTTCCCTGGATATATAAGAAAGCAAGGAATACTAGTAGATGATTTATCTGGGATTGAAAATGATAGGTCTGACTGTACCCTTCCCCCCAGAACTGTACCTATCTGTAAAATGGAAATCTACTTGTCCTACCTACTACATCATGTCCTTGTGAAGATCCAAACCCATAATGTGTGTGAAAGCTCTTTATAAAACCAACAGCCAGGTCTTTATAGTTTTCCTCTCCATCCGAGTTTAGGGAATGAGAAATAAGGTGTTGAAGAACCCCAAGGAATCTGTTTCCTTAAAGGAAAAGGAATAAATGAGTAAACCAAGAGGCACCTTGAGCTCCACCTGACTCTGACATTTACATTCAAATTAGGCACCATGTTGTCTCCTCGAGATCATCTGAGTACTGAGGGTTATGCACAGTGGCACGACTGAAGCTAGATCCAGCCTGTCAAGGACAAAAGGGGAAAACAAAGGGACGTCTTCTGAATTTCCTTAAGAAAAATCACCTTCTCTCCTCAAGCTTGCAGCTCCTCATCTGTAATGTGAAGGGGCCAGGCAGGTCAGATGCTCTCTGAGGTCTCTTCTGACTGTGATCCCTAAGTCAGAGAACACAGGAGCACTTGTATGCATGTCAGCTGACCTGGGTGATACCATGGGGACCTTCTCTTCAGTGCCATGAAGATCTAGCATCAGAAGAGTCTCCTAACACGAGAGAAAATGTGCTTTACTGCCTGAGGTGACCTCATCACGTGTTCACTAAAGCCTAGAGAGGCTTGTTCTGAAAAACCGAACCTTCTGTTAGCCTAGCTGATTGGCCAAGAACTGCCACTCATTATGTCTGTTTCCCTAGTTTCCCTCACATGCGCTGCAAAGGTGTGATTTCCCCAGGTAATCCCGGCCACTGCAGTGACAGAGGATAATATTGCAATGGCCTTTCAAGAGTGTTTCAAATTAGAAGTGACCACAATTTATGTCCTCAGAAGCCACAGGCAACTGATACTCTGCATTTAAGAATCTCACTTGAGAAGAGGCAGTAAGTGGCTCCTCTAATGCTTTCTTTCTCCTAGGCTTGCTCTCATCCATCCCTCTCCTCCTCTCCTTTATTCGTCCATTTGTTAACTCATTAAGCAACAACTTCAATAATGTTTTTCCTAAAAAGCCATTTGCTGTTTAAACCATGATCATTTAGTAATTGCTGATTGGCTGGACAGCTGTGTCAATTTTGGAAAATTTCCCCCTAAAATGGCTTTCTCTTGCTAAGGTATAAAGTCATAGTTAGAAATGTAAGCCCTGAACCAAGCCGAAGAGGAAAATATGGGTAAAAAAAAAACTATTAATTTTTAAGAACCGAGATGTTAAGTGTCTCTGTAAGTGTTAAGGCTGGAATTCAAACCCCAGCCTTCCTGGCACCAAAGTCTACCTTGTTCCCAAAAGGCACCACATCCTCAAGCTTTTAGCCCTGGTGATGCTCTCTGTGACCCAATCAGTCTAGCATTGAGTCTTAGATCCTAACCTGCTGGCCTCAGCATTTTTACATGCCTGAGTTCCACAGTAATTCCATTATGTGGCCCTGATTTAACATTTAGGATACCTTGGTTTCCTCGGAAATTATGATGAAGAGGCTTCATCATAATAGTGAGTTTGGTGCATTTAGCACTTGGGAGTTGAAGCATCAGATGTGCATGTTCTGAAAGCTTCCCTCTCTATTGTTGAAGGACCTTCTTCTTGGGTGGCTTTGGCAATGGCAGTAGAAGCTTCACAGAGCATAGTAAATCCCTCCATAGCATCAGGTAGTAGAGCTGGAGATGCTTTTCGGTATTCCCATGTGGAATCAGAGCTGTGGGTTGTGCAGAGAAACTTTTGGGTTTTAAGAATTAAGTGGCTTGCTGTCCAGTTGTAAGCTAACATTCACTAGAGCAGGTTCTATGTGACAGGACTTTAATTGATCTCAGGGGTATTTTGGGTTGTCCCGTCCCATTTTATTTTGCCAGGGTTTGCTGTACATAGTAAAAATCCCAGGTAACACAATTGTGTGGTAACTATTTTGTCCCTTTATATTCTTTGAACTAAACTATTTGAGTTCTCTTGTGTTGGGGTTGTGAGAAACTTAACTTCAATTAGGGTCATGTCACGATTTCAGAGGTTCATGCATGGCCAAAACTTTACAGAAGAGAAATGGGACATCCTCCTTTGCCGTGTTCTTAGTTTTCTCTGGTTGTAGTCAAACCATATGAAGCAGATCCACATGGCTCCTTCAGGCTGACAGCGATCTGTGCCTTCCTGGCTATGGTTGCATATAGGTCCCTTGGTGTCCCATCTGCCTCCATTTACCACTGGGCTTTGCTCCACAGGGACTTGCTGTTTCCATGCTAGCCCTGCCAGGAGGTAGGGCTGAGATGGTTCATTTTATGTGTCAATCTGACTGAGCCACAGGTTGCCCAGACATCTGGTCAGATGCTATTTTGAGTGTATCTGTGTGGGTGTCTCTGGATGAAATTACCATTGAACTGGTAGACTGAGTAAAACCAGTTGCCTTTCTTAATGTGGGTAGGCTTCATCCAATAAGTTGAAGGACTAAATAGAACAAAAAGGCAGACTCTCTGGTGAGTAAGGGGCAACTTCTCCTGACTGACTCCTTATGGGCTGGACATTATTTTTTTTCCTGCTTTCAGACTCAAACTGAAACAGCAGCTGTTCCTGAGTCTAAAAACTGTTGTCTTTTAGACTGGAGCTACCACTATTGGCTCTCCTTGTTCTCAGGCCTCAGAGTCAGCCAGTGTGGTATTCTGTAAGAAACCAATCATGGCTGTAATTATAACAGCAAAGCTCACTCAGTCATCTCATTGGGCCTACACTCTATGTTACCTAGCAGGATAGTGCAGCCTGCCCCGGGGATTTGCAACCCAGGCCAAAGGGGTTTCCAGAAGACAAGGCTACCTTGACACAGAAGTGAATTTCATAAACCTTAAAACAAAGCTTACCTTTACAAGAGTAGTTTAGACTCCCTTCGTGAAAGAAACACCTGGTAAGTGACCCAGACTGAACATAAGTAAAAGAACAGGAAAGTATCCTTCAAACTCTGAGAATTATCTTCAGACAGAGACCCTCTTGGCCAGTCAGTTCCTGTTTCTGGCCCAGAACCCTAGCCTACTCCAACTATTCATCTTGTAAGAGAATTACCAGAACAAACTGCTTGAGCATCATGGTCTAGGATGTACCTTTCATCTGAGTTGGACCAAATGGGAGGAGTTGCCCCTGGGGAATCTAGTTACTTAGGACCACCCAAAACCCCTGAACATGACAGACTGGAATTACATCACACCATTGGCTTTCCTGGATCTCCAGCTCGCCAACTGTATATCTTGAGACTTGTCAATCACCCTAATTGCATAAGTCAATTTCTTACAGTAAATCTATCTGTCTGTATGTATGTCTATCTGTCCATCCATCTATCCATACTATTGGTTCCTGTTTCCCTGGAGAACCCTACCCAATATGAAGGCATAGCTCTTCTTTGCTGGCATCCACAGCTCTCTCTGTGTCTTTCTTCATTCCCTTCTTCTCTCGTGAAGCCTTCCATCTCTACCCCTGTCAGACTTCTGGCCAAGACAATTGAGTATTTATGAGTTTTATATGAGTTTCCTGGTACTGCTGTAAGGAAGTACTACAAACTGGGAGACTTAAAAGAACAGAAATTTATTCTCTTACAGTTGTTGAGGCTAGAGGTCTGAAATCAGGCATTGGCAGGGCCAAGCTCTCTCCGAAGGTCCCAGGGGGAAATCTTTGCTGCTTCTTCCAGCTTCTGAAAGTTTCTGGTGGGCTCCAGCAACCCTTGGTGTTCCTTGGTTTATAGCATACTGCATATTGCTAACTGAAAGAAGCCAAGCTGAAAAGGTGATATATTTTATGATTCTGATTACATGACTTTCTGAAAATAGCAAAATTATAAAGGCAGCAAAAAGATCAGTCATTTCTAGGAGTCTGGGGAGAAGAGTGGAGGATTTGAGTAGGTGAAGCACAGCAGACATTTTAGGGTGGCAAACCTGTTCTATGTGCTACTGTAATGGTGGATACCTTACATTATGCAACAGTTAAGACCCATAGAACTTACAGAGTAAACTGGAACATAAACAAATTTTTAAAATCATTTAGGAGGTTGGGATATCACAGGAAGAAATCCAGACTGTGACAAAAGAACCGTATTAAAAATACCTGAAACAACCTCATTGAAGTAGGTGAGGGAAAAGCCACTGACATAGGCAACTTGGGAAATGAATGAAGTCCAAGACTAAGGACGAAAGGAACTGCATGTAAGCTCCGTACTCTAGTTAATGGAATTTCCCATGAAATTTCCATGAAGGTGTGGCTTAACAATTCTGATACTGCTATATATGTATAGTGAAACTGAAAAAATTAATTAAATGTGTGGCAGATGGTCGAAGCCAGGTTTCTCACTGTTAGAGTGTGAATTTACAGTTAAGGGAGGTGAGGAGGCTAGAATGATCACTGTGGTAATGGATTGCAGTTGAAGACATTACTATGCACTTCTGTTTAACTTAATATAAAGATGGTTACATATAAAATAACTTACATATGTATGTACACGTGGGTTAGTATACATATACAAATATTCCCTTGTTCTGTCAGCTGAGGGACACTAGAAGCAACAATATCCTAATGGCAATGAACACACTTAGCACCCAGATTGTGGTTTCTAATACCATTCTCCAACAGAAGAAACCAAGGCTCTTTGGAGAAGTGGCTGATTCTAGGACTGAAGTGGAACATATACAAGATGCACCTGGGACATCTTACAGTGACAAAAAAGTAAGAAAGTGATAACAAATATTGAGGAATTTTTGTCAAAGGAACACAGGACAATTTAGTTCAGTTGAAAGTGTTATTAATGACCAAAGCTAGAACAATTTGAGCAAGAAAATTAAGTCATGTTGGGTTATTACCCAAAGTATAAAATAAATATCCATGAGTCCATACTGACATAAATGAATAATTGAATTAAATGGATAAGTGGAGGAAGAGACAAGTCTCATATGAAATTCTAAAATAACTTATGTAGATTTTTTTCCTCCAAAAGGAGATGGATTCATCACCACTGCTTAATTGTGGGCTGTGCATAGTGACTTTCTTTCAAAGAGCACACTATGGAGAAAAGACTAACTTTACAGAGGAAAAACATGGTATATACTACCTCAGCAGGTGATTAAGGTCAATATCAACAATGATAAATCATGTTGATAGTATGTACCCTTGTTATGATGAGACTGTCACTTTACCTCTTTGTCTTCCTACTCCAAACCCATAGCTCCAGTCTAGATATGAAGAAAACATCACAAAAATTCCAGTAGAGAGGCATCCTACAAAACGCTTGTCCAGTAATCCTCAAAACTATTAAGGCCATCAAAACAAGAAAAGTTTGAGAAACTATCACAGCCAAAAGGAGGCGTGACAAGAAAATGTGATGTCTTTTCATTCTGGAGAAGAAAAAAAGACATTAGGTAAAAAGTAGGAAAATCTTGATAAATTATAGATATTAGTTAACAATAATGTTTCAATGTTGGTTAATTAATTGTAACAAATATACCATACTAACATAAGATGATAATAATAGGGGAAATTGAGTGAAGGGTTATATGGGAACTGTCTGTTCTATCTTCTCAAACATTCTATTAATCTGTAACTAATCTAAAACCTAAAGTCTATTTTAACAAAATTTAAACAAGGAAGAAAAGCATCTTATCTCAATCACCTTCCCAAGTATTTCAGAATGTAGTTTGTCTTCTACATCTCCAAAATGATTTGTTTTCGTGCCTTACTTTTCAAACACCTGACACTTCAGCAGTCATTCCCTCCCTTGTTCATTGACTCCATTGTCATGATAGATTATCTTGATAGATTACCCTAATACACCCTCAAAGCCAACACCAAACTATTTAAAAAGTTATCTCAATAAACCACCACCAATGCATCCATGCTTCTTTCTACTATAGTGAAGGGAGAAACTAAATATTTTATGTAAATGTCAGCTTCAGATTACAGCAATATAAGCACTTATATTCTTGAAAGAAATGCTTAACTAGAGCAAAAATATTTAGGAAGATATTAATTTGAAACTTAGGACTTTTTTCTTTAAGTGATCCTTTTCAAGTGACAAAGTACAATAGGAAAGCAAGGCCAGATTGTTTCTAGCTTGAGGTAAGTTTTTACAAGTAATGTTCCCTACAATTAAAGTTGTAGCTATTTCCATTAACTAATCAAAAACATTTATTGAACACCGATTATTTAAAAGATATACACATTTATAGCAGCAGCTAATTAATGTGATTTCATTTCTCCCTTCCTTCTTCTATCAAGCAGGTACTTATTCTGTAAAGATCATGTGTGAGCCTGAAGCTCAGAAGAAAGGCCAGGCCTGAAAGCAGATTTAGTATGCTTCTCCCTAAAGGTGACAAGTATAGTAACAGGAGTGGAAGATAGCTTCCCCTAAAAAGTCCCTAGAAGCTGGGCATGGTGGTGCACACTTGTAGCACTGGCTACTCAAGAAGCTGAGGTGAAACGTCCACTGGAGCCCAGGAGTTTGAGGCCAACCTTGGAAAATGGTGAGACTCTGTCTCAAAAAAAGAAAAAAGTCCTAGAAAAGACAAGGAAAATAATTAATTAAAAAAAATAAGAGGAATAGGAAAATACCACCATAATGTTTCATAACAAATTATCCCAAAACTCAGTCATAAGTTATAAGTCAAAATCATAAGGATTTATTCTCATGCTCAGCTTGACTGGGACTGATGTATACATTTTGTTCTAGAGCCCAGGATGAAGGGAGGCTACCCAGGAGAATCTCTTCTTAAGGCAATGACAGAAGAATAAGCATGTAAAGCATTTGTTTAGGTTAAGCATATTCACATTGACCAAAGATTGGGGTTACTAAGAATAAAGCTATAATGAACAGTCATGTACAAATCTTGTGTGGGCATATATTTTTATTTCTCTTTGGTAAATATCTGGAAGTGTTATTACTGGGCTATATGAGTTTATGCTTACTTTATAAGAAATTTTCCACGTGTTTTCAACAGTAGCTCTAACATTTTGTATTCCCGTCAGCAGTGAAGGTTCCTGTTGTTCCTAATACTTGCCAACACATGATATTGTCTGCCTTTTTTATTTTAGCCATAATAGCAGGTATATAGAGCTCTATCATTGTGGTTTTTATTTCTACTTCCCTAATGACTGATTAAGTTAAAGTTATATCATGTGCTTATTTGCCCTTTGAGTATTTTCTTCAGTGAAGTTTCTGTTCAAATATATTGCCCATTTATTAATTGATTGTCCCTCTTCTTGTTACTTAGTAGGAGGTGTTCTTCATAGAGTCCAAACAAAAGGTTTTTTATTTTATCAGATATGTGTTTTGCATATGTTTTCTCCAAGCCTGTGACTTGTTAACAGTATTTCTTAAACAACAAACGTTTTTAAATTTTTTATAAAGTTCAATTTATCAATTATTTTTCTATTTTTTGTGAATTTTATGCCCCATTTAAGAATTATTTGTTCAATCCAAGTTCTCAAAGTTTTTTTCTATGTTTTTATCTGGAAGTTTTACAGTTTCGTCTCTTACATTATTATCTAATATCTATTCTGTGTTAATTTTTTTTATATATTGTAAGGTTTAAGGTTCATTTTTACAAAAATATGAACATTAAATTCTAGTACCATTTGTTGAAAAGACTATTCTTTTCCCTTGGTATCTTCGTCAAAAAAGAATTGGCCAAATATAGGTGGGTCTTTTTCTGAATTCTCTATTTTGTTACATTGTTCTATGTGTCTATCCCTATGCCAATAATAATCACTGACTGGATTATTGTAGCTTTATAATAAAGTCTTAGATAGTGTAAGTCCTCCAACTTAATTTTTTTATAATTTGTTTTGTCTATTCCAGATCCTTTGAATTTATATATATTTTAGAATCAGCTTGTCGAGCACTACAAAAAAAAAAAATGCCTGCTGAAATTTGTATTGGGATTGCATTGAACGTGTAGATTATTCTAGAGAGAATTAAAATCTTAACAACATTAGTATCCCAATTGATGACTATGATATATGTCTCCAATTATTTAGATGTTCTTTAAATTCTATCAGCAATGTTTTGTGGTTTTCAATGTATAGGTCTTTCACAAATTCCTATTTCTAACTTTTTTTTACAGTTTTTGATACTATTATAAGTGTATTTTATCAATTTCCATTTCCAATTCCTCATTTTTAGTATACAATTAAATTTTCTATTTTCTATATTTCTATATTCACCGTGTATTCTCTGTGAAATATACTTGTAAAACTTATTAGTTTTAGTAGTTCTTGGGTAGAATTCTTAAAATGTTCTAAACAGATCATTGCATTGTATTTCTATGAGCAGTTTTACTTTTTATTTTATAAATTGTATGCCCTTTATTTTCCTTTTTTTTTTTTTTTCCTTTTTTTTTGCCTTGTTGAGCTAGCTGGAACCTCAAGTCCAATGATGAATAGAAGTGGTAAGAGGAAATCCTTGCCTTATTTCCACTGTAGGAAGAGGGCATTTTAGTCCTTTACCATTAAGTATAATTTTAAGCTGTAAGTTTTTGTAGCTTCTCTTTATCAGTTTAAATAAAATTACTTTGTATTGCTAGTTTCTATCATGGATGGGTGTTGAATTTTGAGGAAAGCTTTCCTGCATTTATTGAGATGATCTAATAGTTCTTTTTTTTTTTTTTTTTGGCTCTTTTATATGATGGATAACATTGATTTTTTTTGACTGTTACTTCAAAATTATATTTTTATACATCACACAATTTGATTTGCTAAAATTTTATTGAGGATTTTGCATTTATGTTCATGAAGTATTCCTTGGTCTTTCTTACGATTTATTTTTCTAATTGTAAATGAAAGTAATTCTGGCATCAAAAAATGAGTTTGGAAGTATTTACTTCCCTTTTAAGTCTGGAAGAATTTGTATGGAATTAGTATTTCCTTATTAAATATTATTAAATTCACAACTGAAATTATCTGCACTTGGAGTTTTTGTGGGGCGGTTTTTACCTACAAATTCAATTTCTTCACTAGGTAAAGGGTTAATCATGTTATGTATGTCTTCTTAGTTTACTTTGGTAGTTTGAGTCTTTTGAAAAACTTCTCTATTTTGTCTATGTTGTTGAATTTCTTCCCTAAAGTTGTTCAAAATTTTCCCTTTTTATCATTTAACATCAAGATATTTCTAGTGATGTCTCTTCTTTCATGTGTGATATAGGTAATTTGTAACTCCTTTTTAAAAAATCAATATGATTATAGATTTTTAATTTTGATATTTCAATGAATCATTGTCATGCAGTTATACATTATTTGTCTTATTGTTTATGTGTGTCAAATTGCAAGTTTGTATTACTGTTTTGATGTATTACAATCCATTTTACAAAATGGCCAAACTGCTTAGCAGTAATTCATATAATCTCAAAAATGTTGCTGGGAATCAAGCATTGTGGCTCACGCCTGTAATCCCAGCACTTTGGGAGGCCAAGGTCGGTGGATCACCTGAGGCCAGAAGTTCAAGATCAGCCTGGCCATCATGGCAAAACCCCATCTCTACTAAAAATACAAAAATTAGCTGGGCGTGATGGCTAATGTCTGTAATCCCAGCTACTCAGGAGGCTAAGATACGAGTATCGCTTGAACCCGGGAGGCGGAGGTTGCAGTGAGCCAAGATCACTCCACGGCACTCCAGCCTGGGTGACGCAGTGAGATTCTGTCTCAAAAAAATTATATACATATATACATATATATGTGTGTGTGTGTGTGTATGTGTATCTATATATATAGACACTTATATATAGCCAGGAATTTTAAAGTAAATCTTACCATCAAGAAAAAAATTACATATTAGTTAACAGAGTGTCTATGCGAGTATAGAGAATGAATCTGAATGAACAATAAGTGAATCTGCAAGTATTATTTTGTCAAGGTATTAAAAATAAAGTACAAATAGTAAGTACAAGATTTTTATCTAAACATTGGTTTTCTTTTTTTTTTTTTTTTTTTTTTTGAGACGGAGTCTCGCTCTGTCACCCAGGCTGGAGTACAGTGGCCGGATCTCAGCTCACTGCAAGCTCTGTCTCCCAGTTTTATGCCATTCTCCTGCCTCAGCCTCCCGAGTAGCTGGGACTACAGGCGCCCGCCACCTCGCCCGGCTAGTTTTTTTGTATTTTTAGTAGAGACGGGGTTTCACCGTGTTAGCCAGGATGGTCTCGATCTCCTGACCTCGTGATCTGCCCGTCTCGGCCTCCCAAAGTGCTGGGATTACAGGCTTGAGCCACCGCGCCCGGCCAACATTGGTTTTCAATGAACTGAAAATCCATTTTCTCTTAATCTTTAATTCATTATTATAATTTTTTCCAAAAGTGGCAAGAAATTATCAGAATTTCTTGTCATTTTTTTACCAGAGCACAGTGACCATGTTAATAAACCAATTGAGCTTTTCTAGTACAAATGCAAATGTATACCTTCCAGTTAGACATGATGAATTTCGCTACCAAAGGAAGAGATGAAATAAAATGTATTCAAAGTTGCACCAAGAAAAATAGGTATAATTCAAATTATTGCAGAGGAAAGGTAAAACCAGTCACAAAGTTAATAACAAATAGTGTGTACAGCAGGGAAAAAGAAAGTTTATTAGTTATCTGTTGCAATGTAATAAATTACTATGAAACCTAGTAGCTTAAACCAATTTATATTTATTATCTCATAATTTCTATGGGCAAGGAATTTAGTAGCAACTTATCTGAGTGGTTCTAGCTCAGGGTCTCTAAAGAAATTGTAGTCAAGATATATTGCCAGAGCTACAATCACCTGAAGGCTCCACTGGAGCTAGAGGATATGCTTCCAAGATGGCTGACTTGCGCAGTTGTTTGCAGGAACTCTCACTTTCTTTATGCTTATTGGAAGAACTCAGTTCCTTGACACACAGACCTTTCCATGAGGCTGCTTGAGTGTTCTAAATCAATGGCAGATAAATTTCACCAGAGTGAATGACTGGAGAGAGACAGAGAGATGGAGAGAAAGAAGAAGCCATAATGCTTTTAATGACCTAGTTTCAGAATCCTCACACCATTTCTGCCCAAGCCATTTGTTTCAGGTGAACTACTAAATCCAGTTCATACTCACCAGAATAAGAATTAAGGTTGACCCTATGAAGAAAGGAATGTCAAAACAAATTGTGGACATATTTTTAAAACCACCATACACAGCAGGCTATTGGTAAAATTTATCTATAACATTTGGATAACATGTTACAGTGTCATACTGTATTAAAAAGCAACCAATCTTGCATTTCAGGAATAAAACCTACTTGATTGTGGTGAATTAACTTTTTGATATGGTATTGGATTTGGTTTGCTAGTATTTCGTTGAGGATTTTTGCATCTATGTTCATCAGGGATATTGGCCTGTAGTTTTCTTTTTTCATTGCGTCTTTGCCAGGTTTTGGTATCAGGTTGATGCTGTCCTCATAGAATGAGTTAGCAAGGAGTTCTTCCTTAATTTTTTTTGGAATACTTTCAGTAGGACTGGTATGCAAATTAATGCAGAAACAGAAAACCAAATACTGCATTTTCTCATGTATAAGTGGAAGCTAGGCCGGGCGGTGGCTCACGCCTGTAATCCCAGCACTTTGGGAGGCCAAGGCGGGTGGATCACGAGGTCAGGAGATCGAGACCATACTGGATAACACGGTGAAACCCCGTCTCTACTAAAAATACAAAAAATTAGCCTGGTGTGGTGACGGGCGCCTGTAGTCCCAGCTACTCGGGAGGCTGAGGCAGGAGAATGGCGTAAATCCGGGAGGCGGAGCTTGCAGTGAGCCAAGATCGCGCCACTGTACTCCAGCCTGGGTGACAGAGCGAGACTCCATCTCAAAAAAAAAATAAAAATAAAAAATAAGTGGAAGCTAAACACTGAGTCCACATACTCACAAAGAAGAGAACAATAGACACTGGGGCCAACTTGAGGGTGGAGAGTCGGAGGAGGGTGAGGATTGAAAAAGTAGCTATCAGGTATTATGCTGATTACCTGGGTGGCAAAATTATCTGTACACCAATCCCTGTAACATACAATTTACCTGTGTAACAAACCTGCTCACATACCCCTTGAACCTGAAATAGAAGTTGAAAAACAAAACATAAAATTAAAAATCCAAGGAGCTTTCAAAGAAAAAGAGAAATGTGTTGGATGAGTTTGTTTTTTCATTAATTGAAAATTTGTGGCACAGAATAGTTTTGGTTTGTTTGTTTAGTGAGTGGTCATTTTATGTACCATACATAGATTGTCGTGGAATAAATGCTGAATATTATACCAGTTATGCATGTAGAAAGGGAGGGCATCACCAGACAAAGAAAAATGTTTGCCCCTCAATGCCTAATCACAGAGTACTTTATCACAGAATGCAGGTGGTGACCACCCATATTACTTGTAATATTTTTTTTGGTTTTGAGGAAAATAGTGACATTCTAAATACAACCAAGTTGCAGTCTTTTCAGCTTTGTTTTTTGGCAAAGAAAATGGCAGCCGTGTAAAATGCTGCTTTTCCATACACTAGAACACTTTCTGTCAAGAAAAGCAGTGCTTGCATGAATTTTTATTAGATGACGAATGAGATTAAAATATTTTTAAGAAGTTGATATTTCTGGCCGCAATTGTCTCTATGAGTGGCTTGCTTAAACTGTATAATCCAGAATGAAAGCATAGCAGTTAAATCTTAAGGAGATGGAGTCGGATTGCCTGGGTTCAGAGCTTTACTGGACCATTGACAAGCTATATGACTTTAGACAAGCCACTTAATCTCTCTAGGACTCAATTTCATTATCAGTAAAAAGCATGATAAATAACTCCTACCTCAAAGAATTGTCCTAAAAATTCCATAGGAAAATTCTTTTAAGTACTTATGCTGCCTAATAGTTCTCATGCAATAAGTATTAGCTATTTTAACAATTATGATTATATTCTGAACTTACCTAGATTTCAATTTAGCATATTAGATTACTGAGGAAGTCATAATTGTGATGAAGATAGCTCAATCACCATGATTTCGACTCTTTCCCAACACTGAATGATTTCCTTTAATTGTCTAAGGATAAAGAATCTATAAGCTTTTATTGAGTATATTTTAAAGCTGTATCTATAAACTGCTATAGAATATGAAGAAAAACTTAGCTGAACCAAGTGAAATAAAATGGTGGATTAGGAATCATTTACCCCCTCTCCCCATATAAATCACTCAACTTTCCAGCTTTGTTGTAGGTGTGCTCATCAACTTAAGGTATACAGGAGTGCTATAATTACGCATTAGTGAGGAATCTATCCCTAATTTCTGGCCTATGTTCAAGTTTAATGTCCAGAACTATCTATGAAAATCATGTACCATGAGCTAGAGTTTTCAACTTTAATCAGTAATAGAAAATGAGGAAAAAGATGACTGGAGGAGAAAATTGACCTGTGAATTGAGCTATTTGTCACTTAGCTGGATATGAGCATATTGCTGAAATATTTTAACATCTTCCCTCTCTTAGGTATGAAATAGCAATTATTTTTAATTTTTAAAATACTGAGTTTTAAAATTAAATGTTTTTTAATTCTTTTAAAATCGGTGCTCATTTTGAGAAACACCTAATGGGCACTGGTCCACAAAAGCTGAGAGTCGAGTAATCCTGCTGCAATGGGAGACATGCTAGAGCTGTAATGTACACACAAGATCCGTAAGACAAAACAGGAGATGCAAGTGATAGAAATTTGGAGAAGGGAGAGAATGCTTTGGGGAAAGAGGTCACCAAAAGCACTATAAAAGAGATGCAATCTAAATCCTTGAAGGATAGTGGAACTTTTAGACATGTCAGTGGAAGGGCAACTTTTCGGGCAAGTAAAACAATGCACACGATAGCAGGAGTGTAGGAAGGTTTAGGGCATGACCCAGGGACAGTGACTAGAATTACTTGACTAGAACGAACGAGTAAGGAATAGAGACTTTGATTAGAGTGATCTAGTGAGGTCCATCAAATACTTGGCACCAAAGCTCACATAAAGCATTCACTTATAAACTATATTTAGAAAGAGTATAAAAAAGCAAGAGAGTGGGAGAAAGAAAGTAACCATAAAAAGCATTCACACGGACACGGCTTATTTCTTTGTCTTATTTCTATTCTTTGGTTTGACGTTCCATATTGTCAAGATACACATTCTTACTCTTCTGAAAAATAATCCATGAAGGATGTCTTTCACTGTCAGAAAGAGAGACTTTTCTTGGTATAATAAAAGTGGTGTGAGGAAATCATTAGTTAAATTGTCATGGTGGTGTTTTTGCTATGAAATGGCAGATTTACAAGGCTTCACTCTTTGTATTTATGACTGTGATGGGGAAGACAACCAAAGTGGATATATATCTCCGTGACTTTGAGTAAAATTCAAAAGTCATTTCAGCAGTTTGAGTTTACAGAATACAATGCTATTCAAGAACTGTAAACAAAGGCTTTATTTAGTCCCCTTCTCTGTTAAAAGTTGTGTTCATGGCTTAATTTTATGGATTCAGAAAATACTTATTCCTATATGATAAACAATTCCTCAAGCAGGTTGATCTCTTCATCTTTTACAGCCCAACTACCTAGCTTTATTTCTCTTTAAAGAAAAAGACTTGACCTTACTGTTTTATTTCTTCAGGAAAATTTATTCCTTCATTTTTGATGGGTTAACAGCCGTTAAAACTAGTGATTAACAGCCTCCCCGCTTTCCCATCCCCTAAAACACAGGATTCAGACAGAATATTGGACAATAAATGCTTTCTCTCTTCCCCATGCTTTCAGAAGAAAAAAATATTCTTGAGAGAAATATAAACTCAGACAAAAACTGCTGCTTCCCAAGTGGTGCCCCATGGTGGGGAGTAGGATGTAGGGTGGTTGTCAGAGGACACACATTGTACATGTGTGTAATGGTTTGTGGAAGAAAGAGGAGCTAGAAGGTTAAGATGTTGAGCCAGGGCAGCATGGATGAGAGACAGATAGTTTTTCTAGATTAGCTTCTTGAGGATATTCTAAAAATGTCAACATTCTGGATAATAGGAGAGGGCAGGGGATTTTAATGGGTTTCTGTGACTTCCATGTCATAATGGCTCACTCTATCAACTCATTTGTCTCCCCTCTCCTGGCACCCATGTAAATTATAATGATAGATTTACATTTCAGATAAGCTCATACAGGATAACAAATAAAGGGCCATCATCAGACAACATATTTCAGCAAATGTCTCAGATATGAAAAGCAAATGAAAAAATGACTGACTGAAAGAAGTAGAGAAAGCTTCAGTCCAAGAGTTTTGCAAAGGGACCCAACATAGAAGAAACGATACTTCTCAGAAGAATCTCCATGAGACTGCAGACCTGGCAGCAGCAGATATGGAACAGGAGGAAGAAAGAGCAAGCAGGCTGAAAACAATGGGGCTTGGCACAAAACATACCCTCTTTTTCTCCATTGGCATGGCCAGCAGTCAACTAGATATTTATCCCAAAACAAAAACAAACCCTGGGAAGTTATCTTTTTGAAGAAATGGAAAAGACTACAGACTATATAGTGAAGAATTAGGAAAGGTAGTGTAGTTGCTGGAATTCCAAATAAACACTTAATTTTGGCCTCAGTGGACCAGACCCCTCCCAGGTTAGTGTCTGACTCCCTGCTCGTCATATCAGCAAATGTTCTCAGTCTCCCAGCCCCACTACCGTATCCACAATATAAATCCTTCATTCACAATATAAATCAACAACCAAGGACTCCCAGATATTTCATCCACACTTTCAGCATGAATGAAAGACCAAATTGAACAAATATAAAAATTGAGATGAAACAGAGATAATATAGGAACAAAAGGGAACCTTTAAAAAAATCCCTCTATTTTTTCTGAGAGATTTTAGAAAATATTGCATCCATAAACCAAGAACAGGAGGCTACGAAAATATGAAACAACCAGAGAAGAAAAAATAGTTCTCAGAAATTTAAAAAATATAATTACTGAAAAAAAAACAGATTCAAAAGAAAGATGGGAGAGTAAGGCAAGATGCTCTCCTAGAATAAATTGTAAAAAGAGAAAGAGAATTATAGAGGAGATTAAATGAATTTCTAGAAAGAAAGAGAACTAAAAAAATGAAGAGGAGGACATTTACATAGACGTAGTAAAATAAAAATTTTCAGACCTAAAGACAGATACACGTGTCTTCTAACTGAAATGGCTACCCTAGATATAGATTCTATATATTCTTTTTCTCCTTCGCTCTCCCTCACCCCCTTCCACTAAATAGGTGATATAAGTCATATCCTTATTTATAGAAAATAAGATGTCTAAAGTGGACAAAAGAATAGAATTAAAACCAATAAGGCTTGTCTCCTAGAAAATAGATTTTGACTGGGCAGGGATGGCATGGTGGACAAGTGTTTTCTGCTTTTTTGTTTTGTTTTCTGTTATAAGCTATCTATGCCGTTTCATGTAAAAATTAGGCATATGTTTACTTTGTGTTTTTTTTAAGTAATAAAAATCGAAATAAGAATCATGGACTACGCACTTGCCAAGGCAAACACCTGATTAAAATTGCAAGGGAGGTGAAGAGAAATGGAAGAATCCCTGGCTCCTTGTTCTCACTCCTGTTCCTAGATGTGGTGGTCACTCGTTTTCCTTCCTACTTTCTCCATTCAGGTCCCCTAGGTCTCCTCATCTCCCATCTGGTATCAAGACTCATTTAACCTTCTCCACAACATTTGAGCCAATGGAAGAGGAAGAAAAGTAACACTTATCAAGCATGCATTATGCTTACACATTTACCATTTAATTTTCCAACACCCCCATGAGGTCAGTGTTAATCCCATTTTAACAAGGCCAAAAGAGCAAGGAATCAAGTTAGTATTCAAACTGACATCTGTCTGGTTTGAAGCCCCATGCTCTTTCTAGTATATTATGATGCCTCCTTGTCTATTCATTTAGTTGTTAGATAATTAATTTTTTTCCACTGGGGGAGAAAAGAGTAAATTCTGTGAGGAAGTCATATGTTTTGCTATAATGATTTTCATAGCAAGAAAGGTGACCATTATACTATTCTGAGTACTCTATGGGATTAAAGTGCAGTGATGTGAAATTCAGAAGTCTCCAGCATGAGCAAGCAGTTGAGAGAACTGCCCCAGAGTTCATGAGCTACTTGGTACTACCTGCTTTCAGTCTATGATCAGTAGGGGCTCCGACTCCATAAAACTGGAGAAAAGAAACAAAAATGGAAGGAACTTGACACATTGAAGGCACAGTTCATTTATTTAGAAAACTTCAAAATCAAGACTCAAGACTTCTATCTTCAGCATAAAACACAACTAAAATGGAGTTGCCAAAAACAAGAATAAAGTTGCCAAATGGGTCTGAAATCTCAATACTGCCCTCTTAGCAAACACAGCATCAACTGCCCCAAATACTTTCCTGGGCATCCAATTTGTATTTGAGGTGGCCAGTCCCTTGACTATAGTATCCTAGCTAGTTTTTCTTACCACACTTGTTCTTTAAGAACTACTAAAAGTAATCAGTTTGATGACCTGAAAAATCACTCTTAAAATTCTCACAACATTTTGTAAAACAAAATAGCACATGAAAACCTTTAAAACTGATAAATTCCTGATTTACAACTATTAACCCCATGTGTTCCTTCTTCTTCTAGCAAAATAAATAAATCTGTAGTCAGGAATATTTTTTAAACTCTTTCATTCTGAGAGTAGGTTTATTTTGTAGGTAATCAAGCTTTTACACAACTTGGGCGAGAGCGTGAAAATTCAACTGTTAGTCAGCTGGTAAATCAACGTGCATTACCTGTAAACTTAGGTTACCGATGAGTTTAAATATACTATCTTGTCTAACCTATCAGGCGAAGGATGCATCTTTTCTACATTTTCTTGCAGGTGATTCTTCTTACTTACTTACTTACTTACTTTATTTATTTATTTATTTATTTATTTGAGACAGAGTCTCTCTCTGTCACCCATGCTAGAGTGCAGTAGCGCGATGTCGGCTCACTACAACCTCTGCCTTGCCTCCCGGGTCCCAATTCAAGCAATTCTCCTGCCTCAGCCTCTGGATAGCTGGGATTACAGGCACATGTCACCATGCCCAGCTAATTTTTGTATTTTTAGTAGAGGTGGGGTTTCACCATGTTGGCCAGGCTGGTCTTGAACTCCTGACTTTGTGATCCACCCGCTTCAACCTCCCAAAGTGCTGGGATTACAAGCATGAGCCACCGTGCCCGGCCTCTTCTTACTTTTAATACTGCCTAGAGTAGGAAGCTCAGTTCCCTATAATTATTTATAAAGGAGACCTTAGATTGAGAATGAAAGCAATGTTTATGCTGGGATACAGGTGTGGTTGAACATGTCTTGGAGAGACTGCTTGGGTGGCCCAATAGAAAACTACTCACTTGAATGTCTGGGGAGCCTCCCAAGAGAAACTCATCCAAAGGGAAGAAAGTAGGAGTATCTAAATTTGGTTCAAGATTAGTGAAGTAAACACCTATTATGTTGTCTCCCCATCTCATGTCTTCTCCTAGAAACATTCTTCACCCAAACACTGTTCACACTACTTCCTAGAAATTCCACTTCCATGCTTGCTAATAAGGCAATGAGCCACATGATCTATGGCCACAGCTGATGGCACCAGGGACAGACACCTAACCGCAAATGTGCCAGTTCGATTATCTCTCCTGGGAAATTTAAAGTAACACCCAGAGACTCTAGTTAATATTCATTGAATAATCAGAAAGTCAATGTCAGCTGAGGCAGCCATTCTCTAAACTGCACATAAAGAAGTAAGGAAATCTGGTCTTAGAGAATGAAGCATGAAGCAAACTTCCAAGAGAGAGATCTGTGGCTCTAGAAATTGAAAGAGTTGCTGTCTTGGTTCCTGATGCTGTTGCAATTCTTGGTTGTAATCCTTTGTAAGAATTGAAATACCCTTGCATCTGTACAATACTTTTCCCATTCGAAATACTCCTGCTCCTGTACAATAAATGTCCCATTTTCACCTTAAATTAACTGGAGTTTATTTTAGTTACTTGTTTAATTCCTGGGGAGAAGGACTGAAGTGGAAGTGGGAGGAAGGAAGGGATGGAGGGAGGGAGGGAGTTAAACAACAAAGAAGAGTCATTTTGCCAATCTATAAATTATTAAGAATAAAAGTCTATGTAACACAGGGTGGCACAAGGTGACATAAACTAACTAATTGGAGTGATGGCTAAATCACATTTAGCCGCAAGTGGACCCAGCAGGCTGAGTAGTAAGAAAATCCATACTCAGAAGCTGAAGAGGATGAGTCTTTGTGGCAGCGACTTCACGGTGGGTTGTGCTTTGGATCATGAGGGTACAGTAGCATCTTTGGTGACATTAGCAGTAGTCAGCCAGAGACAGAAAATGATAGATATGGGAGCTAGTTCTCGAGGACACATGAAATACTCACTGACTTCCAGAGCATTTGGAGGAGGAAGGGTTGATGTCCCCACACATAAGAGTGGCATGTGTCCATAGATATATTATTTTGTTACAGTTACATGGAACTCATTTTTAACCCTCAGGTTCATGTAGCCTGGGGTAACTTGTGATATACAGTGGGCCCTCTGTATTTGTGGATTCTGCATCCATGGATTCAACCAACTGCGAATTGAAAGATTTTAAAATAAAATGCATGGTTGCATCTGTACTGAACATGTATTGACTTTTCTTGTCATTATTCCCTAATCAATACAGTATAACAACTGTTTGCATAGCATTTACATGCATCAGGTATTATAAGTAATCTATAGATGATTTCAAGTCTACGGGAGGATGTACATAGGTTATGCACAAATACAGTGCCATTTATACTAGGGACTTGAGCATCCGCAGATTTTGTTATCTGTGGGAGTCCTGGAACCAATCCCTCATGAATATTGAGTGGAAGACAGTGTGTTTGTATATCATATCTATCTGTCCATTGATCAATTGATCAATGGATAGATAGAGATAGAAAGTTGATTGCTGGAAACTTTTTGTTGGCTTCTAGCTTCTACCCTTTTATTTATTCTGTATAATTCTAAAGGGTAGTCATATGACAGCCCTTCAAATATTTGAAGACAATCATCATGCCTTCTCTAAATCTGTGATTCCACAATCTATACCAATCTTTTATCTCAGACACTTCACTATTTCCTTATCCTACCTGGGTGTCATACATCAGACGTGTCCTGTGCATCAGAATCACCTGGGACACTTGTTAAAAATACAAAATACATATTCTTGGTCCCATCTCCAGAGATTCTGATTTAGTAGCTCTAGGTTGGAGACCAGAAATCTCTATTTTTAAATAGGTGATTTTTATGTCACTGATCAAACTCTGGCATTGGTACTGACTGCTTTACCTTATTGGTACCTTTACTTTAAAAGTAGGCAATTAGTCATCAATTATGAGGTATCCAAAAAAGAAAACTGTTCTCCGTATATGACTCACTTATTAAAGTAAAAACAAAACAAACAAACAAAAAAAACCCTTACTATTTCTTTACCTGGAATCTGTCAATGCAGTGTTGAATTGCATTAGCTTTTTATCAGTCTCTGGTGAATCATGATAACTTTGTAATCATTATAACTTTATAATAAATTAAAATTCTTATGTTGCTTTGCACAATTTTTGGCTTCTTCATTCTGTACTTATGCAATTTTTATCTGGAGCCTAAAAGTAAAAGTTTACATTTCCCTTTGATTTGATCCATAAATATCTTATAAAATTATTAGTTGAAACAATATACATACATTCTTTCTGGCTTTGTATTACATGAAAATTATAGAAGCATGCCTTCTATGGCTGCATATAAATCATTAATAGGAGTTTTGTGTAGGTTAAGACCAAGAGCATACAATTCTGACACTCATTAGAGAAAAGTTTGCCCAAAGGTACTGTTAGTTTCCTATTGTGGCTATAACAAAGTACCATAAACTTGGTGGCTTAGCACAACACAAATTTATCTTATTTTTATTATTTTATTATTTATTATTATACTTTAAGTTTTGGGATACATGTGCAGAATGTGTAGGTTTGTTACATAGGTATATACGTGTCATGGTGGTTTGCTGCACCCACCCAACCCATCATCTACATTAGGTATTTCTCCTAATGCTATCCCTCTCCCAGCCCCCCACCCCACAACAGGTCCCACTGTATAATGTTCCCCTCCCTGTGTCCATGTATTCTCATTGTTCAACTCCCACTTATGAGTGAGAACATGCATTGTTTGGTTTTCTGTTGTTGTGTTAGTTTGCTGAGAATGATGGTTTGCAGCTTCATCCATGTGCCTGCAAAACACATGAACTCATCCTTTTTTATGGCTGCATAGTATTCCATGGTGTATATGTGCCACATCTTCTTTATCCAGTCTATCATTGGTGGGTATTTGGGTTGGCTCCAAGTCTTTGCTGTTGTGAACAGTGCTGCAATAAATGTGTGCGCATGTGTCTTTATAGTAGAATGGTTTATAATCCTTTGTGTATATAACCAGTAATGGGATTGCTGGGTCAAATGACAGTTCTTGTTCTAGATCCTTGAGGAATTGCCACACTGTCTTCCACAATGGTTGAACGAATTTACACTCACACCAAGAGTGTAAAAGTGTTCCTATGTCTCCACATCCTCTCCAGCATCTGTTGTTTCCTGACTTTTTAATGATTGCTGTTCTAACTGGCATGAGATGGCATCTCATTGTGGTTTTAATTTGCATTTCTCTAATGACCAGTGATGATGAGTTTTTTTTCATATGTTTGTTGGCTGCATAAATGTCTTCTTTTGAAAAGTGTCTGTTCATATCCTTTGCACACTTTTTGATGGGTTGTTTGTTTTTTTCTTGTAAATTGATTTAAGTTCCTTGTAGACTCTGGATTTACTGTCAGATGGATAGATTGCAAAATTTTTCTCCCATTCTGTAGGTTGCCTGCTCACTCTGATGATAGTTTTTTTTGCTGTGCAGAGGCTCTTTAGTTTAATTAGATCCCATTTGTCAATTTTGGCTTTTGTTGCCATTGCTTTTGGTGTTTTAGTCATGAAGTCTTTGTCCATAGCTATGTGCTGAATGGTGTTGCTTAGGTTTTCCTCTAGGGTTTTTATGGTTTTAGGTCTTACACTTAAGTCTTTGATCCATCTTGGGTTAATTTTTGTATAAGGTGTAAGAATGGGGTCCAGTTTCAATTTTCTGCATATGGCTAGCCAGTTTTCCCAACATCATGTATTAAATAAGGAATCCTTTCCCCATTTCTTGTTTTTGTCAGGTTTGTCAAAGATCAGATGGTTGTAGATGTGTGGCATTGATTCTGAGGCCTCTGTTCTGTTCCATTGGTCTATATGTCTGTTTTGGTACCAGTACCATGCTGTTTTGGTTACTGTAGACTTGTAGTATAGTTTGAAGTCAGGTAGCATGATGCCTCCAGCTTTGTTCTTTTTGCTTAGGATTGTCTTGGCTATGCAGGCTCTTTTTGGCTCCATATGAAATTTAAAGCCATTTTTTCTTATTCTGTGAGGAAAGTCAATAGTAGCTTGATGGGGATAGCATTTTATCTATAAATTACTTTGGGCAGTGTGGCCATTTTCACAATACTGATTCTTCCTATCCATGAGCATGCAATGTTTTTCCATTTGTTTGTATCCCCTCTGATTTCCTTGAGCAGTGGTTTGTAGTTCTCCTTGAAGAGGTCCTTCACATCTCTTGTAAGTTGTATTCCTAGGTATTTTATTCTGTTTGAAGCAATTGTGAATGGGAGTTAACTCATGATTTGGCTCTCTATTATTGGTGTATAGGAATTCTTGTGATTTTTGCACATTGGTTTTTGTACCCTGAGACTTTGCTGAAGTTGTTTATCAGCTTAAGGAGATTTTGGGCTGAGACAATGGGGTTTTCTAAATATAGAAAACTCTTTTGCATTTGCTGAGGAGTGTTTACTTCCAATTATGTGGTCAATTTTAGAATGAATGTGATGTGGTGCTGAGAAGAATGTATATTCTGTTGATTTGGGGTGGAGAGTTCTGTAGATATCTATCAGGTGTACTTGGTCCAGAGCTGAGTTCAAATCCTGAATATCTTTGTTAATTTTCTGTCTCGTTGTTCTGTCTAATATTGACAGTGAGGTGTTAAAGTCTCCAACTGTTATTGTGTGGGAGACTCTTTGTAGGTCTCTAAGAACTTGCTTTATGAATCTGATGCTCCCGTATTGGGTGCATATATATTAAAGATAGTTAGCTCTTCTTGTTGCATTGATCATTGATCCCTTTACCATTTTGTAACACCCTTCTTTGTCTTTTTTTATCTTTGTTGGTTTAAAGCGTGTTTTATCAGAGATTAGGATCGCAACCCCTGCCTTTTTCTTTTCTTTTTTTTTTTTTTTTTTTGCTTTCCATTTGCTTGGTAAATATTCCTCCATCTCTTTATTTTGAGCCTATGTGTGTCTTTGCATGTGAGATGGGTCTCCTGAATACAGCACACTGATGGGTCTAGACTCTATCCAATTTGCCAGTGTGTATCTTTTAATTGGAGCATTTAACCCATTTACATTTAAGGTTAATATTGTTATGTGTGAATTTGATCCTGTCATTATGATGCTAGCTGATTATTTTGCCCGTTAGTTGATGCAGTTTCTTCATAGTATTGATAGTTTACATAATTTGTTATGTTTTTGCAGTGGCTGGTGCTGGGTTTTCCTTTCCATGTTTAGTGCTCCCTTCAGGAGCTCTTGTAAGGCAGGACTGATGGTGACAAAAATCTCTCAGCATTTGCTTCTCTGTAAAGGATTTTATTTCTCCTTCACTTATGAAGCTTAGTTTGGCTGGATATGAAATTCTGGGTTGAAAATTCTTTCCTTTAAGAATGTTGAATATTGACACCCACTCTCTTCTGGCTTGTAGGGTTTCTGCAGAGAGATCCGCTGTTAGTCTGATGGGCTTCCCTTTGTGGGTAATCCGACCTTTCTCTCTGGTTTTCCTTACCATTTTTTCCTTCATTTCAACTTTGATGAATCTGACGATTATATGTCTTGGGGTTGCTCTTCTCGAGGAGTGTCTTTGAAATTTATCTTATTATTCTAGAGATCAGAAGTTAAAAATGCTCACCAAGGCTAAAATAAAAGTGTTGGCAGGGCCACATTCTTTCTGGATGATTTGTTGATTTGGGGATATTTCAGTTTTCTGGTCTTTTCCAGCTGCTTGGATTCCTTGGCTTATGGCCCCTTGCATTTTCAAGGCCAGCAATGGTTGGTTGAATCATTATGCTATCTCTGTGGTTCTGATTCTTCTTCTTCCCTCTTCCTTATTTAAAGAACTGTGTGATTACAATGGGTCCTGGATTATCAAGGATAACCTGCTTCAAAGTCCATCTGCAGCCTTAACTCCCCTCTTGCTGGGTAACATAACATATTCATAAGTTTTGGTGATTAGGATGAGGACATCTTTTGGTATTCTGCCTATGACAGGTATCAATAATAATAGTTCTCTGAAGGTCTTAAACTTTTCTGATTGCAAAACCTATTTCCATATATTGACTTGTCTGATGCTTTTTCATCCCCGTGTGCTAACAAAGTCAGCTGTTATTAGATCCACTTTAGAATCCAAAGCTCAGAGTGAGCATGTAACCTCCCTTAGGATAAAAGTTTACTAAGTGATGGAGTTAGGACAAGAAGCCCAGTGTTTCATTCCTGTCCCAGTGATTTTTCATAAGCATTTAAGCAGCTGTGAATCCGCCTGATATCTTATGATCTGACATTTCCCATGTCAGTCACAAGAACATCATGAATGACATGGTCAGATACACTTTCTCTCTGTCACTCTTCTGGTCTGCAGGTCAAGTAACTTATTAAAAAAGGAAATAAAGTTTAATTTTTCAACATATCCTTAGGGAATTCATGTTACCTCCTTGTGACAGCAGCTTTCTCTTTATTTTTTGAAGAATATAAAAACAACTAAAAAGCCCGTCCTGGCTGTTTTTAGAGCTTGACAACTAACCTATTGGCTGTCGATCCTGCAATGCACCTGTTATGCATTCGGATGATATTCTCTTCAGAATTCCTCAACCCACCTTGAAGCTGAATCCTCCTTACCACTGTGTGATGGAGGTGAAATGTAACTGTTTCAGGAGGCTTAAAATCACCAAGTTTCAAATCTATTGTCTGTCTCTAAAAATGCTGTCTCTTCTCTCCTTCGGTTTCTTCTCTGTGTCACTATTTTTCACTTGCCAACTCGTTGATACCAATTTTAATTCTTTTCTGCCTCTTGAAAAACTCCCCCTTACTGGCTTCCTTTCTGTATTATTTCTTCCAACCTATCCTGGAAACCTTCAGCCTATTTAATAAGCTCCTCCATGGAGACATGTACTTAAAGTGCTTTCTTTTCTCATCAAGCAAAGAGAACAGATTGCACTCACAGCAAGCAAAATTGTGTGCTCAAGAGCCCTAGGTAGGAAGACACAAACAGCTGCAGCCACCGCAACAATATTATTGTTTTGCATATTGAGGACACTGGGCTAGGTAGGTTGTATTATCCCCATTTTGTAGTGTTTTCTACTTTTGGCCACCACCACTTTCCAAACTCCTTCATTTTTCTCAGTAATCTGGTTCAGCTTCTCCAGGGGAGGAATCTGTCTTTTGCATCTCTCTTTTCAGTTTCCCTCTTTCCCCTGCTGCCCCTAAATGTGAGCATCTCCCAGGGCCCTACCCTCTTCTTTTTGTGTGGTCCTTCTCCAAGATCTTGTCTCTTCTCATGATTTCAAATACATCCCATGTGCAGATAATTCACAATCTATATCTCCCAGTCTAACCTTTCTCCTTTGAGCTTGTCCTGAACATCTTACTCTCTGAAACTTTCCACTCTTGACTGGATCTTAATGTACCTAAGATGGAAAATTTTACCAGCCTAGGATTCTTTCTCCTGAATTGAATCTTTAAAAATTTCATCAGAGCTACCCATTTAACATCTTTGTTTCTCCTTTTTCCTCTCTACCTGTAATAATTTTTCCCCAAATATTATAGTGATTACCTCCTCCTTTACTGCCATAGTGCCTGCTCCATTTGATCATTTCCCCTGCTATCATCCTAGCTCAAAAACTTATTATATGCTGCATGATTGCAATAATCTAACTCAGTGATTCTCAACCCTGGTTGCACATTAGAATCACCTGGGGGAGCTTTAAAAACATTCTTATATCTCGTCCCCACCTCAGAGATTCTGATTAAATTGGGCACGGATGGGACCCTGACACTGGCATTTTTTTTTAAACTCCCCAGGTGATTCTAATATACAGCTAGGCTTGAGAACCACTGAGCAAACCTTCCATTTATCCTCATCTTTAATCCCTTTTGCCTATTAGATTATGACTCTAAAGGATTTCTTCTTCAAACACTCACCCATTTAAAACCTTTAGTTCATTAACACCTCTCTGATAATTTTCAAACTCATTAGCTTAGCTTCCTGCACTCTGAGTAACTGACCCCAATTCACCCTGCTAGCATGAATGGATGAGCCACTCTACCTCATCTCCTGAATCTGCCTTGCAATTTCCTGCCTCTGTGCATTGTTGACTCTCTTTCCCCATACCCATTTCTGCCTATTGAGAATGTGTTCAGCATTTCTATGTCCAACCCAATGCCTTTCTCTATTCAGCAACCTGACCCCACCCTTCCCTAAAATCCAAATCCTTTGCAGTTTACACTGGACTCAAAGCACTTTTCACATAGCCTGTTGGTTGAAGGATCAGGCTTTTGCATTAGAAGGAACAGGTTCAAATCCTAGCTTCTCTGCTTCCTGCTATGTGACTTTGGGGTATCCTGGAATTTCTCTGAGCTTCATTTCTACATCTGTTAAATGAGCATGATAGTAGTACCCACCTCCTAAAGTTGTCTAAGGAGTAGATTAAGTAAAATCATATATGGAAAATGTCTAACACATAAGAGGAGCTAGATAAATGTTAGCTACTTTGTTACTTTTATTATCATTTTTTGTAAACATGTACCACTAGCCCCAAATAGATTGTGCTACATTGAAGTATAAGACAGTCTTACAAAACGTCTTATCTTCACAGCGTCTAGTGCTGTTCCTTGAACATAGTAAGCGCTCCACATACTTGCTTAATGAATAACTTGATAAATCCAAATATATCAAATCAAATTCAAGTGACTGTGACCTCTAGTCTGCCTGTATTGCCCTTTGGTGGTAAATGGACTTAATAGAAAACTTTCATTAAAAGCTTATCTTTTTTTAGCATAGCCTTAGAAAGAGATGAAAATGCACCTTGAAGCCTTTTAAAATGTTTATGATTTCCTGGGTCTGGTTCTAACGTCAGTCTTTAAGCGTCTCCAAATCTCCTGAGATTCTGCTAAATGTATTTGGTCCATCCTTCCAAAAATGAATGTTTATATAATCTTAACAAAAATGGACCAGCAACACAAGGTGAAATTAATTCTTTTGAATCCAATTTTCTTATTTTTATTCCTTGGCCAGGACAGCCTTTGTAAGTAGTGCATTTCTTGTTTGACTATATCTATGAATAAACTTTGTCTGTGCAAACATATTTCCAATGGTATTACATGAAGAATACTCGAGGTTTGACTTCAAACATTCCAGAGATCATCATGCCAACTGCATATTTCATGAGGTTTTAAGTCATAGAGAGTCCCGTTTAAGATATTTCTCTTTTCCTGCTTATTCTTTTAGGATGTTCTCTTCTTTTCTTATGCAATTTTCTCCTAATCCATATTTTAAAAGCTAATTCTGAAAGGTTAATCCAGAATCAATTTCCCTTTTAAGGAAATAAACATTATAACAATTGACAGAAAAATTCTGCTCAAATGCCAAAAGCAATCAAACTTTACACACACCAAGCCCCCCAACACACACACACACACGCACATATATGCATGCACACACACACTGTTTTGAATTAAACTGTGTTACCTCAATTCATATGTTAAGGTTCTAACCCCCAATATGACTGTATTTGGAGATAGGGTCTTTAAGAAAGTAATTAAGATTAAATGAGGTCATAAAAATAGAACTCTAATTTGATAGGACTGGTGTCCTTATAATAAGAGGAAGACACACCAGAGAGCTCTCTTTCTACACATGCCAGGGTAAAGCCTATGAGAGGACATAGCGAGACAGGAAGGAGGCCTCACCAGAACCAACCCTGACAGCACCTTAATCTTCGACTTCCAGGCTCCAGAACTGTAAGAAAATCAATTTCTGTTGTTTAGGCTATCCAGTCTGTAGTACTGTGTTATGTCAGGCAGACTAATATACATACTCACACCCACAACCCACCCCACCCCCCTCACCACACACATAACAAATGCAAACTTCTTAAAACCTTATTTACTGGAAGGAAAATACTGATTTTCTTCCTCTTCCTCTCTATTCCTAGTCAGTTATTACTATTGGTCCTCTCCTAGCCTCCTTGACTTTCTCCCTATTGCCCTAAGATTTTACCATTGGCCACAGTAACCTTTAACAATTCCATATGAACTATTTTCTTGGCTGGGCGTGGTGGCTCACACCTGTAATCCCAGCACTTTGGGAGGCCAGGGCGGGCAAATCACCTGAGGTCAGGAGTTCAAGACCAGCCTGACCAACATAGAGAAACCCCGTCACTACTAAAAATACAAAATTAGCTGGGCATGGTGACACATGCCTGTAATCCCAGCTACTTGGGAGACTGAGGCAGGAGAATCACTTGAACCCAGGAGGCGGAATTTGCAGTGAGCCAAGATCATGCCACTGCACTGCAGCTTGGCAACAGAGCGAGACTCCATCTTAAAAACACACACACACACACACACACACACGCACATATATATATATATATACACACACACATACACACACACATATACACACACACATATATGTATTTTTTTCTTATTAAACCTAGAGTACAATGAGGACTTGGCTATCCAAACCCTGGGGAAAGTTCTTCTGAAACACTGCATTTTTCTAGACAATTCACTGTTAACCCTATAAGTACTGGCTTGTTATCATCGTTGGAGGAATTCTTATATTTTAAAATCTTTCTAAAAACACTAATACTTTCACACCATCTTAAACATTAGGTGAAACTTTTCATTTCTGTCTCGTGTTTATTCTGGGTTATCATTATAAAGTGCTGATAATAAAGCTATAGATACATACAGAGGCAAATGTTGGAATTTCAACAATAAACCCTTATGCAGTACTTGTATGTCAGTGAATGTTTTAATCCATTTATGTATATGAAGTCATTTAATCCTCAGAACCACAGATATAAAGCAGGTACTATTATTGTCCTAATTGTACAAACAAGGAGACTGAAGCACAGAAAGTTCCTTAGAGTTGGCAAAGGAAGAATCGCTGGGCTTTAAAATGAGGCTGAGATGGTTCTAGAGCCCACAGACTTAACAACTATTTCTTTCCTCTGCTGAAGACTGAGACACGAAGCTTAAAGGGGCCAAACACCTGATGCCCTATTGTCTAGTTTCTTGACAAATTCTTTGATGTCAGCTCTTTATACTGTTGACTCCTTTTTGTAAATATCACATAGTGCTTGTGCAGGAGCATCAGCTTATATACACTGTAATGGAGCCAGGTTTCTGCAAAAGACATGAGTGTTTCAAAAGCTGGAGCACCTTTCTTCCAGGTGGGGTTCACAGCCTCTGAAATACCATTGTCTTCTGAATTTTGATATGGATCCTCTGATCTGTGAGAATAACGTAAATCGTTATCTCATGCAGCATCCCTGATACGCTGGCTCATGTTGGAGTGCGAGAGTGGAGCTATCAGAACTTTAGTGAGGTCATACTGCCTAGCACCCAAACTGTGGTTTCTAATACCATTCTCCAATAGAAGGAGCTGGGATTCTGTGAAGAAATCGCTGAGTCTAGGACTGGGGCAGGACATATATAAGATAAGCCTGAATCATTTTATAGTGTCAGACAGAAAGAATGTGCTAAAAAGAAAACACACACACACACAATGGTGGGGGTATGCCAAAGCGTACAGGAGCCACTTAAAGAGCTACCAGTGGTCAAAGCTGCAAAAATCTGAGCAACAAAACAAATTAAGTAATATTCAATTACAGCCCAAAGTATAAAATAAATGTAATAAATATGAGTCCATATTTATTTATTTAAAATAAATGAGTAATTGAATAGAGGAATAAATAAATAGGGGAGTAGAGACATTTGCTATGCAGAAAAAAATTCAAATAAATTATGGAAATACTTCACTCTCTGCTCTTTATGGATTGTGCGTGGTGTCTTTCTTTCAAACACTACTATATAAAAGAAAGAAAACTTAAAAAAAAAATAACCTTACAGTGGAGAAAGCTGAAAACCACCACCTCAGCCAGGTGATCAAGTCAACATCAACAGTGATCAGTCACATCGGTAGTATCTCCCATGGATGTAATGTGATGAGACTGGCCTCTGTGGTCTTCTTTCCAAAAACATACTACCCTATTACCCCATTCTGATCATGACAAAAACAAACAGATCCTAATTGACGGACATTCTACGAAGTCCCTAACCAGTAATCCTCAACGTTGTCCGGGTCATCAGAAAAAAAAAAAAAAAAGTCTGAGAAACTGTCACAGCCAAGAGCCTAAGGAAACATGACGACTAAATTTAATCCTGGATGAGATCTTGGAACAGAAAATTGACGTTATGTAAAAACTCAGAAAGTCCGAATAAAGCATGGACTTTAGGTAATAATAGTGTATCAGTGTTGGTTCAATGACAAATGTACCATGTTAATGTAAGATAATAGGGGACACTGGATGTGAGGTATAAATGAACTCGCTGTACTATCTTTGCAATGGTTTTATAAATCTAAATCTATTCTAAAATAAAAAAAAATGTATTTTAAAAAACAGTTCCTGCAGTACAGCTACTGCCCAGGCAATGTTGGCTACAGATGCAGTTGCATGATCACCCACGCTCCAGCTAGCAGTTCCTTGGATTCGGATGTACCAGCCTTTTCACACTCCTCTTATTTACCCTCTTCTTGGCATGCTATGACCTGGATATACCCTGCCCTTAAAGTCCCTGGGACCCTTGACTCATACTTTGTGTTTTTCTAGCTGTTTTGTCCTCAATATGAATGATGTAAGTTGTTATTTAGATCCAATAACATTCATATTTCCTATAAATGCCACCTGCATTATTCTTTATTGAGGGCTCTGATATCTTAACACCTTCACTTCTGCTCTAGCAAGATAACACATGCAAATTCTTACTTTCACTTGTTAATGCATAAATATTATGTGTAACACATCTTTCACTGGATATTTGGCATGTGAATTCCATATCATTTCCAAGCATTTGAGCTCCAGGACTATTTATTACAAAGCACACATAGGTTTCCTCACCTGGGTTACTCCTAGTCCTCCAAAAGAGATGCCAATATTGGGTCAAACATACAAAGATTTTATTAGTAAAGCGAAAATAAATGGGGAGAGGTCAGAAAAGGGCTGGAGAGCCATTATACTTTGAGGTAAGTCTGACCCAAATGAAGGAGAGAAAGAAGAAACATTGGGTAAAAGTGTCCTAGATCACTATGCAGACTAAGAATGGTTGGGCAAGGCCAATAGAGACTCCTCAAACCAAGACTGGCCATCAGAAGAGTCTCGTGTCTTTCAGAAAAGGCCTGCCTTGGTATTCTTTCTGCACTCAGTCATTTACTGGGAGCAGCAGTAGGAAGCCTGACCTCTGCACACAGCAGCTGGAGTCCCAGAAGTCAGTTACGCTTACTGTAGTTGGAATTTGGAGAGTCTGTTCTCATAGATGCCACATAAAGGGAAAGGAAATGCTGTGCAATACGATATTATCTACAATTTCCACCCAGCTTGTCTTAATGTTTGACTTAGAAGAGCATTTGAGGCACAAACAGCATGAGATATTGCATATTTGTATTGTAGTGAAATTTAAAGTATCTGCAAATTGTATTCCCAACAAAAACATTCAAATTATGAATGATGCCTTGATCCATAGGTAGATTCCAGGAGGTAATAATAGTGGGAAGGTACTATGAGAAAATAACAGTGGGATGAAGTTAGTAACAACCTTGTTATCCTTCAGTAAGCCCATACCTTTTAGGTGCAAACTTATGGTAGAACCAGTTTATTTTTACAAAGTGATCCAGTATCTACTTAGCTTATACCCTAAAATCTATGTGTAACATCAATAAAACCATTTAGAATGATGACATATGTCACTTCCCAATTACTTTAATTTATAAAAGAATATAATATTTGCACATCTAAGAACGACCAGAATGTCATTATTCTGCTTGAAACAAGGGTGACTTTATTTGTTAGCACCTAACTAGGAGTGAAACAGGCAAGCATCACCAAATTACACCAAAGCAATCAATCAGCACAAAACTGGTCAGAAACTCATTCATCCTCAGAAATGCATTGCATAAAGCAGAAATTATTAACTGTTTTCTATCAGGTTGGTGTAAATGTAATTGCAGTTTTTGTCATTACTTTAAATCTTTTTGGTTTTTGTCTTAGCCTTTAGTTATTATAACTTTTTACTGCTCTGGTTCAATTTTCGATACCAGGACTAACCTTTCAAAACTCAGAAAAGAGATTTGGCCCCTTTGAAAAGCACTGAATCATGAAAAGGAGTGTCCACATCACTTTTTTTTCCCTGATAACTACTCAGATAATAGACAGCATTCTAATTTAGGCATATTCAGTAGGAGGTGCAGACCCACAGTTTTCCATGACACCAAATCCACAAAAATATTTGACAACTTCTGATCATTGTTTCTTCGTCCTAATATTATTCAAAGTCAATTACTCTATCTTAATTCTGCCAGAATCAGTAATGTGACACAGAGAAGGGTCCTCACAAGTTACAAGGTTGGTGATAGATAATGTATTAACAACAAAAAGTGCATAGTTTATAATTTACTTTTTCAAATACAAAAACAGTTTAGATTCATGATCATTTTTATATAATCCATCATTATGCTATCATATTTGAGAAAAGGGACAGCAAACTGCATTGACAAGAAAACTTACTATCAGCAAATCAAGCATACCCTGATAAGGCAGGGGAATGTTATAAAATCTCTTGCTTTGGGTCCTATCTTCTAATTTATGGAGAGTCCACAATGTAGTGCATTTTGTCCCTGCTCACCTACTTAGTAGGCATAGATGTTTCACTCTGGGTTTTGTGGGCCCACAGCCCCCATTCGCATTCTTCCCCTCTCATAATCACTATAGCAAAGAGTCCTTCACTTTGCATAGTTTTCTGTTCTCTTCTTGCCAAATCCCCACAAACACTCAGATTTTTGTATTCCTCTATTCTCCCCTGCAGCAAGCATGTATCATCAGACATGTCCTTGTACATACTTTCATTGAAGGTGTGTGTGTGTATGTGTGTGACAGAGGCTGAGTGGGTAGCAGAGGGGATCTTTGTGTAGAGCAAACATTCCACATTCCCAACATAGGCCTCCTCTATATTATACTTAAAAGAGTCTCTGAGTCTTACTCAGTCTTGAGTTACTTCACCAAATGCTGTCTGTGTTCCTCCTAGCTGTAGTAAGTGCTGCCCCACAAGAGGATAGAATTCTTCCTGCTACGTGGATACTAACATTACTATTCCGTGCATTCTAACATGCTTTTTGAAAAAGCAAGAAAGAAGTGGTGGCAGGGCCCCACTTCATCTATCATGTATATCACAGAGAGAAAAGTTTAAGAACTCATATTCTAGGTCCCTATATTGGGATGCAAATGGTTCCTCCTTATACACAGAGTGGAACTATCTATGCTTTAAAGGACTTCTGTACTGAGACGGGGGCACCTCATTCTTCCTCTGCACCGCGCAATATTCTTTCATCTTCTCTTCATCCCTGGCTCTTTGCTTCCCACAGAAAGCTCATGCACTACACAATGTCCTTGTCGCTGAATATAATTTCTGTGCGACATCTGCACTGACTGTAGCCCCTAATGTTGCGCTGGTTTCTTTTGCAGAAGTTCTCTGTTTGCCTTGATCCAATTTTCTACATCCTGAGTTTCATAGTCACCATCCTCCAATCAGAGTGCTCCTTTTTTTTTCTGCTGGCAACACCCTCCAATCAGAGCGCCCCTTTGTTCTGCATGGCTGACTGACCCAGCAACAGTGCCCCCGGATCTCTGGTTTTTCTGGCTTCGTTTTCTGCTGAGAAAGGATGGATTTTCTTGGACACCCAACATTTTCCTTCAAGCTGCTTCTATATCTGTAACAATTCCAAAAGCTTTGGGTTACTTTTAATCTCCCTTTCTAGATCTTCCTTTCTGCCTAAAAACTCAGAAATGCTCAAAAGTTCAGATACTGCAGTTAGGTGTAATAATGCTACCTGGGATGGGAGCTAGTAAGTCTTTATTGGCCATTGACAGTTATATCCTTGAGGAGCATGTCATGCTAGCCTGGACAAAGAACAGAACACACAGGAAATCAGACACAGGACAGGATTTTTAGGGGAAATGGGTGGTTGTCTATACTCAAAAAAATTGTTAATTAATGAATAAATAGGCTGTGGGAAGTGTTTCATAGTCATATGAAATTGAGAATTATAATGTCTCTATCAGAAGCTTGCAAGCTACAAAATAGTCACAAGCTCCTTTGTTATATAGTGACTGCAAATACAGCTCTAAAGATATATAACTACAAGTACCCTTAGTCTAAGAACAAATCATGTTTCAGTACCATTGGCTAATGGTTATGTACCTTGAAGGCTAACAAGATTGTAAAAACGGGCTAAGATAAAATTTTAGACAAATTGTGTGTTTAGCCATCTGTCTTTGTATCTTCTAGCCTTCATTTTTCTTACTATCATGGACTTGAGAAATGACCCCTGAGGTCCCTTCAGATTTTAAGATGTTGTGATTCTAGGAAACGTTTTTATCAGGGCTGCCTCACAAGTTGCAAAGATCATTAGTTACTGAACAAATAGAAGAATGATCTGATCTGAGTTTAACCTCTACTCTCTGTCCCAGATCAGCCCTCAATAGATGTGCTGGAGAGTAGTGAATGGCCAAAAGGAAACCATCAGAAAATAACGGAAAAAAAGCAACCAGACATTCATCAAGAGTAAAATTGGGGCCAGGTGCTGCGGCTGCCACCTGTAATCCCAGCACTTTGGGAGGACGAGGCGGGCGGATCACCTGAGGTCAGGAGTTTGAGACCGGCCTGGCCAACACGGTGAAACCCCGTCTCCAATAAAAATACAAAAGTTAGCCGGGCATGGTGGTGGGTGCCTGTAATCCCAGCTACTCAGGAGGCTGAGGCAGGAGAATCGCTTGAACCCAGGAGGTGGAGGTTGTAGTGAGCCGAGATGGCATCACTGCACTCCAGCCTGGGCAACAGAGCAAGGCTCCGTCTCCCAAAAAAAAAAAAAAAAAAAAAAGTAAAATTGGGTCCACCAGTAATATTTTCAAGACCTGGGGAAAGAATAGAAATGAAACTACACAGCCTGACCCCACTTTTCTTCCACCCAGTTCTACTCTTCACTGTGCACCCTCCCCACCCTCTTCTGTCCTACACTGTGAATGGCCTTTTGCATGTATGTATAGACACTCTAACCTGAATTTCCAAGGTCTGCCTGCCCTCTACCCACCCCTCTCCTTGGTTATCCCTCATGCCTAGGCTTTTGCATGCCAGCAGCATTGTCTACCCTAAGGAAGAGAAACCTGATGAAGAAAGCACACCTAGCAAGAGGACCTCAAATGCTGCAGTCATCTAGACAGGGAACTCCAAAATCTCAGGTTCTCAGAGTGTAGTCTAAAAGGAGAGGCTAGAACTCTGGTAGGCATTTCCTCTTTACTCCTGGACTCCTTGCCCCAAGGTGAGAAATGTAACTAGAGGAAAGCCAGAGAAGGGCTCTCCAAAACACAAGCCCAGGGTGGGGTCCTTTCTCGCCCAGGCTTTAGGTTGTGTCAGCTATACTTATACTTGCAATAGAAATGTGGGAATGTAATTGTTCAAACATTATCCTCCTTACACCATGTATTCAAAAATATAACAAAGGTGACAAACATCAGGCATCTAAACTCTAGAGTAGTGGGAATGATTAGCCAACATGAGTAATTATTGCTAAACCATTTATAGATTGGCTTTGGAATATCTTTAGATAGCTATATGCTGTTGCACTGGATTGTAGCTCCATCTGAGTGTAAAATCACCTTATTTGAAATTAAACTGTATGGTCAAACAATAAAAATCTCCCTTTGGAACAACAGGGCAATAGCCCAAATCTCCATAGTGTGTCCCTCAGTTTAAATTTCTTGTGACTTCCAGCTCTTCCAGCTCTTCTCTTTCTGAGAAGGGAGAGGCAAGATTATGTATGAATTCTTTTCTAATGCTATGATTCTCAGATTTAAATTTAACAGTCTAGTAGCATTTGCTATTTGTGTCATGCCAGACCATTTCATGTACATCTTGTCAATTTAACCATATCTGTGAAATATCGTTAGCCCCACTTTGAGGTGAGAAAATGAAGATTTGGAAAAGTAAAATGACTTGGTATAGATCTCATGACTGACTTTGAATACACAGGTGATTCTTGAACACAGATCTTTTATCTGCAAGTCCAGGGGTCTTCGCACTATAGCAGGGTGGTCTCCTGAGGTCATCCTTGATATCACTGCCTAAAACGAACAGAGTGAACTCTTTAAGAATGAGGATTTTGTTCATAAATGTATCACCAGTGCCTAAAACAGGGCCTGGAACATTGCCAATGGGTCAAAACTATAGTTAAATGAACAAACAAATAGAGGACTAGCTACCCATCCACTAAATAGAGAGAAGTAATGAAATATTTTGACTTAAACACTTTCTTTCTAAATATATCCTTATTTTCTATAACATTCTGGATGACAATCAACACAAATCCTGGCTTTGTGGAATGAGTTCCTCTCCTGCCTTGACTATCTGTCTTTTAAGTTAATTTTTTTAAAGGACATTTTCTCCCAACATTCCCCCATCAATATCCATTATATGCTGCTTTTGCCAGTCTTTTTCTGGCGTAACAGTGTCAGGCATTAATGCATCTATCTACAAGGGAAAACACTATTAATCTAAAAAAATTATAGCATCTCTGCCATGCCATAGATCCAAATTTTATCAGAATCATCAGCTGCTCTTCTGTTTCTTTCGTATCTACTTGAATTTCTTTCATAGGCTTATAGCTTTAGAATAACTCTTCACGATCATCTAGGCCATTTTTCCCCCAAATTGGTACATGTGCTAATCATGGTACTTGAGATGACTTTTAGGTGGTGTATAAGTAATGAGTACTTTTTTCTAATAATTTTATCTTTCCTAATATACTTTTCCCTTTTCATTTTCCTTTAATGAAAACCTGAAATGTTATGAATATTATTGTTTAGGTTGTTTAGGACCAGGCTATCGTAGGAAATACTCATCGCCATGTAAATGATTTATTAACTTAAATAAATATTTAAATATAAATGTTACGGTAAAAATAATATACATGGTTCTCAGATATGACAAAAACCAGGAAGGGAATGATTTTTAGAAAACATTTTTCTAGTCCACGCACATCACTTTTTGGCTAAGGCACAGGGAGGTGAAATCACTTGCCCAAGGCCCCAGGGTTAATTAGTAAAAAAAAAATGAGGACTAGACTGTAAGTCTGCAGATTCCAGGTAATTTGTTTATGTCAGTAATGCCTCACTTTTAGAATTGGAGCACCATTAACCTGCTTTTATATGATTCCTATTGTGAATAAATTTTTATACACCTCTGACAAACGCATAAGATTCTAACTTTTATAATTGAAGCTTCAAAGACAGAAAAGCCCTCTGGCTCTTTCAGAGTAAAAAGCATTCTTAGATATAATTACAATCTCTGTTTATAATGCACTTTTCATTAGGGGACCTGAATGAACCCTGAAAAATTGATCTGATGTCTGATATTATCCTTGTTTTATACACTGCGAAACTATGGCCCAGACAGATTGAGTTGTCAAGGATCAGCCAGGATGTCAATCACTGAGAAAGAGACAATTAAATCTCTAATCCCAACCTCACCTTTCCCATTCAGTTCCTAATCCCTTACCAGATTTGGAATTACAAGGATCTAGTCTAAGAGTTGCACTTTGAACCTTTCCAAAGTGCCTGTGGTGGTGGGTGTCCATTTTCAGGCTTCCTAATTTAATAGCCTTGTTTGGTTTTATTAATTGAGCATATAACTGGGTTTAAATCTTTTGCTTATTGTTCTCTTTGGTTGTTTTCAGATTATTTCTGTATGTCTAGAGTTCTTTGTCCTGCCTATTCCTACACAGATGAGGAAATAGCTATCATTATGGCCGAGTATGACAAGACACACCCTGAGATATTTGTACTCTACCTACTCAGAATCCCTAACTCAACCACCTGACTATCTACTGGACAAAATAAGCCAATAAATAAATTCATTGCTTGAGTCATTTATGTCCTACTTTGCACAGTGGATCAGAGTGTGTGGCCTTTGGTTGACCACAGGTCAGTTCCTATTGATCTGATGTCCTTCAAATGCCCTCTAGTGGTCAAAGGCCCACATGGGCTTCACTTTCCCTCATGTGACATACCACAACCTCTGAATAAATAGAACAACTGTCCATTGAAAACTTGTGTCTAAAGGATCCATGCGTATCCTAGAGAAGTCAGTCTTCTCTTCTTCTCCCTTGGCCCATTAAGCTACAGCCCCAGTAGCAGATTCAGGGCATAGTATTCACTGCTCTGTAACCTTCAGAATAACTGCTTTTGAACACCAGCTCTGTGGCACACACGGTTATGAGTGCATTGTACACGTAATCTTTGTATTAGTTTCCTAGGGTGGTAGTGACAAAGTACCACAAGCTGAGTAGCTCAGCAACAACAGAAACTTAGTCTCTTACAGTTCTGGAGACCACAAGTTCAAAACCAAGGCGTTGCCAGGTCTGATGACCCTAGAAGAGGATCCTTCCTTGCCTCTTCCAGCTTCTGCTGGGTGCAGGAATTCCATTCCTTGACTTGTGGCAGCATAACGGCAATCGCTGCCTTCATCTTCACATGGTTGCCTTCCCTCTGTGTCTGTGTCTTCACATGATAGTCTCCTCTATGTATATGTCTGTGGCCAAATTTCCCTCTTATAAGGACACCGGTCATATTGGATTAGGGCCCACCCTAATAAGCTCATCTTAGCTTAATTACATCTACAAACACCCTATTTCCAAGTAAGGTCATATGCACAATGACTGGGGGTTAGAACTTATCTCTGGGGGAGGTATAATTCAATTCATAAAAATCCTTTGAGGTAGCTACTCTTGTCCTCATTCCAAATGAAGAAATTGAGACATGGAAAAGTTTCACCTTTTGCCCTGAAGTAAAATGGCTGGAAAATGGTGGTGCAGTGCCATTGAGTTCAAAGGTCAAGTCTACTCCATTGCCCTTTACAACTAGGAAAATAATAGCTACCAGGGACCTGGAAACAAGGGGTGCTGTTCTGACATCTAGTGAAGAAACTTCAAGGACTAGAAAGAACATTCACGTGTTACAGAATTACAGACAAAGTACTGAGCACTAACTTTCATTGCATTCTGACCAAGTGCCAGGCACTGTTTTTAGCCATTCCAATTTAAGTTCATTAACTTCTACAGTGACACTGAACTCTTTTTTTTTTTTTTTTTTTTTTTTTACAGCATCTCTGTTGCCCAGGCTGGAGTGCAGTGGCGTGATCTCAGCTCACTGCAACCTCCGCCTCCCAAGTTCGAGAGATTCACCTCCCAAGTAGCTGGAATTACAGGCATGTGCCACCACGCCCAGCTAATTTTTGTATTTTCAGTAGAGAGGGTGGTTTCACCCTGTTGGCCAGGATGGTCTCGAACTCCTGACCTCAGGTGCTCCGCCCACTTTGGCCTCCTAAAGTGCTGGGATTACACATGTAAGCCACTATACCCAGCCACAGATATACTCTTATTATACTCATTTTACAAACGAGAAAACTGAGGCAGAAGAGTTATATAAAATGCCCCAGACCATGCTGCTTGTCAGTGGCTGAGCTGAGATTCAGCTCCAGGCAGTCTGATCCCAGAGTCTATTGTAATGCCTGGATAGGAGTTTCTTAACATTCTCTTCCCCAGTCCTCTAAAATAATTGTTTCATATGTGTTAGTGCTGTCTCCTTTTCTAAAATGTAAGCTTAAAATATAATCTTGTAGAGAGTAGAACTGATAGCTTCTATTACTATGTACCTTTCACAACTTTGGGTGCAGTGCTGGTCCTATGTGTAGCTTTTGGAAGAAACTTCACTCTGAGGTACAACCAGGGCCACCTCGGCAGTGCTATTAAAGTGGATTAGGCAAATGCTGGACCTCAGCTGAGTGTCCTGCTAAAAGGCCCTTCGCCCTTCATAACCCACCAGTGAAGCTTCCTGTACACCTTAGAAACAAGTGCAAACCCCAGAGTGGAAGAAAGTCACAGCAATGCCCCTTTAAGGTTTGGTTAAATTCGTGTGAACAAATCTGCCTCTGGGAAGTCCTTTCTCCCCAGTGAAATCACCTGAAGAGATATTTAGCTGTTCTGCTTCAAGGTTTGTACCTTGAGAGCAGGGTCAATTCCCTTATTTAATACCATCTCTTGCACAAAGCTATAAATCCTAGATCTAGTATTACAACTAACTCCTACAACGGGCCTGAAAACTCATTTAAAAAGAGCGATTAAAGGAGTGAGATGCTGCAGATACAGGCCCTTCATCTTCCTTATGAAAATTCTAAATAATCTAAGAAGAAATTCTGCCAGTCCCATTTTGGAGGTCTTAGAAATCACACTGTTCAAATCTTCCATTGGGCTGCCTCAAGCCTTGAAAAACAGCCAGCTTCTCTCTAGGCTGGAATGTGTCTGCAACTTCAACCCTGGGTGCCCGTGGAAGAAGAGAATGGCCTGCTCAGTGCTATATGTGGATGTGTAAATTACAGCAGATGATGCACTTAGCAATTATGTTCTTTGCATACATAAGCAGGAACAACAGCTCCCAAACTGCCAATATCCTTCTCAATTCTCACAGAATGACTATGTGTCACACGGTCACGCAGCATGGGGCCTGGAAATGAGATGAAGGAATGGCACAGTATGAAGTTTCAATTTTGGAGAAGCACCCCTCCTGCGGTCGCGAACGAGCAAACAAGAAAAACTTCAGAAGGTGTGATGGCCTGGCTGCCTGCCCCAGCCCTCTAGAGTCTGGACATGGCATGCGGAGGAAACGGAGGAAGGGAAGCAGGGCCAGAGGCTCCTAAGCTACCACACCTGGCACAGCTGTGACTATGTGGACGAACCGGGGAACACTGCTAACTAGTTGCAAACTGAGTGAAAGCTTTAATGAAACAGCTGAAGCTACATCACAAATCCAAATGCCTAGATGGGACAGGCAGGTCATGTAAACAAGGAAAGTGGGTCCAATGGCGACTCTGGGAACTCTAGAGCATGCACGTGTCCCATTGATTCATCTAAAGAGTGGCTCCACTCCATCTCATGCAACTGTGGCTAAGCAGGAAGCGCCAACTCTTTCATTCTTCAGGAAAAGCTGAAAATCCTTGTGTGGAGAGGAGTGTGTGTGGGTGTGTGGGTGTCCTCTCCCAGTTTATAACTATTAGCAACAAATTCAATTATTCTAAAACACTGTCAAGATTTATATTAGTTATCTATGTAGTAACAAACAACCCCAAAACTGCTGGCTTAAAAAAAAAACATTTTATTCTGCTCATGACTTTTGGTTCAGGAATTAGAGAAGAGTTTGGCCTAGTGATTCACTTCTGATCTACCTGGCATCAACTGGGGCAGCTGGAGCTGGTGGATCCACTTGTAAGCCGGATTCTTTCCCACCTACCCAGCACCTCTATATCTATGCTCCTTGGCACCCCCATTCCAACCCCCTATCTCTCTGTCTGCATGGTGTTTCATCCTCCAGGGTCTCTCCACATTCTTGGCTTTCTCACAGCATGGTGGTCTCGAGAAGTTGTACATTTTATATGGCAACTGGCATCCAAGAAATAGGAAGTAGAAGCTCCCAAGCCAGTTAAGGGCCATGCTTGGACCAACCACAGCATCACTGTCATCCTATACTACTGGACATAGCAGTCACAGTGCCCACCCAGTCTCATGGAGGCAGGGAAATTGACTCAATCTTTTGAGGGGGAGTGACAAGGTCACCCCACACAAGAGCATGTGGTGTGACAGATGTGGTTGCCTTCTACCTCAAGGTCAAATACAACACATATGGAGTGAATATGACCTAAATCCACCAGTTCACAATCTTTAAGTTAAAGGGCGTTTATTGGGGTAGTATGGTAATTCAGAGTATGTATTTCAAGCCAGATTGCCTAGTTTCAAACCCTGACTCTACCACTTACTATTGGAGGCATCTGGGGCAATTTACTTCTCTGCATCTCAGTTTCTTCTTCTAACATAATAATATTATTGTACCTATCTCATGAAGATTTTATTAGCCTAGAGGAGTTAATATTGTAAAGTGATTAGAGCAGAGCCTCACACAGAATTGGTGCTCTATATGTAATAGATCATGTGTGCCTTTGCTAGGGCTACCATTTAAAAAGTACCATAAACTGGATGGCTTAAGCAACAGAAATGTATTGTCTCACAGTTTGAAGGCTAGAAGCCCAAAATTAAGGTCCTGGCAAGGTTGGTACTTTCTGAGCGCTGTGAGGGGAAGATCTGTCCCAGGCAGGCCTCTCTCCTTGACTTGTAGATGGCCATTTTCTCCCTATGTCTCTTCACAACGTCTTCTCTCTAGGTATGTCTGTCTCTGTGTCCACATTTCTCCTTTTTGTAAAAGGACACCAGTCATATTGGATTGTAGCCCACCACAAGAACCTCATTGTAACTTGATTACCTTTCTAAATGCCCTGTCTACAAATAACATCACATCCTGAGGTACTTGGGGGCTAGGACTCCAATATACCTTTTTGTGAGGGACACAATCCAACCCCTAACAGACAGGACTGCGGTGATTCATTCATCCAATGGATATTTCTGGTGTGACTAGCAGATGTATATAGCACAGTCACATGCACTAGAAAGATGTGTGCACATATATAGATATTTTCCATATACACATATTTCTCTTTGAGGACTATATATAATGTATATATTGTTATATATACATGTGATGTTCTCAAAATGCACACAGGAAACATTTACCAGCAGTACAAAGGTATAAATGATCAAATAGCAAGTGAATAATGATGGTAAGCATGTATACTAGTAAAGTTTGAAGGAGAGAGATTATGTATCCGGTGTCCCCCAGGTAAGACCTATAACCGGGGCATAACTCAACTTGAGCAGTTGCTTCTGATGTCCTGCTGGTCTTGCTCACATTGCCTGTTTGACTCTCTGGCCCTAACATGGGTATCACTTGACATCACCAGATTTCAAGCTCAGCTCCAGGACAACTCTTGTAGCCTGTAGTCTGACCTAGACACTGCCTTCTGGATTGCCAATAAGTCTTTATGTCTCATCACCAGCGCCCAAATGTGAATGTTGACTCTGTTCTGCTGAGGCCCATCCATTGTGAACAGTTTTAGTAAAGGGAATGCTCAGGAAAGACGATGTACATGAGATGGAATTCTAAGTAGCTCCTAAAGATTGTGGATGATTTCCTCAGATGCAGAGGAAGGGAAAGAGATGACTAGTTGAGGGAGCACGTGAGTACTCAGGAGCAGGGCAGTGCACACTCAGAGGACGTAGGGAAGTAATTTGGCTGACTAACAGGAAAGCTTTGTCTGGGAGCAGAGGAAGGGGTCAGAATAGAAAAGTCTCCCTGATTCCTGATTGTATTCTTTTTAAATGTCTCTTACACTAACCCTCTACCTTACTATCCTCCTCCTCCACCTGCTCCCCATGTACACCCAGACAACAGCTGCTCTAGAGACATGCTTATCATATGAGCAGACCTCAATAACAAGAACCATAGCTTAGCTACGCAGCTCAAGCCAAGTGCTACGGTCTGAATGTCCATGTTCCCCTCAAAACCATATGTTGAAGCTCTACCCTCCAATGTGATGATATTTGGAGGTGGGGTTTTGAGGAGGTGATTTGGGTTAGATGAGAACATGAGCATGAAGCCCTCATGATGGCATTAGTGTCCTTACAAACAGACATGAAGGAACTTGCTTCCTTCCTCTCTCTCTCTGCTCTCCACCATGTGGAGGATACAGCAAGATGCCAGCCAACTGCACACCAGGAAGTGGAACTTCACCAGAACCTGCATGCTCATCTCAGACTTCCCAGGCCCAGAACTGTGAGAAATACATTTCTGTTGTTAAAACCTCCCACTCTACAGCAATTTGTGATAGCAGCCTGAACAGACTAAGACACCCAGTGATGCCATTTTAGAATAACTACTCTATGTACAGCTCACCAGGTAACTCTGGGTGACTGGGAAGGGGTCTCCAGAATCTTTATTATTATTATTATTATTATTATTATTATTATACTTTAAGTTCTATGGTACATGTGCACATCATGCAGGTTTGTTACATATGTATACATGTGCCATGTCAGTGTGCTGCACCCATTAACTCATCATTTACATTAGGTATATCTCCTAATGCTATCCCTCCCATGTCCCCCCACCCCACGACAGGCCCCGGTGTGTGATGTTCCCCTTCCTGTGTCCAAGTGTTCTCATTGTTCAATTCCCAACTATGAGTGAGAACATGAGGTGTTTGGTTTTTTGTCCCTGCAATAGTTTGCTGAGAATGATAGTCTGCAGCTTCATGAATGTCCCTACAAAGGACATGAACTCATCCTTTTTTAGGGCTGCATAGTATTCCATGGTGTATATGTGCCACATTTTCTTAATCCAGGCTATCATTGATGGACATTTGGGTCGGTTCCAAGTCTTTGCTATTGTGAATAGTGCCTCAATAAACATACGTGTGCATGTGTCTTTATAGCAGCATGATTTCTAATCCTTTGGGTATATCCCCAGTAATGGGATGGCTGGGTCAAATGGCATTTCTAGTTCTAGATCCTTGAGGAATCGCCACACTGTCTTCCACATGGTTGAACTAGTTTAAAGTCCCACCAAGAGCGTAAAAGTTTCCTATTTCTCCACATCCTCTCCAGCACCTGTTGTTTCCTGACTTTTTAATGATCACCATTCTAACTGGTGTGAGATGGTTATCTCATTGTGGTTTTGATTTGCATTTCTCTGATGGCCAGTGATGATGAGCATTTTTTCATGTGTCTGTTGGCTATATAAATGTCTTCTATTGTGAAGTGTCTGTTCATAACTTTCACCTACATTTGATGGGTTGTTTATTTTTTTCTTGTAAAATTGTTTAAGTTCTTTGTAGATTCTAGATATGAGCCCTTTGTCAGATGAGTAGATTGCAAAAATTTTCTCCCATTCTGTAGATTGCCTGTTCACTCTGATGGTAGTTTCTTCTGCTGTGCGGAAGCTCTTTAGTTTAATTAGATCCTGTTTGTCAATTCTGGCTTTTGTTGCCATTGCTTTTGGTGTTTTAGACATGAAGTCTTTGCACATGCCTATACCCTGAATGGTATTACCTGGGTTTTCTTCTAGGGTTTTTTATGGTTTTAGGTCTAACATTTAAGTCTTTAATCCATCTTGAATTAATTTTGGTATAATGTGTAAGGAAAGGATCCAGTTTCAGCTTTCTACATATGGCTAGCCAGTTTTCCCAGCACCATTTATTAAATAAGGAATCCTTTCCTCACATCTTGTTTTTGTCAGGTTTGTCAAAGATCACATGGTTGTAGATGGGTGATATTATTTCTGAGTGCTCTGTTCTGTTCCATTGGTCTATATCTCTGTTTTGGTACCAGTACCATGCTGTTTTGGTTACTGTAGCTTTGTAGTATAGTTTTAAGTCAGGAAGCATGATGCCTCCAGCTTTGTTCTTTTGGCTTAGGATTGTCTTGGCAATGTGGGCTCTTTTATGGTTCCATATGAACTTTAAAGTAGTTTTTTTCCAATTCTGTGAAGAAAGCCATTGGTAGTTTGATGGGGATGTCATTGAATCTATAAATTACCTTGGGCAGTATGACCATTTTCACGATATTGATTCTTACTATCCATGAGCATGGAATGTTCTTCCATTTGTTTGTGTCCTCTTTTATTTTGTTGAGCAGTGGTTTGTAGTTCTCCTTGAAGAGGTCCTTCACATCCCTTGTAAGTTGGGTTCCTAGGTATTTTATTCTCTTTGAAGCAATTGCGAATGGGAGTTCACTCATGATTTGGCTTTCTGTTTATCTGTTATTGGTGTATAAGAATGCTTGTGATTTTTGCACATTGATTTTGTATCCTGAGACTTTGCTGAAGTTGCTTATCAGCTTAAGGAGATTCTGGGCTGAGATGATGGGGTTTCTAACTGTACAATCATGTCATCTGCAAACACAGACAATTTGACTTCCTCTGTTCCTAATTGAATACCTTTTATTTCTTTCTCCTGACTGATTGCCCTGGCCAACACTTCCAACACTATGTTGAATAGGAGTGGTGAGAGAGGGCATCCCTGTCTTATGGCAGTTTTCAAAGGTTATGCTTCCAGTTTTTGCCCATTCACTATGATATTGGCTGTGGGTTTGTGATAAATAACTCTTATTATTTTGAGACACATCCCATCAATACCTAATTTATTGAGAGTTTTTAGCATGAAGGGCTCTTGAATTTTGTCGAAGGTCTTTTCTGCATCTATTGAGATAATCATGTGGTTTTTGCCTTTGTTCTGTTTATATGCTGGCTTATGTTTATTGATTTGCATATGTTGAACCAGCCTTGCATCCCAGGGATGAAGCCCACTTGATCATGCTGGATAAGCTTTTTGATGTGCTGCTGGATTCAGTTTGCCAGTATTTTACCAAGGATTTTTGCATCCATATTCATGAGGGACATTGGTCTAAAATTCTCTTTTTTTGTTGTGTCTCTGCCAGGCTTTGGTATCAGGGATGATGCTGGCCTCACAAAATGAGTTAAGGAGGATTCTCTCTTATTCTATTGATTGGAATAGTCTTAGAGGGAATGGTACCAGCTCCTCCTTGTACCTCTGGTAGAATTCAGCTGTGAATCCATATGGTCCTGGACTTTTTTTGGTTGGTAGGCCGTTAATTATTGCCTCAATTTCTGAGCCTGTTATTGGTCTATTCAGGGATTCAACTTCTTCCTGGTTTAGTGTTGGGAGGGTGTATATGTCCAGGAATTTATCCATTGCTTCTAGATTTTCTAGTTCATTTGCGTAGAGATGTTTATAGTATTCTCTGATTGTAGTTTGTATTTCTGTGAGATCAGTGGTGATATCTCCTTTATCACTTTTTATTGCGTCTATTTGATTCTTCTCTCTTTTCTTCTTTATTAGTCTTGCTAGAGGTCTGTCAATTTTGTTGATCAAAAAAACAGCTCCTGGATTCATTGATTTTTTGGAGGGTTTTTGTGTCTCTATCTCCTTCAGTTCTGCTCTGATCTTAGTTATTTCTTGCTTTCTGCTAGCTTTTGAATGTGTTTGCTCTTGCTTCTCTAGTTCTTTTTTTTTTTTTTGAAATGGAGTCTTGCTCTGTCACCCAGGCTGCAGCGCAGTGGCTGGATCTCAGCTCACTGCAAGCTCGCCTCCTGGATTTATGCCATTCTCCTACCTCAGCCTCCTGAGTAGCTGGGACTACAGGCACCTGCCACCTCGCCCGGCTAGTTTTTTTTTTTTTTTTTTTTGTTTTTTTTTAGTAGAGATGGGGTTTCACTGTGTTCGCCAGGATAGTCTCGCTCTCCTGACCTCGTGATCTGCCTGTCTCAGCCTCCCAAAGTGCTGGGATTACAGGCTTGAGCCACCGTGCCCAGCCGCTTCTCTAGTTCTTTTAATTGTGATGTTAGGGTGTCAGTTTTAGATCTTTCCTGCTTTCTCTTGTGGGCATTTACTGCTATAAATTTCCCTCTACACACTGCTTTAAATGTGTCCCAGAGATTCTGGTATGTTGTGTCTTTGTTCTCATTGGTTTCAAAGAACATCTTTATTTCTGCCTTCATTTCGTTATTTACCCAGGAGCCATTCAGGAGCAGGTTATTCAGTTTCCATGTAGTTGAGTGGTTTTGAGTGAGTTTCTTAATCCTGAGTTCTAGTTTGATTGCACTGTGGTGCAAGAGACAGTTTGTTATAATTTCTCTTCTTTTACATTAGCTGAGGAGTGCTTTCCTTCCAACTATGTGGTCACTTTTGGAATAAGTGTGATGTGGTGCTGAGAAGAATGTATATTTTGTTGATTTGGGGTGGAGAGTTCTGTAGATGTCTATTAGGTCTGCTTGGTGCAGAGCTGAGTTCAATTCCTGGATATGATTTTTAACTTTCTGTCTCGTTGGTATGTCTAACGTTGACAGTGGGATGTTAAAGTCTCCCATTATTATTGTGTGGGAGTCTAAGTCTCTTTGTAGGTCTCTAAGGACTTGCTTTATGAATCTGGATGCTCCCGTATTGGGTACATATATATTTAGGATAGTTAACTCTTCTTGTTGAATTGATCCCTTTACCATTATGTAATGACCGTATCTATCTCTTTTGATCTTTGTTGGTTTAAAGTCTATTTTATCAGAGACTAGGATTGCAACCCCTGCCTTTTTTTGTTTTCCGTTTGCTTGGTAGATCTTCCTCCATCCCTTTATTTTGAGCCTATGTGTGTCTCTGCATGTGAGATGGATCTCTTGAATACAGCACACTGATGGGTCTTGACACTTTATCCAATTTGCCAGTCTGTGTCTTTTAATTGGAGCATTTAGCCCATTTACAGTTAAGGTTAATATTGTTATGTGTGAATTTGATCCTGTCATTATGATGTTAGTTGGTTATTTTGCTCATTAGTTGATGTAGTTTTTTCTTAGCATCGATGGTCTTTACAATTTGGCATGTTTTTGCAATGAATGGCTGGTACCTGTTGTTCCTTTCCATGTTTAGTGCTTCCTTCAGGGTCTCTTGTAGGGCAGGCCTGGTGGTGACAAAATCTCTTAGCATTTGCTTGTCTATGAAGGATTTTATTTCTCCTTCACTTATGAAGCTTAGTTTGGCTGGATATGAAATTCTGGGTTGAAAATTCTTTTCTTTAAGAATGTTGAATATTGGCCCCCACTCTCTTCTGGCTTGTAGAGTTTCTGCCAAGAGATCTGCTGTTAGTTTGATGGAATTCCCTTTGTGGGTAACCCGACCTTTCTCTCTGGCTGCCCTTAACATTTTTTCCTTCATTTCTACTTTGGTGAATCTAACAATTATATGTCTTGGAGTTGCTCTTCTCAAGGAGTATCTTTGTGGTGTTCTCTGTATTTCCTGAATTTGAATGTTGGCATGCCTTGGGGAAGGGGAAGTTCTCCTGGATAATATCCTGCAGAGTGCTTTCCAACTTGGTTCCTTTCTCCCCATCACTTTCAGGTACACCAGTCAGATGTAGATTTGGTCTTTTCACATAGTCCCATATTTCTTGGAGGCTTTGTTTGTTTCTTTTTACTCTTTTTTCTCTAAACTTCTCTTCTCACTTCATTTCATTCATTTGATCTTCAGTCACTGATACCTTTTCTTCCAGTTGATTGAGTCAGTTACTGAAGCTTGTGCATTTGTCACGTAGTTCTTGTGCCATGGTTTTCAGCTCCATCAGGTCATTTAAAGACTTTTCTACACTGGTTATTCTAATTAGCCATTCGTCTAATCTTTTTTCAGGGTTTTAGCTTTTTTGCGATGGGTTCAAACTTCCTTCTTTAGCTCGGAAAAGTTTGATCGTCTGAAGCCTTCTTATCTCAACTTGTCAAAGTCATTCTCCATCCAGCTTTATTCTGTTGCTGGTGAGGAGCTACGTTCCTTTGGAGGGGAAGAGGTGCTCCAATTTTTAGAATTTTCAGCTTTTCTGCTCTGTTTTTTCCCCATCTTTGTGGTTTTATCTACCTTTGGTCTTTGATGATGTTGACGTATAGATGGGGTTTTGATGTGGATGTCCTTTATGTTTGTTAGTTTTCCTTCTAACAGTCAGGACCCTCAGCTGCAGGTCTGTTGGAGTTTGCTGGAGGTCCATCCAGACCCTGTTTGCCTGGTATCAGCAGCAGAGACTGCAGAAGAGTGAATATTGCTGAACAGCAAATGTTGCTGCCTGATTGTTCTTCTGGAGACTTCATCTCAGAGGGGTACCCGGCCATGTGAGGTGTCAGTCTGCCCCTACTGGGGGATGCCTCCCAGTTAGGCTACTCGGGGGTCAGGGACCCACTTGAGGAGGCAGTCTGTCCATTCTCAGATCTCAAACTCCGTGCTGGGAGAACCACTACTCTCTTCAAAGGTGTCAGACAGGGACATTTAAGTCTGCAGAGGTTTCTGCTGCCTTTTGTTCAGCTATACCCTGCCCCCAAAGGTGGAGTCTACAGAGGCAGGCAGGCCTCCTTGAGCTGAGGTGGGCTCCACCCAGTTCAAGCTTCCAGGCTGCTTTGTTTACCTACTCAAGCCTCAGCAATGGCAGGCGCCCCTCCCCCAGCCTCACTGCCACCTTGCAGTTCGATCTCAGACTGCTATGCCAGCAATGAGCGAGGCTCCATGGGCATGGGACCCTCCGAACCAGGCACAGGATATAATCTCCTGGTGTGCCATTGGCTAAGACCATTGGAAAAGTGCAGTATTAGGATGAGAGTGACCCGATTTTCCAGGTGCTCTCTGTCACAGCTTCCCTTGGCTAGGAAAGGGAATTCCCTGACCCCTTGTGCTTCCTGGGTGAGGCGATGCCTCGCCCTGCTTCAGCTCACACTCGGTGGGCTGCACCCACTGTCCTGCAAGCCCCAGTGAGATGAACCCAGTACCTTGGTTGGAAATGCAGAAATCTCCCGTCTTCTGCATCGCTCACACTGGGAGCTGTAGACTGGAGCTGTTCCTATTCCGGGTCTCCAGACTCTTAGAGTGTTTCTGTTCTTCTGTTAGATATGGTTATGTCTATTTAACAGAATGCTAAGATTAGGCTACACCTGCCTCAGTTGCACCTGAGCCACTGGTAGAATACAGAGGAGGAACACATTGAACATGAGCTGAACGCTGTATGCTGTCTTTTCTCTAATTCCATAGCTTCTTATTAAGCACCAAGTTTGTCTCCATCTCTAGGAAGCACCTTGCCTGTATTCCCTAGAAGGCAAAGATAAAACAGAATGGCAGAGTGACTGTGAGCTTGGACCTCAAACCAGACAGCCTGAGCCCAAATTCTGGGTCCATGTCTTACCAGCTGTGGGACCTTGAGAAAATCACTTTAGCTTCTATGCCTCTGTTCCCTCGGCTGTAAAGTGGAGACAATGATTACTTGTACATAGATTAAAATCACATAGAACAGTAGATAAGCACATAAGCACCAGGTAAATATTAGCTCTCATTAATATTGGCTACAGGAACATGTAAATTACACAGTGTTTAGAGCAAGTGTGAAAACTCCAAGAGTCTGAGGGCTCTTTAGGGAGAGGAGCCTTCAGCCATGCAGAAAACCAGAACTAAGAATGCACCATAATTAGCTCCACAATGAATTTCCTCAAAGGAATACACTTTGGGGTGCTACAAAGGTGAAATTATATCTGACCTGCCCTCCAAAAAAGAAAAATATGTTGGGTTTGGCAGAGGGACAGCCAAGATAAGAGCCCCAACTTTCAGTGCTTTAAGATTCCAGGTGTAAATCAGTAGGCAGCAAGCTCTTCTAGTCATCAGATCCTGTTTTCACTTCCTTCCACCACTGAGCCCTCCCCTGCCTTTCCAAGAAAAAAGTGGTATAATCAGGGCTCATGGTGAATAGGCTCAAGGGATGCACTGTGAAAATTTTTCAACACCTGAGCAAGCATTACCTTCCTACTATTACTGTTCAACCTGAATTAATATGGCATATATCTATAATTATGAAATATTTGTATATCTCTATACATTTTGTTTATACATATAAACATATATTAGCACACATGCACACATGTATACTATGTTGAGTGCTTCTTAACATCTTCCTTATGTGTCCAAAATGCATCTCTTGCCCTTCCAAATGGTGCCTTAAAGTAAAATTATAGTTAATTCTGCAAAGAACTTGACAAAGTCTAGAATTACTGATAATCTGATTTATCAGTATTTTATATGAATTACTGATAAAGCTATGGAAAGGAGATATTGAGATAATGTATGTTATGTTCAAAATAAAGTAAATATAAATCAACCTATAAAACTTTATTTTCCACATTCCTGGAAGGGAGGTGGGAGTGCTTTAGAAACTGTTATCTAGGGGACAAAGGAATTCAGAGTGAGACAGGGCAGCACAGTGGCCTAGAACTACAAGGTTTATAGAAAAGGGCATAGTTTTAAGCTCCAATTCCACTTGTTTGGCCCTTGGCACCCCATTTCTTTTCAATAACACTGCAGACCTGGGAAAAATATCTTGGCTTAAGTTGCATGTGTAAATGAATTTGTAGGTCTCAACCCGGCTCTTGTGGCTGAGTGTAGCACTGCATAATTTGACACGATTCAGCCTGATTGACAGTGGGAAGCAGACTGCAAGATCTCACAGGTCAGGACAGAAAAGGGGCCTGGCAGAAGGACCCAAGGCATGTTGGGTAGCAGCCTGCACTCCCCCAAGCCCTCCCCACACATGAAACAGAGCAAGAGTTCATAAGTTCATCTGAAAGGCCTTGGGTTGTCCACAGGGCAACCAAGGAAAAAGCACACTCCAGCTGGCCAAAATGAGGTCTTTAATGCCTGACCAAACTCCAGCAGTGGAAGAATCCCCCAGAGAGGAAAAGCCCACAGTGAGATGGACCTTCACTGATGGCTGTTCATAGGCAGGAAGGAAACCATGAGAATTCTGACAGCCCCAAAGATCCTATTTCACGAGTACCTTTCATCACCAGCCTATCTTCATTCTGATTGGAGCCATCTGTGCAGTCCCATCCATACTTTCTCCAACCCTGTCATTCATCTCCAAAAGCCTAATGATTTTTAGGGTAGATTGAATTTATTGGCAGACATCCTTGACTCTGAGCTTTCCAAAGTCATTACCATTTGACAGATACTGCATGCTCAATTAGCAGATGTCACTGGGTACCTGTCCTCCGAATTTGGTCATGCATTGCATTTCTCCACCACAACCATGTGCTCCAGAAGGTAACCTTATCTCTGGCTCAAGAATCAATATTGACTAGTCTAAGGCACTCTTGTTACTACCATTCTCCTGGCAAGGTATTTATTTTGGGACCAAGTCCTGACAAAAAGGACATGAGAGAAAGTATTCTTGGATAACTAGAAAGAATTTTCCAGACAAAAGGAAAACTGCCTCTTGTTCTTCTGTTGGATATTGCCGTGTCTGTGTAACTGGATGTTAAAATAAGACTATCCCTGCCTCATCTGTGACTGAGATACCAGGAGGATACAGAGCAGATATGCAGCAAAGGTGAGCTGAAAATCCTTTATGTGGTATTTCCAAAGGACCCTAGAGAAAAACCAGCTCCACAGCTCTAGGGGTAAGATGCAAAGGGAAAGGAGTATTTTGGAGATAGTATTTCGTTAGAGAGAATTGGTACCATGCTGCAGTCTCCTCTTCCTCCAGAGGAAACAGGGAGGGAGGAGTATTGACTGCTACATCTTAAGCCTGGAGAGGCTGGGCTTCCTGCACTGTCCTTGAATTTGGAAGAAGTTGTAGAGTTAGGTTTGTCTCTTGCCTCTGGAGCGGTGGTCCCCAGCCTTTTTAGCACCAGGGAACTGTTTCATGGAAGACAATTTCTATCATGAACCGGGATGGTTTGAGGGCCTGGTTTTGAGATGAAACTGTTCTACCTCAGACCATCAGACATTAGATTCTCACAGAGAGCACACAACCTAGATCCCTTGCATGAACAGTTCACAATAGGGTTCACACTCCTATGAGAATCCAGTGCCACCACTGATCTGACAGGAGGTGGAACTCAGGCGGTAATTCTCACTGGCCCTTTACTCACCTCCTGCTGTGTGGCCCAGTTCCCAACAGGCCAGGGACAGTCTGTGGCCCAGGGGTTGGCGATCCCAGCTCTAGAGGATCTGAGAAGGACTAACAGGTCCAGCAGAGCCAGGACAGAGCTGATACTTTGAGACTGGCCTGTACTCCCAGAGTTTGCCAGAATGAATGACACATGAATCTCAAATACTAGCCATGCACCATGCAGAGGAGAGAGAGCACCGGGTCATCACACAGCACCTTGAGGGTCAGAGGGACTCCAACAGAAACACCCTAAAAGTGAACCTTAGACTCCTGGGGCGAAGGAAGGAGTTGTGACTGACCATCCAAAAAAAGAGATACATCTACCCACATTAAGAAAACAGCAATCCCATTACTGGGTATATACCCAAAGGATTATAAATCATTCTACTATAAAGACACATGCATATGTATGCTTATTATAGCACTGTTCACAATAGCAAAGTCTTGGAACCAACCCAAGTGCCCATCAATGATAGACTGGATAAAGAAAATGTGGCACATATACACCATGGAATACTATGCAGCCATTAAAAAGGGTGAGTTCATGTCTTTGCAGGGACATGGATGAAACAGGAAACCATCATTCTCAGCAAAGTAACACAAGAAGAGAAAACCAAACACCACATGTTCTCACTTATAAGTGGGAGTTGAATGATGAGAACACATGGTCACAGGGAGGGGAGCATCACACACTGGGGCCTATCGGGGGGTGGGGAGCTGGGGGAGGGATAGCATTAAGAGAAATACCTAATGTAAATGATGACTTTATGGATGCAGCAGACCAACATGGCAGATGTATACCTATATAACCTGCATGTTGTGCACATGTACCCCAGAAATTAAAGTATAATTTAAAACAAAAAAAACTGCAGGTGAGTGGTCCCATGGATGAAAGTGTCCTGTGAGCCCACAAAAGTGCCCTGGGTTAGTTAGTTTTAAATGACACTAAGAAATAAATAAAAGTAATAGATACATGTGCAAACAGATAAATAGATGTCAGAGCTTTCCTACCCCCCAGCACTCCTGTGTGAGCCACTCCCTGGCTAGCAAGCAGGGAGGGTGGTCAACACTCCCTTCTCCCAGAAGTGAACCATAAGAGGGCCCACGGGAGCGGCACACTAAGGAAGCAGGAAAACGAGGCCTGCAACATTTTTGGAGAATTTTGGAACAGTAGTAATACTAACTAAAATCAGTCTCAGTCTGTTTCTCATGATCACTGTGCATTGACAATTCTAAACAATGCCAGTGATGAAATACCCTCCCCACAGGGCAGACCGTGGACCACTGCCACCACATCCCACCTCCCTCTTGACTTTTCTCACTGTGAGCTTCCAGCCTGGAGCTAACATAAGGTGGGGGACAGCAGGAGGAGAAAATCTTATGTTAAATCAAGTTCAGAGTTTTGGATAATATCCTCTACTCAACATTCATATTATCGAATCAAGATTGTGTTTGCAGCTTAACGCGATTGTAGGCTTGTGTATTAACTAAGAGCGAGTAGAAATTTATGAACCTTTTGGAGGCTTCATCTAGAGAATGGCAGAAATTACCTGCATTGAATAAGGTTCTAAGGGGCAAAGGGTTGGAAAGACAAAGCAGTTGCATTTTGATTGCTCATGAATTGTGCTTGGTCAGCATAGCACTTGGTAAAAGCACACATGGCCTTACTGAAACTACAAGAACAATCAGCCTGGCCGGGCGCGGTGGCTCACGCCTATAATCCTAGCACTTTGGGAGGCTGAGGCGGGCAGATCACCCAAGGTCAGGAGTTCGAGATCAACCTGGCCAACATGGTGAAACCCCGTCTCTGCTAAAAATGTAAAAATAAGCCAGGTGTGGTGGCTCATGCCTGCAACCCCAGCTACTTGAGAGGCAGAAGAATCACTTGAACACAGGAGCTGGAGGTTGCAGTGAGCTGAGATTGCGCCATGGCCCTCCAGGCTGGGTGACAGAGTGAGACTTCACCTCAAAAAAAAAAAAAAAAAAAAATCTATCAGCCTAAGGACAAGCCAACATGCTGGCAATGTCCAAGGAGAAAGAAGGAAGCACTTGAGTCTTTGACAATGTTGTTGAGCTACTGAATATGTCAATCCCAAAGCTTCCATATCATCAGACTCTTACGTGAGACAATAAAGGTTCCCCAGTGTTTAAGCCATTTGAAGTTGATTTTTTCTATTACTTGAAGTAAAATGTATTGAGCTAGACCTGGGGCAAAGTAAGTTGTTTGCCATCAAGAATGTTATAATTTAAGTCAGGTCTGGACTGACAGAAGTTTTTCTGGGGTGAATTTTACACTCAATTCAAGTTCTGATACCAGCCAGTCATTTATTGTACAGACAGGGAAAAGACATTTGAAGCTGTTAACCTACTGAATGGAAGCTAGGTCACTGGAGAAGGACAGGAAAGCTTCCTTCCCATGTATAAGCACATAGTAGCTGTTTTACTTGGCTGTCTCCAGGTAGGAAATAAGAATCAAAAATTCCAACTCAGTATGAACTTCAGGGCCACATTAAGTAAGTCGGCGATCAAAGCCAATGCAGGAGTCATCGTGTCCTTTGCCACATAATTGCTTTTCACTTTCTTCTTCTCATCCCTTTCCCAACACCTCAGGCCAATCCTGGATACTCCCAAGTGAGTTGCCAATCATTCAACAAACACCTATGAAGAATCTAGTGAACTCCCAGCATTGTGCTAACCACTGGATCACAGATCTAGATACAATGGTTTGCCAGAAGTTTTTGCAGAGAAGGAAATTGAGTTTCCAAATGACTAAGTGAGATTCAAAACAAGTTCAGTCCAACTTGAAAGTTCATGATCTTTCCACTTGGCTACTCAACTTCTCAGAAGCACAGAAACATAAAACTTGCTCCCTGCTTCAGTGAGCTCCTAGTCAAAAACATATAATGTGAGACAAAAATAGAGAAAAGGAAGAGGAATTTGTAAGTGACAAATAATGCCTAGATATGCTAGAAGATAAAGAAAATGGATATCCACAAAGGAAGGGAAGTATGGTGATAATAGAATTACTTCTGTTTTGTCCCTGAGCAAATGCTTCTGGATTTTAGCTTCTATGGCCTAATTCATTATCAGAGCATAATTTTAGCAACATAGCAATATATATGTCTTTGATCCCCTTACAGGGCTATCTTTAAGGGCCATTTTGTAAGAAGCCCTGCAAATACAGCTCCATTGAGTTTCCAATTTTTTTTCCTTCCAGTGATATTTTCATTCTGATAGGAATAAGTTCTCAGGGAAGAATTTGTTGGCAGTGGGTAAGATAAGCAGTCTTAAGCAGGGGCTTTTCCTGGTGTCTCCCAATATGAATATAGGCTTTGACCAATTATTCCCAAACCTCTTTGTTAGAGAAAGCAGATGTGTTAAAGAACACAGTGAACCATTTCGCTGTTTTTCTGGACAGAGTGGATGAGTCAAATGAAAATGGTGTCACTGTTCACATATATTTTATACTCATATTTAGACTGATTGTCAGAATTTATATTCCCCAGGATGTTTTTGTTTGTTTGTTTGTTTTTGTTTTTGTTTTTGTTTTTTTAGTTTCTGAGTGTATTTTCTACCAATGATCTTTTTGTATATATGTGTGTGTGTGTGTGTATGATCTTTTGTGTATATGTGTGTGTGGTAAGAATACTTAACATCATATCTACCCTTTTAGCAACTTTTAGTACTTGTTAACTATGGGCATTCTATACTATAGTAGATCTCTAGGACTTACTCTTCTTCCATAACACCCTGAATTCTTAACTGTCTTCTTTTCCTTGCCTGGGAGCATGTACCTAGAGAAAAACTGTCAGGGATGTAAACTTATTATTTCGTTGGCTGGTTTATCTATATAAATAAAAACTTGGTAGAAAAATAGGAGAAGCCATTTTTTGTTATCTAGGCTACCCTGCAGTTATTTTTCCCCATGTTTTTATCATATATATGTTTAAAGGTTGTCTGCATTTAGAACAATCTTTATTCTACTTAAAAGACAAACATGTATTAACCTGTGCTAAATCTTCATAGAATCAAAGAATCTCAGAGTTTAGAAAGATGATAGAAAAATTTCCCAGACTCCAAACGAATACTTAGATGTCTTGTACAAATATCTCTAATCTTTGCTTGCAAACTTTCAGTTACTAAGGTAGCCTTTTTTTGTTGGGGGAAAGGAAAATTAATAATGAGAAGTAACAAAATGTTTCCTTTTTTATTTGCTTTTGTACTTCAGCAATTGGACCCCCATATATGGTTAGGATGTTTTGTCCCATCCAAATCTCATGTTGAAATGTGACCTCCAATGTTGGAGACAGGGCCTAGTGCCCGGTGTTTGAGCCATGGAGACAGATTCCTCATGAATGGCTTAGTGCTGTCCTTGCAGTAGAGTGAGTTCTCACTTTGTGAGTTCACATGAGATCTGATTGTTTAAAAGAGCCTGGAACTGCTTCCCTCTCTCCCTTCTCCCTCTCTCACCATGTGACATGCCTGCTCCCCCTTTGCCATCAGCCATGAGTAAAAGCTTTCTGACGTTCTGACCAGAAGCAGGTGCCAGCACTGTGCTTCTTATACAACCTGCAAAACTATAATCCAAAATAAACCTCTTTTCTTTATAAATTGTCCAGCTTCAGGTATTCCTTTATAGCTACACAAAATAGACTACCACAGAAAGTTGGTATTGAGGCCGGGCGTGGTGGCTAATACTTGTAATCCCAGCACCTTGGGAGGCTGAGATGGGTGGATCACGAGGTCAAGAGGTCGAGACCATCCTGGCCAACATGGTGAAACCCCATCTCTACTAAAACTACAAAAGTTAGCTGGGCATGGTGGTGTGTGCCTATAATCCCAGCTACTTGGGAGACTGAGGCAGGAGAATCTCTTGAAGCCAGGAAGTAGAGGTTGCAGTGAGCCAAGATCGTGACACTGCACTCCAGCCTGGTGACAGGGCAAGACTCCGTCTAAAAAAAAAAAAAAAAGTTGGTATTTAGGAGTGGGCCACTGCTATAAAGATACCTGAAAATGTACAAGTGGCTTTGGAATGGGTAACAGGTAGATATTGGAAGAGTTTGGAGGGCTTAGAAGAAGACAAGAAGGAGAAGGAAAGTTTGGAACTTGCTAAAGACTGGTTAAGTGGTTGTGACCAAAATGCTGGTAAAAATATGGACAGTAAACACCCGGCTGATGAGGTCGTCAGTGGAGATGAGGAAGTTATTGGGAATCAGAGTAAAGGTCACCCTTCTTATGCCTGAGCAAAGAATGTGACTGCATTATATCCATGTCTTAGAGCTTTGTGGAAGGTTGAACTTAAGAGTGACAACTTAGGGCATCTGGAGGAATACCTTAGGATAAGTTGGGTATCTGAAGGAAATTTCCAGGCAGCAAAGTGTTCAGGCATAGCCACTTCTAACAACTTATGATCAGATTAGGAGCAAAAAAAATGACTTAAAGTTGGAACTTACAATTAAAAGGGAAGCAGAGCATGAAAATTTGCAGCCTGGCATTGTGGTACAAAAGGAAAAAGGATTTTCAGGAGAAGAATTTAAGTTGGCTGGGGAGCAACTGCATGCTGGAGAGATTTGCATGATGCAAAGAGAGCCAAGTGCTAATAATCAAAACAATGAAGAAAGGGTCTTGAAGACTCTTGAGAGATCTGAATGGCCCCATCACAAACCTAGAGGCCTAGGAGGACAGAATGATTTTGAGGGCCAGGGCCAAAGCCCCACTGCTCTGCTCAGCCTCAGGATACTGCTTCTCATATCCCCCCTTCTCCAGCCTTTGCATCAGTTCAAAGGGCCCAGATACAGCTCAGACTGCCTCTCCAGAGGGTGCAAGCCATAAGCCTTCACAGCTTCCACATGGTGTTAAGTTTGCAAATGCACAGAATGCAAGAGTGAAAAAAGCTTGATCACTTCCACCTAGATTTCAGAGGGTATATAGAAAAGCCTGGGTGCCCAAGGAGAAGCCTGCTGCAGGGGTGAAGCCCCTATAGAGAAAATTTACTAGGGCAGTGCCAAGGAGAAATGTGGGGTTGGAGCTTCAACACAGAGTACCCATCAGAGCACTGCCTAATTGAGCTGTGGGAAAAGGGCTACTACCCCCCAAACCCAAAAATAGTAGAGACACTGACATCTTACACTCTGATCTTGGAAAAGCCACAGGGACTCAACTCCAAACTTTGAGAGCAGTCACACAAGCTGCACCCTGAAAAGTCACAGACGTGGAGCTGCCCAGGGTTTTGAGAGCCCACCCATCACAACAGTTTGCCCAGGATGTGGGACATGGGGTCAAAGGTTACATTGGAGTTTTAGGATTTAATGTCTGCCCTGCTGGATTTTACACTTGTATGGAGCCTGTTGCCCCCTTCTTTTGGCCAGCTTCTCCCTTTACCCAATGCCTGTACCACCATTGTATCTTAGAAGTAAATAACTTGTTTTTGATCTTACGGGTTCATAAGTGAAAGGAAATTGTCTTGAGTCTCAGATGAGACTTTGGACTTTTGAGTAATGCTGGAATAAATTAAGACTTTTGGCGATTATTGGGAAAGGATTATTGTATTTTGCAATGTGAGAAGAACATGAAATTTAGGGGTCCAGGGGAAGAATGATATGGTTTGGATATTTCGTCCTCTCCAAATCTCATGTTGAAATGTTAGAGGTGAGCCTAGTAAGAGGTGTTTGGGTCACGGGGGCAGATCCCTCATGAAGGGCTTGGTGCTGTGCTTGTGGTAATGAGTGAGTTCTCACTGTTTGAGTTCATTCACTATCTGATTGTTGAAGAGCCTCAAATCTTCTTCCTCTCTCTATTACTCCTCTCTCACCATGAGACAAGCCTGATCCTCCTTCACCTGTAGCTGTAAGTGAAAGCTTCCTGAGGTCCTAACCAGAAGCAGATGTCAGCACTATGCTTCTTCTACAGTCTGCAGAACTGTGAGCTGAATAAACCTCTATTCTGTATAAAGTACCAGCCTCAAATATTCCTTTACAGCAATGTGAAACAAACTACCAAAGATCCACTCTGCCCTCTTTTTAAAAATTTATTTATTGTAATTTTTTTTAGTTCCACAGGTTTTTGGGAAACAGGTGGTATTTGGTTACATGCGTAAGTTCTTTAGTGGTGATTTGTGAGATTTTGGTGTACACATCACCCAAGATACTGCCCTGTTTTCTATGACAGGACTTCAGATACTTAAATATAAATCTCGTGACTTCTTCTAAGTCTTCTCTTTCCCGAAATAAACACATTCTATTAGAAGTATCATTTTCTCCCTCTGCCATGTTTCTGTCCTGGCCCAAAATAGGAATTTTCACCTTCCAGAGGTATTGAGAAGAAATGTTTTCCTTGCTCCTGGTCCCTTCTCATTATTCTTCTCAAAGGCTGAGGAGCACCTTATCTAACTAGGTATATTAATAAAGTCCTGAACATGTGAGGCTGAGCCCTTGATCAGCCATCATTTTGGCTAACCTTCTAGAGAGATGAATGTGTTCACTTGTATTCCTGGTTCCATATGGTGATACCTGGTCAGGGCCTGGTGCTGCCTTCTAAAGGCATGGTTAGAGAAACTTCTCTGTCATTGCTCTTGATGTTAAACAGATACAAGGCAGAATACAGATGGGCTTCAGAGAGGCTGGGTCAATGTCTTTCCTCTAGGTTCCATCCTTGCAAGTATAGCTCCCAAAATATAGATGCTGCAGGTCCAAGTCGTATCCATGAATCCAGTATTGCCAACAATAAAAATAATAGTTTTTACTCCTCTGTTTGTATTTCTCAATTGTGTCTAAGCTTGAATGAGGAATGAATGTAATTATTATTCACCGAGGAAAACACTCAACATATTGCAATATACCACATACGTCATGGTTTCTAGTCTTTTGAACACTCTCCAGTGTGTCAAAGTCCCATCCCAGTGAGGTTGCCAGAACTGAACAAAACAATGAAGTGTGGATTGACAATACAGAAAATTCCCTGTGTTCTGGATATTAAAGCTTTTCAACTAAATAACTGAGTCACAGATACTTTAAAAACACAGAGTCTGGATAATTTATAAAGATGTATTTTACTTGACTAGGATTTCCCAAAGAAAATTGGGAAAGCAGCTCCCCTGAAAGCCCAGTGGGCTACCACTAACTTCCTCCCTGCCCTGACACTTTCAAATAGGCCTCTCACTTCTGAAAGCCAGGCATTAACAAGGCTTTTGGTCCCCCACTGTAGAAACCAGTACAAAGGAAAGGGGCAGACCATACAGTTCTGTCACTTCTATTTCTTGGGAGCTGGCTCCGGGGTTCTTTCTGATTCCACAATGTTGGAGGAAGGTGTTTCATTTAGTTTCCAAACCACAGGGAACTGGAACTTTGGGGAAGTTTTTGATCCTGTGGTTTATCAATCGTATCATTCTCTTTTCTGGACTCAGTGTGCCATGATGCAAGAGCTGCTGTCTATGTTCAGGAAGCTGGTCTTTTCTGTTACTCGTTTGACTAAAATATCAAGCAAGTTGTGGAATCCCTCAGTCTTGGAATGGATTCCTTTAATAAAACAAAACAAAAAAAAAAGTATGTATGGGGTGAAGGGAAGGAATTATTCTGTTTAGTGAAGGAAAACACAGTGATTTCTAAAATCCCTGAGGTCTAGATGGAGAGTGCTCAGCGTAGAGGGGATTCTCATCTGATTTAGAGTCTCCTCCCTCTGTTTCCCTGGGAGCCCTCCATATTGAACCTTCCTGCTGCCACCACATCCAACTCCAGGGGTACATGTGCCCCATTTTCTAAGTTCTAGTTTAGTTTCCCTCAAAAGCAGAGCCTGGGGCAAGAACTTGAATGCAGTTAGTTTATTTGGAGGCAATCCCAGAAAACATATATGAGGGATTAGGAAGTGAGACACAGAAGGGAGAAAAGCCAATAAAGGATGTGTTAATGAGCAAGTTACTGCTGCAGTTACATTGGTCTCCATCCTACTGGATATCCTCTAGAAAACTGTGAAATACACCTCCAAATTCACTCACAAGTCAAAAGAGGCTGGGACATTTTCCCAGTGACTCTCATCCCCGTGGGCTCAGAGCTAGCCTGGAGGAATTAAATTCCCTGACCATCCAGATTGTACCTCGTTGCATGGAGCAAGTTCCTTTGATGTCACTAGAATGCCCCATCAGTGAAGAAGGGAGCAGCAGGTATCTGTACTGGGAAGCTGTGATGGAATGCCAGGCACCATCTTCTCTGGTAGCAGGTACACTCAGATAAGGCTAGCAGATGAGGTGGAGCATCCATGGTGACTGATGTAGAACCCCAGGAGCCTACATGAAGCAAAAAAAAAAAAAAAAAATTCTGCTTTTCTTGCTTTCCATTAGTCCAGATGAAAGAGGCTACTATTTAAAAACCTACTCCTCCAAAATGTTAAGAGGGAATAAGAAATAAAGGAAATAAGAACATACAAAGAAACATAGTAGACCAGGTCCTGAAATACAAGTTGCTGATCCCCAGTAACTGCACACTGTCTTCAAGGGGAGTACCAAACTGCCTCCTTCCCTCTAAGCACCTATCTATCTCCCCATGGTGAACGCATTCTAGCTTTTACCACACAAGATGACAGATACTTGCCATTTTTATTGTCAAGGTCAAATGGACCACTCAACCTCCTTCTTTGGCTCATTTTCTTGTCTGAGAATAACTTGTGCATATTTTTCTTTTTTTTGGAAAACAATAAGATATAATTTTATTTTATTCTCTACCCTGATTTTTTTTATTATACTTTATGTTCTAGGGTACATGTGCACAACGTGCAGGTTTGTTACATATGTATACATGTGCCATGTTGGTGTGCTGCACCCATTAACTCATCATTTACATTAGGTATATCTCTTAATGCTATCCCTCCCCAATTCCCCCCTCCCCACAACAGGCCCTGATGTGTGATGTTCCACTTCCTGTGTCTGAGTGTTCTCATTGTTCAATTCCCAACTATGAGTGAGAATATGAGGTGTTTGGTTTTCTGTTCTTGCGATAGTTTGCTGAGAATGATGGTTGCCAGCTTCATCCATGTCCCTACAAAGGACATGAACTCATCCCTTTTTAGGGCTGCATAGTATTCCATGGTGTATATGTGCCACATTTTCTTAATCCAGTCTGTCATTGATGGACATTTCGGTTGATTCCAAGTCTCTGCTATTGTGAATAATGCCTCAGTAAACATACGTGTGCATGTGTCTTTATAGCAGCATGATTTCTAATCCTTTAGATCCTTGAGGAATCGCCACACTGTCTTCCACAATGGTGGAACTAGTTTACAGTCCCACCAACAGTGTAAAAGCGTTCCTATTTCTCCACATCCTCTCCAGCGCCTGTTGTTTCCTGACTTTTTAATGATTGCCATTCTAACTGGTGTGAGATGGTATCTCATTGTGGTTTTGATTCGCATTTCTCTGATGGCTAGTGATGATGAGCATTTTTTCATGTGTCTGTTGGCTGCATAGATGTCTCCTTTTGAGAAGTGTCCATATCCTTTACCCACTTTTTGATGGGGTTGTTTTTTTCTTGTAAATTTGTTTGAGTTCTTTATAGGTTCTGGATATTAGCCCTCTGTCAGATTAGTAGATTGCAAACTTTTCTCCCATTCTGTGGGTTGCCTGTTCACTCTGATGGTAGTTTCTTTTGCTGTGAAGAACCTCTTTAGTTTAATTAGATACCATTTGTCAATTTTGGCTTTCGTTGCCATTGCTTTTGGTGTTTTAGACATAAAGTCCTTACCTTGTGCATATTTTTCAAATAGCAGCTTGTAATATTTGGTCACCAAAACCATGGTCTCTAGAGTTAGATATCTCAGTTGGAATTTTGGCTTTGTACGTGTTGTGCAAATTTGGGCAAGTTACTTAATTGCTTTGTGCCTCAGTTTCTTCACTTGTAAAACAGAGATCATGAAAGAATCCAATCATTAAAATTGTAAGAGTTTAATGAGTTAATGTAGAAATAATGCCTGGTATATAAACACACTATATAAATATTGAATGTTCTTCTTTTTATTATTATTAGGCTGTAGTTTACACGTAGGTAATCTCTCCCCTTTCAGCTTAACATAAAGAAGTGGACTTCCATTTCAGAGCCACTCTATAATGCCATAACTACTCAATAGCCACAACCTGCAATAAGAATCAGGGCATACACAGTAATAAGAAGGTCTTTCTAATGGTGAGAACATTACTAGGCTGGAGTGAGTTGCTAGGGTTTTATTTCTTTCTTTAATGTGTGTGAATTTAGCCAAGTCTAGCAGAATCTTTTCTAGCCTTTCCTAACACCCTTAAATTGGAAGATAGATTTGCCAATCCTGGACTGGAACTGCTTGCCACAGGCAGAAATTGCCATCTTTAAACATGTTTGTCTCCTCTGTGGCTTCAGGTAGGCCAAACTAGAACTTTTCCTTGATGCTTCCCAAAGAAAGTACTATGATTAAGATGGCTGACTACTCAGCCCAGCACTCTCCTCCTCCACGAGAAAGGAACAAAGCAGCAAATAGAGAACTATATGTTGAATAGATTGTCTAAGGAATTCTTGCTGGAATTTAGCAAGAAAGTGACAAAAATCCTCTGAGGCACAGAAACTTGGGATGGCGGCATAGAGGGGAAAGCAAAGCACATAGCTGGGATTGACTTAGAACCAGGAGGAATTCACCATTGTTAGGAAAAGGTAAACAGGAGAGTCTCGACAGTCCACATTGCCACCACAGATGCCCACAATACTAGCTACAAGAGAACCCCACAGCCCTTACAGGTCCTAAGCCCAGTAGAGGGAACTGCCTGGAATCCCTGTGACTGCACTCTTCCAGAAAAGAAAATTTATACTGCGTGCTCCCCACTCCCTGGGATCCAGGCTGCTGCACCATGGTACAATTTTGAGAGAGAGGTCACCAGCAGAGTACATCCTGACCTGGAACTTAATAACCCCTGTATCTTTACATCCCTAGGGTGTCACTGACACCTCACCCAGAGGGCTGCAGCAACATAACACCAGCTGAACACAGCAATGCAGCCATGACACAGCATCTGAGCTCACACAGGGCCCTACACACCAGACACAGGCCATCCAGCACAGCAGGAGGCTACACTTAGGGCAAAGGGAGCCAACATAGAGCCTAAAACTTGCCCACCTACAACCTTGCCCCCTCCAGCAGCAGAGCTGCTGCACATATGCACGTGCCACTCAAGGGCCTGAGGACTAGCCTGCTTGAGGCCCACTGCTGCTGCTGGCAAACCCATTCCTCCAGTGGCAGAGTCACTACCTGTACCTGTACCCCATCCCAATACTAGCTGCTCAGTTTCTCCACCCCAGCAAAGCTGCACCCACAGCTTCCAAGAACAACTGCAGCCTAAGCCACTAAGGCACTCACAGATACCAGTGACATTTATTACAGCAAAAAAAAAAAAAAAAAAAAAAAAATCATATAGAGAATACACTACTGTGCCCACTCAGAACCAAAGCCAAAACACTCTACCCAACCAACACCATAGGACACATCTACAGGAAAAGGTTTCCCTACAGAACTATCTCATACAATTGAAAGAAGCAACTGCCTCACCAGATGCACATATATTAACATAGGAACAGTAGAATCAAGAAAAAGCAAGAAAATATGACACTTCTAAAAACACAATAATTCTCCAATAACAGATCCTCCAAAAAAGGAAATCTTTGAAATGCCTAAAAAGGGATCCAAGATAATGATCTTAAGTAAACTGAGATACAAGAGAACACAGATAATTCAACAAAATCAGCAAAACAATTCATGATCTCAATAAGAAATTCAACACAGAAATAGATAAATATCATTTTTAAAAATGAAACAGAAATCTTGAAACCGAAGAATATAATTACACACACACACACACACACACACACACACACATATATTAGAGAACTTCAGCAATAGATTAGATCAAGCAGAAGAAAGATTTTCTTAACTTTAAAACTGGTTTTTTGGAATAAACCAGTCAGACCAAAAAATAATAGTAATATAAAAAGTAAAAAGATTTAAAAAGAATGAGGAAGGCCTATGGAATGCCATTAAGCAAACAAATGTTCACACAATGGGAATTTCAGAAAGAGAAGGAATAGAAAAAGGCATAGATAACTTATTTAGTAAAATAATAGCTGAAAATTTTCCAAGTCTTGGAAGAGATATCCCGATATAGAAAGCTCAAAGATTCCCCAAAAGACTCAAGACAATCCTCTCCAGGACACATTATAATCAAACTGTTAAAAAAAATAAAAAGGACCAGGCACAGTGACTCACACCTGTAATCCCAGCACCTTGGTAGGCCAAGGCAGGTGGATCACCTGAGGTTAGGAGTTCAAGACCAGCCTGACCAACATGGCGAAACCCCATCTCCACTAAAAACTACAAAAATTAGCCAGGCATGGTAGCATGCACCTATAATCCCAGCTACTTGGGAGGCTGAGACAGGAGAATTGTTTGAAGCCAGGAGGCGGAGGTTGCAGTGAGCTGAGATCACACCACTGCACTCCAGCCTGGGCAACAGAGCAAGACTGTCTCAAAGGAAAAAAAAGAGAGAGAATTTTGAAAACCATAAGAGAAAAGCATCAAGTGACATAGAAGGAAATCCCCATCAGACTAACAGCAGTGTTCTCAGAAGAAACATTATAGTCCAGGAAATAATGGGATGATCTATTCAAAGAGCCAAAAGAAGTAAAGTACCAGACAAGAATACTAGACCCAGGAAAGCTATCCTTCAGAAATCAAGGAGAAATAAATCTTTTTTAGTGAAACAAAAACTGAGGTAATTCATCACCACTAGACTAGCCATGTAAGAAATGCTTAAGGAATTCCTTCCTCTGGAAATGAAAGAATAATATCTACCCTCATGAAAAAACACAAAAGTATAAAACTCACTGGTAGAGCAGATGCACAAATACAAAAGAGAAAGGAATCAAATATTGTTGCTACTAAAGATCACCAAACTGCAAAGATAAACAGTAAGAGAGGAAAAAACAAGCAAAGCATATATGAGACAACCAGAAAGCACTTAACAAAAAGACAGGAGTAAATACTCACATATCAATAACAGCCTTGATTGTAAACCATTTAAATTCAGAATTAAAAGATATAGACTGACTAAATGGATTAAAAAAAAAAAAAGACCAAACTATATTCTGCCTCCAAAAATTCGCTTTACCTGTAAAAACACATATAGACTAAAGGTGAAGGGATGGAAAAAGATATTGTATTCAAATGGAAACCACAAGTAAACAGGAAGAGCTATACTTACATCAGATATAATAGACCTTGAGTCAAAAAAGACAAAAAGAGACAAAGAAGGTCATTATGTAATTATAAATTCATCAAGAGGATATAACAATTATAAATATACATGTATCCAACACCAGAACATCCAGATATATAAAACAAATATTATTAAGACTAAAGGGAAAGATAGACCCCAATACAATAGTAGTTGAGAACTTCAACATCCCACTTTCAGGATTGGACCAATAATCTAGATAGAAAATCAACAAAGAAACATTGGATTGAAACTGCACTATAGAACAGATGAACCTAACAGAATATTTTATCCAACAGCTGCAGAACACACATTCTTCTCACCAGGATATGGAATGTTCTCAAGGCAAAACCATATGTTAGGCAACAAAATAAATCTCAACAAACTTTTAAAAATCAAAGCAATATCCAGCCAAACTAAGCTTCATAAGTGAAGCAGAAATAAAATCCTTTACAGAAAAGCAAATGCGTAGAGATTTTGTCACCACCAGGCCTGCCTTACAAGAGGTCCTGAAGGAAGCACTAAACATGGAAAGGAACAACCGGTACCAGCCACTGCAAAAACATGCCAAACGGTAAAGGCCATTGATGCTAGGAAGAAACTGCGTCAACTAACGGGCAAAATAACCAGCTATCATGATTACAGGATCAAATTCAAACTTAACAATATTAACCTTAAATATAAATGGGTTAAATGCTCCAATTAAAAGACAGAGACTGGCAAATTGGATAAAGAGTCAAGACCCATCAGTGTGCTGTATTTAGGAGACCCATCTCACATGCAAAGATGCACATAGGTTCAAAAACAAAGGGATGGAGGAAGATCTATCAAGCAAATGAAAAGCAGAAAACAGCAGGGGTTGCAATCCTAGTCTCTAATAAAACAGACTTTAAACCAGCAAAGATCAAAAGGGACAAAGAAGGCCACTACATAATGGTAAAGGATTCAATTCAACAAGAAGAGCTAACTATCCTAAATATATATGCACCTAATACAGGAGCACCAAGATTTGCAAAGCAAGTCCTTAGAGACCTACAAAGAGAATTACACTCACGCACAATAATAATGGGAGACTTTAACACCCTACTGTCAATGTTAGATAGGTCAATGAGACAGAAGGTTAACAAGGATACCCAGGACTTGAACTCAGCTCTGGATCAAGCGAAACTAATAGATATCTGCGGAACTCTATACCTCAAATCAACAGAATATACATTCTTCTCAGCACCGTACCATACTTATACTAAAATTGACCACATAATTGGTAGTAAAACACTCCTCATCAAATGTAAAAGAAAAGAAATCATAACAAACTGTCTCTCAGACCACAGTGCAATCAAACTAGAACTCAGGATTAAGAAACTCATTCAAAACCACACAACTTCATGGATACTGAACAACCTGCTCCTGAATGACTACTGGGTAAATAACGAAATGAAGGCAGAAATAAAGATGTTCTTTCAAACCAAAGAGAACAAAGACACAACATACCAGAATCTCTGGGACATAGCTAAAGCAGTGTGTAGAGGGAAATTTACAGCACTAAATGCCCACAAGAGAAAGCAGGAAAGATCTAAAATTGACACCCTAACATCACAATTAAAGAACTAGAGAAGCAAGAGCAAACACATTCAAAAGCTAGCAGAAGGCAAGAAATAACTAAGATCAGAGCAGAACTGAAGGAGATAGAGACACAAAAACCCTTCAAAAAATCAATGAATCCAGGAGCTGTTTTTTTGAAAAGATCAGCAAAATAGATAGACCGCTAGCAAGACTAATAAAGAAGAAAAGAGAGAAGAATCATATAGACACAATAAAAACTGATAAAGGGGATATCACCACCGACCCCACAGAAATACAAACTGCCATCAGAGAATACTATAAACACCTCTATGCAAATAAAATAGAAAATCTAGAAGAAATGGATAAATTCCTGGACATATACACCCTCCCAAGACTAAACAAGGAATAAGTTGAATCCCTGAATAGACCAATAACAGGCTTGGAAATTGAGGCAATAATACCCTACCAACCAAAAAAAAGTCCAGGACCAGGTGGATTCACAGACAAATTCTACTAGAGGTGCAAAGGGGAGCTGGTACCATTCTTTCTGAAACTATTTCAATCAATAGAAATAGAAGGAATCCTCCTTAACTCATTTTATGAGGCTAGCATCATCCTGATACCAAAGCCTGGTAGAGACACAACAAAAAGGAGCATTTTAGGCCAATATCCGTGATGAAAATTGATGCAAAAATCCTCAATAAAATACTGGCAAACTGAATCCAGCAGCATACCAAAAAGCTTATCCACCATGATCAAGTGCGCTTCATCCCTGGAATGTAAATATGGTTCAACAAACGCAAATCAATAAACGTAATCCATCACATAAACAAAAACAAAGACAAAAACCACATAATTATCTCAATAGATACAGAAAAGGCCTTTGACAAAATTCAACAGCCCTTCATGCTAAAATCTCTCAATAAACTAGGCATTGATGGAAGGTGTCTCAAAATAAGAGCTATTATTGACAAACCCACAGCCAATAGCATACTGAATGGGCAAAACCAGTCAGCATTCCCTTTGAAAACTGGCACAAGACAAGGATGCCTTCTCTCACCACTTCTGTTCAACATAGTGTTGGAAGTTCTGGCTAGGGCAATCAGGCAAGAGAAAGAAATAAAGGATACCCAATTAGGAAAAGAGGGAATCAAATTGTCTCTGTTTGCAGGTGACGTGATTGTATATTTAGAAAACCCCATCATCTCAGCCCAAAATCTCCTTAAGCTGATAAACAACTTCAGCAAATCTCAGGATACAAAATCAGTGTGCAAAAATCACAAGCATTCCTATACACCAATAATAGACAAACAGACAAATCATGAGTGAAGTCCCATTCACAATTACTACAAAGAGAGTAAAAGGAATCCACCTTACAAGGAATGTGAAGGACCTCTTCTAGGAGAACTACAAACCACTGCTCAACAAAATAAAAGAGGACACAAATAAATGGAAGAACATTCCATGCTCATGGATAGGAGGAATCAATATCATGAAAATGGGCATACAAGGTAATTTATAGATTCAAAGCTATCCCCATCAGGTTACCAATGACTTTCTTCACAGAATTGGAAAAAACTAAAGATCATATGGAACCAAAAAAGAGCCTGCATAGCCAAGACAATCCTAAGTCAAAAGAACAGAGCTGGGGGTATCACACTACCTGACTTCAAACTATACTACAAGGTTACAGTAGTCAAAACAGCATGGTACTAGTATCAAAACAGAGATATAGACCAATGGAATGGAACAGAGCCCTCAGAAATAACACCACACATCTACAACCATCTGATCTTTGACAAACCTGATGAAAACAAGAAATGGGAAAAGGATTCTCTATTTAATAAATGATGCTGGGAAAACTGGCTAGCCATAGGTAAACTGGATCCCTTCCTTACACCGTATACAAAAATTAACTCAAGATGGATAAAAGACTTAAATGTAAAACCTAACACCTTAAAAACCCTAGAAGAAAACCTAGGCAATACCATTCAGGACATAGGCATGGAGAAAGACTTCATGACTAAAATACCAAAAGCAATGGCAACAAAAGCCAAAACTGACAAATGGGATCTAATTAAACTAACGAACTTCTGTACAACAAAAGAAACTACCATCAGAGTGAACAGGCAACCTACAGAATGGGAGAAAATTTTTGCAATCTACCCATCTGACAAAGGGCTAATATCCAGAATCTACAAAGAACTTAAACAAATTTACAAGAAAAAAAAAAGTCAAAAATTAGGCAAAGGATATAAACAGACACTTCTCAAAAGAAGACATTTATGCAGCCACAGACACATGAAAAAAATGCTCATCAGTACTCGCCATCAGAGAAATGCAAATCAAAACCACAATGAGATACATCTCATACCAGCTAGAATGGCAATCATTAAAAAGTCAGGAAGCACCAGGTGCTGGAGAGGATGCAGAGAAATAGGAATGCTTTTACACTGTTGGTGGGAGTGTAAGTTAGTTCAACCTTTGTGGAAGACAGTGTGGCAATTCCTCAAGGATCTAGAACTAGAAATACCATTTGACCCAGTGATCCCATTACTAGGTATATACTCAAAGGATTATAATTCATGCTGCTATAAAGACACATGCACATGTATGTTTTTTGCGGCACTCTTCACAATAGCAAAGATTTGGAACCAACCAAAATATCCATCAATGATAGACTGGATTAAGAAAAAGTGGCACATATTCACCATGGAATACTATGCAGCCATAAAAAAAGATGAGTTCATGTACTTTGCAGGGACATGGATGAAGCTGGAAAACATCATTCTCAGCAGACTAACACAACAACAGAAAACCAAACAATGCATGTTCTCACTCATAAGTGGGAGTTGAACAATGAGAATACATGGACACAGCGCGGAGAACATCACATGCTGGGGCTTGTCAGGGGATGCGGGGCTTGGGGAGGGGTAGCAGTAGGAGAAATACCTAATGCAAATGACGAGTTGATGGGTACAGCAAACCAACACGGCACGTGTATACTTATGTAACAAACCTGCACATTTTGCATATGCACCCTAGAACTTAAAGTATAATTTAAAAAAGTAAAATTAAAAAATATATATGCATACATTTTCAAAACTATGCATAGAAAAATATTTGAAAGGATGTACACCAGACTTTTTTAAATGGTCATTTCTTGATGGCATGATTATATGACATTTTTTTCTTTTTATTTACTTACTTTTTTAAACTTTGCATTATAAACTCATGTTAATCTCTGCCAATGAGAAAAAAATACCTTTAATATCTGTAATATGAATTATATAACTTCTAGAATTATTAAGCTTAAGAACTAGTGTGCAGAAAAGAGTTAACATAGCAGGTCTGACTACCATGCTTCAAAAGACCTGCATAAAAGATGCCCCTTAGCTGGCATTTGCGAACTTAGATTTCAGAAGAGTTCCTACCACTGTAACTGATAAGAGTGACTCACTGTACCTAAATAATATGGTTTATGCTGAATATTTGCTTTCCTTCTGGGAGTTTGGAATTTCAGTGCATACTAGACAGAAAATGTCTGTGTAACCACCCTCAATAAAAACCTAGGTTTTGAGTCACTAATTATCTTCTCCTGTAACACAGAATTTCGCATATGTTACAGTTTGTTGCTGCAAAAAAATAAGTACACCCTGTGTGACTCCACAGAGAGAGGACTCTTAGAAGTCTGTACCTGTTTTCTTGGGACTTCACCCCATCATGCACTTTTCCCTTTGCTGATTTTGCTTTGTATGCATTCACCGTAATAAATACTGCTATGAGTATGACCGTTAAAAAAAATCAAAGCAGTATCAAGTATCTTTTCAGACCAAAATGGAATAAAACTAGAAGTCAATAACAAGAGTAACTTTGGAAACTGTACATAAAAATCAAATAACATGCTCTTGAACAACCAGTGGGTCGATTAAATAAATTAAGAAAGAAAATGATTTCTTGAATCAACTAAAAGTAAAATTACAGCATAGCAAAATCTATGCGATACAGCAAAAGCAGTACTAACAGAATTTTATAGAAATAAATGCCTACATCAAAAACTAGACAGCTTTAAAATAAACCTAACAATACATCTCAAGAAACTAGTAAAGCAAGAACAAACCAAACCCAAAATTAGTAGAGGAAAAAAAAATAATAAAGATTAGAGCAAAAGCAAACAAAATAGAGACTGAAAAAATATGCAAAAGATGAATAAAATGAAAAATTATTTTTTGAAAGATAAATAAAATCAATAAACCATTAACTAGATTAAGAAAAAAAGAAGGATATCTAAATAAAATTAGAAAGAAAAAAGGAGAGCTCACAACTGATATCACAGAGATGTAAAGGATCATTAGAGGCAATACGCCAAAAAATTGAAAAGCCTAGAGGAAATGGATAAATTCCTGGACACATATAACCCACCAACACTAAACCCAGAAGAAATAGAAAAGGGAAACAGACCAATCATGAGTAACAAGACTGAATCAGTAATAAAAAGTCTCCCAAAAAAGAAAAGCCCAGGACTGGATGGCTTCACTGCTAAATGCTGCCAAACATTTAAAGAAAAACTAACATTTAATCCATGTAGTATGAGAAATTAAAATAAAAACTAACACCAATTCTTCTCAAACAGTCCTAATAAAGTTGACAGGTAATTTCCCCTAACTTATCCTCTGAGCCAAGCATAATCCTGATACCAAAACCAGACAAGGACACAGCAACAACAAAAAAAGAAAACGCTAATGAACATAGATGAAAAAATTCAAAGCAAAATACAAGCAAACTAAATCTAACAGGACACTTAAAAGAGAACAAATACACAACATACCAGAATCTCTGGGACACATTTAAAGCAGTGTGTAGCGGGAAATTTGTAGCACTAAATGCCCACAAGAGAAAGGAGGAAAGATCTAAAATTGACACCGTAACATCACAATTAAAAGAACTAGAGAAGCAAGAGCAAACACATTCAAAAGCTAGCAGAAGGCAAGAAATAACTAAGATTAGAGCAGAACTGAAGGAGATAGAGACATTAAAAAAACCCTTCAAAAAATCAATGAATCCAGGAACTGGTTTTTTGGAAAGATCAACAGAATAGACCGCTAGCAAGACTAATAAAGAAGAAAAGAGAGAAGAATCAAATAGACACAATAAAAAGTGATAAAGGGGGTGTCACCACCGACCCCACAAAAATACAAACTACCATCAGAGAATACGATAAACACCTCTACGCAAATAAACTAGAAAATCTAGAAGAAATGGATAAATTCCTGGACATATATACCCTCCCAAGACAAACCAGGAAGAAGTTGAAGCCCTGAATAGACCAACAACAGACTCGGAAATTGAGGCAATAATTAACAGCCTACCAACCAAAAAAAAGTCCAGGACCAGATGGATTCACAGCCAAATTCTACCAGAGGTACAAGGAGGAGCTGGTACCATTCCTTCTGAAATTATTTCAATCAATAGAAAAAGAGGGAATCCTCCCTAACTCATTTTATGAGGCCAGCATCATCCTGATACCAAAGCCTGGCAGAGACACAACAAAAAAAAAAGAGAATTTTACACCAATATCCCTGATGAATATCGATGCAAAAATCCTCAGTAAAATACTAGCAAGCCAAATCCAGCAGCACATCAAAAAGTTTATCCACCATGATCAAGTGGGCTTCATCCCTGGGATGCAAGGCTGGTTCAACATATGCAAATCAATAAACGTAATCCAGCATATAAACAGAACCAAAGACAAAAACCACATGATTATCTCAATAGATGCAGAAAAGGCCTTTGACAAAAGTCAACAGCCCTTCATGCTAAAAACTCTCAGTAAATTAGGTATTGATGGGATGTATCTCAAAATAGTAAGAGCTATTTATGACAAACCCACAGTCAGTATCATACTGAATGGGTAAAAACTGGAAACATCACCTTTGAAAACTGCCATAAGACAGGGATGCCCTCTCTCACCACTCCTATTCAACATAATGTTGGAAGTGCTGGCCAGGGCAATCAGTCAGGAGAAAGAAATAAAAGATATTCAATTAGGAAAAGAGGAAGTCAAATTGTCTGTGTTTGCAGATGACATGATTGTATATTTAGAAAACCCCATTGTCTCAGCCCAAAATCTCCTTAAGCTGATAAGCAAATTCAACAAAGTCTCAGGATACAAAATCAATGTGCAAAAATCACAAGCATTCTTATACACCAATAACAGATAAACAGAGAGCCAAATCATGAGTGAACTCCCATTCGCAATTGCTTCAAAGAGAATAAAATACCTAGGAATCCAATTTACAAGGGATGTGAAGGACCTCTTCAAGGAGAACTACAAACCACTCCTCAACAAAATAAAAGAGGACACAAACTAATGGAAGAAAATTCCATGCTTATGGATAGGAAAAATCAATATCATGAAAATGGCCACACTGCCCAAGGTAATTTATAGATTCAATGCCATCCCCATTAAGCTACCAATGACTTTCTTCACAGAATTGGAAAAAACTACTTTAAAGTTCATATGGAACCAAAAAAGAGCCCGCATTGCCAAGACAATCCTAAGCCAAAAGAACAAAGCTGGAAGCATCATGCTACCTGACTTCAAACTATACTATAAAGCTACAGTAACCAAAACAGCATGGTACTGCTACCAAAACAGAGATATAGACCAATGGAACAGAACAGAGCACTCAGAAATAATATTACACATCTACAACCATGTGATCTTTGACAAACCTGACAAAACCAAGAAATGGGGAAAGGATTCCCTATTTAATAAATGGTGCTGGGAAAACTGGCTAGCCATATGTAGAAAGCTGAAACTGAATCCCTTCCTTACACCTTATATGAAAATTAATTCAAGATGGATTAAAGACTTAAATGTTAGACCTAAAACCATAAAAACCCTAGAAGAAAACCTAGGCAATACCATTCAGGACATAGGCATGGGCAAGAACGTCATGTCTAACACACCAAAAGCAATGGCAACGAAAGCCAAAATTGACAAATGGGATCCAATTAAAGAGCTTCTGCACAGCAAAATAAACTACCATCAGAGTGAACAGGCGACCTACAGAATGGGAGAAAATTTTGTAATCTACTAATCTGACAAAGGGCTCATATCCAGAATCTACAAAGAACGTAAACAAATTTACAAGAAAAAAATAAACAACCCATCAAAAAGTGGATGAAAGTTATGAACAGACACTTCGCAATAGAAGACATTCATACAGCCAACAGACACATGAAAAAATGCTCATCACCACTGGCCATCAGAGAAATGCAAATCAAAACCACAATGAGATACCATCTCACCAGTTAGAATGCCGATCATTAAAAAGTCAGGAAACAACAAGTGCTGGAGAGGATGTGGAGAAATAGGAAACTTTTACACTCTTGGTGGGACTTTAAACTAGTTCAACCATGTGGAAGACAGTGTGGCGATTCCTCAAGGATCTAGAACTAGAAATACCTTTTGACCCAGCCATCCCATTACTGGGTATATACCCAAAGGATTAGAAATCATGCTGCTATAAAGACACATGCACACGTATGTTTATTGAGGCACTATTCACAATAGCAAAGACTTGGAACCAACCCAAATGTCCATCAATGATAGCCTGGATTAAGAAAATGTGGCACGTATACACCATGGAATACTATGCAGCCCTAAAAAAGGATGAGTTCATGTCCTTTGTAGGGACATTCATGAAGCTGCAGACCATCATTCTCAGCAAACTATTGCAGGGACAAAAAACCAAACAACTCATGTTCTCACTCATAGTTGGGAATTGAACAATGAGAACACTTGGACACAAGAAGGGGAACATCACACACTGGGGCCTGTCATGGGGTTTGGGGAGGGAGGAGGGATAGCATTAGGAGATATACCTAATGTAAATGACGAGTTAATGGGTGCAGTGCACCAATGTGGTACATGTATACATATGTAACAAACCTGTACGTTGTGCACATGTGCCCTAGAACTTAACATATAATAAAAAACAATTTTTAAAAAGACGCATAAAAAAAGATTATTCACATGATCAAGTGGGATTTATCCCAGGGATGCAATGATGGTTCAACATACATAAATCAATAAATGTGATACGTCACATCAAGAGAATGAAGGACAAAAAACACGATCATCTCAATAGATGCAGAAAAGGCATTTGATAAAATTATACATTTCCTCATGATAAAAACTCTCAAAAACTTAGGTAGAAAAAACATACCTCAACAAAATAAAGACCATATAAAACAGCTAATGTCATACTGAATGAAGAAAAGAAAGTTTTCCTCTAAGAACTGGAACAAGACAAGAATGTTCACTTATACCACTCGTATTCAACATAATACTGGATGTCCTAGCCAGATAAATTAAGAGAAAGAAAGGACATTCACATTGCAAAGGAGGAGGTCAAACTGTACCTCTTTGCAGTGACATAATCTTATATATAGAAAAACCTAAAGACCTCACCAAAACACGGTTAGAACTGAAAGAGGAATTCAGTAAAATTTCAAAATATAAAAATCAGCATTTTTATACACCAATAACAAACTAGCTGAAAATGGAACAAAGAAAGCAATAACTACAAAAAAATCCCATGTTCATTAATTGGAAGAATTGATATTATAAAATGACCATACTCCCCAAAGTAATCTACAGATTTAATGTGATCTCTTTCAAAATACCAATGACATTCTTCACAGAAATAGGGAAAACAATCCTGAAATTCATATTGAACAACAAGAGACTCCGAATAGTCAATCCTGAGCATAAAGAAACAGTTGGAAATATTATACTACTAGATTTCAAAATATTCTACAAAGCTAAAATAACCAAAACACACGGTACTGGCATGAAAATAGACACATAGATAGATGGAACAGAATAGAGAAGCCAGAAAGAAATTTACACATTTACAGCCAACTGATTTTTGATAAAGGCACCATGAACATACACTGGGGAATGGCAGGCTTTTCAATAAGTGGTGCTGAGAAAACTGGATATCCACATGTAGAAGAATGAGACTATACCCTTATTTATCACCATAACAGAAGTTAACTAAAAATGGATTAAAGACTTAAATGTAAGGCTCAAAACAATAAAACTACTAGAAGAAAACAAGGGAGAAATACTTCGTGACACTGGTTCTGGGCAAAGATTTTATAGGTACAACTTCAAAAACACAGGCAAAAAAGCAAAAATAGACAAATGGGATTATATCAGACTAAAAAACCTTAAGCACAACAAAGGAAACAATTAACAGACTGAGAGACAACCTGTAGAATGGGAGAAAATATTTGCAAGCTATTAATCTGATGAGGGATTAATATCCAGAATATTAACAGAACTCAATTTAACAGCAAGAAAAATAATCTGATTTAAAATAGGCAAAGATCTGAATAAACATTTCTCAGATGAAAATGTCTCTCAAATGGCCAAAAAGTATATTAAAAATGCTCAACATCACTAATCAGGGAAATATGAATCAAAACCACAATGAGATACCTTCTCAATGAGATACCTTCCCAGTTAGAATGACTATCATTTAAAAAGACAAAAAATAAAAATAAAATAACAAATTCTGGCAAGGATGCAGAGAAAGGAGAACTCTTACACACTGTTGATGGGAATGCAAATTAGTACAGCTATTAAGGTCAATGGCGCAGAGGTTCCTGAAAAAAACTAAATATAGAACTACCATATGATCTAGCAATCCCACTACTATGTACTTAACCAAAGAAAAGGAAATCGACATATCAAAGACCTATCTGTCCCCCTTCATATTTATTGAAGCACTATTCACAGTAGCCAACCTATGGAATCAACCTAGGTGTCCAAAAACAGATGAATGGTTAAGTAAAACGTGGTCTGTACACACAGTGGAATACTATTCAGCCATAAAAAAGAATAAAATCCTGTCATTTGTGGCAACATGAATGAGTCTGTAGGACATTGTGTTAAGTGTAGTAAATTAGGCACAGAAAAATAAATACTACATTTTCTCACTCATATGTGGGAGCTAAAAAAGTTGAGCTCATAGAAGTAGAGAGTATAATTGTGATTATTAGGGGCTGGAAAGGGGAGGGAGGAGAAGAGAATAAGAAGTTGTTGGTTAATGAATCCAAAATTGCAGCTAGATAGGAGGAATAAGTTCTAGTGCTCTATAGTACTGTAGGGTAACTAGAGTTAACAACGATTTATTGTATATTTTCATATAGCTAGAATAAAGGATTTTGAATGTTCCCAACACACACAAAAAAAGATGTTTGAGGTGATGCGTATGCTAATTTTTCTGATTTGATCATTATACATATGTATTGAAATATCACTCAGTATGCCATAAATATGTGTAATTATGATGTCAATTTTTCTTAAAAAAAAAAAAAAAAGACCACTATGAAGCAATTATTAGGTTGGGCACGGTGACTGAAACCTATAATCCCAGTACTTTGGGAGGCCAGGGCGGGCGGATCATCTGAGGTCAGGAGGTCAAGACCAGCCTGGCCAACATGGTAAAAACCCGTTTCTACTAAAAATACAAAAAATTAGCCAGGCATAGTGGCACATGCCTGTAACCCCAGCTACTCATTCAAGAGGCTGAGGCAGGAGAATTGTTTGAACCCAGGAGGCAAAAGTTACAGTGAGCCAAGATTGCACCATTGGACTCCAGCCTGGGCGACAGAGTGAGACTCTGTCTCAAAAAATAAAAAAATAAATAAAAATAGAAATTATTATACATTTGTCTGATTAGACTACGTCTTTTTTCATTCTGTCCATTTTTTGAAAGTTTATAAGCATCTGCATTAGAAAAAGATAACTGAAACCACCTTCATCAGTTGGGCCACTTGCTGTAGCAAAAGTCTGAATGGTCCAGTTTCTGAATAGCTAAAGAAAACCATCTATTTATGTGTTCCTTGCTATGGATAAATGGATATTTAATTTTTCTATAGCCAAGAAGCTATCCTGAATCATCCTTTCTCCCTAGACTTCTATGTCTGGAAAATTACCACAACGGTGTGAAACTGCAAGGAGTTGCTTCAGGTTCACAGTGAGAGCTCAAAACTTGAGTCATTCTACGTAGATGCCACTGGTATGGAAGATGCTGTAAGAATAGGACACCTTGAATTTGCATTGGTCTAAGTCTTGCTTCCTCTCTCCTTCCTCCCCTTAATTACAAAACACAAATCACTTCACCTCCTCTGGTACAGAACAAATTGACCTCTACTCCCCCCTGGTGGATCATTACAGTATGCTGGGCGAGTCACTTCTGAAATCGCCACATGGGCCCTTAAGACTTCATAAATCAAGGGCCACCTCTCGTGAGCCTTACATGTTCTAGTTCAACATACTAATTATTTAGAGCTGAAAAGTAATCTGCCCCCATATTGTGCTAGTACTTTTGGCTTGTGTCTTCCAAGTTGTTCCCTTATTATTCAAATGTAGCAATCTTTATTGTGATTGCCTGGTTACTAGTCTATCTCCCCAAATAGACCATAAACCACAGAAACACAATAATGTTAAGTGATTTTCTTGAGGCCGCATAATCAGGAGAGAATCCCAATATAGAAATCAGGTTTCTCTATTCATGGGCCATTGTGGTGTTCATTCACAGCAATGTTCTGTGTTCTGAAATCTCTTTCTCAGAAGAAGCATTGAAATGGCAACACACCAGGGCTCAGAAAACAGATCCTGCTGTCGGCTCAGTCACTTATCTCACCAAGTCCCTAATGTTTCTCATGTGAACACCGATGGTAGTTTCTTCAGATCATTGCTAGGGTTCAGTACGACTTCAAATATCTAGGATTCAACCGGAAAGAATTGCCATTCATCTGCAGTTGTAAGACATAGAGAGAGAGAGAAAAAAGAGAAAGAGGGAATGTTCATCTATTAAACAAATATGTCTTCATTTAACAATTATTCTAGTTTTTGTTCACACTGGTGAACAAAAAATACAATGACCTTGACCCTGAGAACTTACATCTTGATCCTTGTGGGGTCACTGGCCAACGCCTCTCATTGATGATCCCAGATAAACAGATTGGCAGGCCTTTGATCAGCATGCTATTTTGAAGAATTCTCTCATGGATATGTGTTTGTGTGATGGCGTGGGAGAGAATGCTAGTGTAAACTGCCACACTTAAAATTAACATATCTCAAATTCTTGAAACAAACAAAAACAAATAAATAGCAGCAACAAAACAGATTGGGTATGTCCAGCACAGGTGTCCCCTGCCTGTAAATGTGCAGTTTCCCTAAATCAAGCCGTGGTTGCTCTCTGCTGCCAAGATGCCAATGGGAGTGCCCAATTAGTGCCAATTTGTTTCTTGTAATACGGACACCTGTCACCAAAGAGCTTGATAAAAATAACCATCTCAGTCACTGCAGATCCAAACTGGGCTCTAACTAATCAACTAGAGGTAAATAGGAAGCCTTCAAATCCCACTGCAAATTCTCCAAGGGACCCCGTCCCTCTGACTATGGACAAATTTATGCTGCATTGCTGAGTGATGGCTAGACACCAACTGGCAATTGATTTTTTTTTTTTCTTTAAATGCAAGTTATCAGCCTTTCCTCCCAGTAAGCTACAGGCTTCCCCCTGGCAGTTCAAGACTCATAGTGATAATGGATTATCTTTTCTTTTAATAGCAAACCACCTTCCACTGAGATGGAATGAATGTTGCAGGAGAAGGAGAACAGATTTCACCAAGAAGTCCTTTAACTCTCTTCAGGAAACATCTCTAGTTCAAGCATTTAAAAAACATACAACCTTTAAAAACTAACCAGGTTTCTGCTGCGTGGTTGAGCCAGCCACGAGGGTTGTGCTGGTTACATCTGAATTAGCCCTGTTTGACAATCACTTTCAAACTCTGTTCTACTTCACGCCAGCAGTTTCACTCCCTGGGTGTGCAATCGTATGGGGTAGATGCCTTTGACGGAGCTATCGGACCCAGATTAAGAACATATAGTATACAATAAGCAAATGAGAAGGCAAGCCATTTTTACAGAATCACCCAGGCAGGAAAATCAGCACGTCCTGCTCTTCAATAGTGGGCCCATCTAGCCTACTGCTTTACGGAGAGCAGAAATGCCTGGAATCTAAATCTGCCACAGGAGGGGTTTCTTTGCCTCCTCACGATGCTGTGAGCTGAATGGTAGATTGCATCACCTCCATTGTAAGGCAGCTCTCATTATGAGAAACCAAACATAGAGCCTGGCTCCTAACTGGAGTATTAATAATGAAAATGGATTATGTGCATCCTGTTTGCTAAGCAATTATCCCAAGGCAGGGATTGAGTCCAGATTTTTTGCCTCACTGCCTGAGTGGCAGAATGTGAATAGATAGACAGGTATTTGCATGCAGTGTCTCTGACCTGGAGAAAATGTCAGGAGCTTTATAGACTGCAGAGAGAGCTGCAGATGCATATTCTTTTCAAACATGGCTAGGTTTTGCAGTCTATTCTTGGAAAAGGCAAAGAAAGGGGGAAAGAGTTGAATTTGCTGTCACTGTCTAAAGATACCCTCCTGAGTCAAGGTGAGAGTATTTTATTTTGCCCACCTTAAGTTTTTCATTAACTGGAAGTGACTTCAGCTCCTACCTTCTCAAGGAAATGAAATGAGTTTTATTTAGTTGATGGTGAGGAGTACTTTCCCCAGATGTTTTATAGACCTGGGTCTGATCTGCTTTACCTAGGCACATTTTAATGAGAGGAGGCATTTCTCTAATGCCTCAGATGTGCATTTTCTTCTCCTCCTCTTTCACTTGCTGTGATCCTGCAAGGTGGCAACTGACTTCCTCTCTCTGATGCTCATGCTCTATTTCAGGGCTATATTTCCAGCGTAAAATGAATTCTGCATAGGTGCATGCAGTAATTTAGAATCCTCCAGAGTAAGCACTGCCAACAGCTGTGTCACCTCCAATCTCTGCTCCCCACCCTCCTCCTTTGTCTCGCACTCACATGTTAAGTTGAGGGATGGAAAGATGGTAGTGGAAGTTCATGTGGACAAGGCTCATTATTTTCATAGGACCACAGAGAGTAGTCCTATAAGACACAGGCGGGTAGCGGGGGCAGCACACCCCATTCCCATGGGAGAGGTCACTCAAACCCTAACACAGATTTTACACTCAGTTAAAATTGTCTGGGGAATGGATAAACAACTGTAATACATCCATGTGGTAGAATACTACTCAGCAATAAAAAGGAACAAATTACTTATGTATACAACACCATGAAAAATTTATCTAATTCATTATTCTATGTGAAAGAAGTCAAACTCGAAAGACTACATACTGTACGATTCCATACTGGAAAGGTGAAGCTATAGGGGCCAAAAACAGATGAACAGTTTCAAAGACTGGAAGTAGAGGGAGAGGCTGACTTAATAGGATGACCAAATCATCTTCATTTGCTTAGAACTGTCCCAGTTTTAGCTCAGAATGTCTCCATCCCGGAAACCCCTCAGTCCTAGACAAATTGGGACAGCTGGTCACCCTGGAACTTGACTACAAAGGGACACAGAGAACTTTTGAAGGGGATAAAACTGTGTTTTTAAAGCTCACAGAACTGTACACTTATTTAAAAGGGTGAATTTTATTCTGTGTAAATTATAACTTAATAAGTGACTGGGAAGAATTGTCTGTGTCCTGTGTCTCTCTGCTGGGCAGTGGGCTCTTTTATGTGCAGGGATTTCATGTGTCCCATGCCACTGCCCCCCTGGCACCTAGTGCTGTGCCTAGCATGGCATAATTTGCTAAAAGCATGCATCATGCTCATTTCCCTCAGACGCCACCCGTCCTATCAACACCAATGGAGTCTTTAAACAATCCAGTGGTGTCTGAACATGACACTTTCTTCCTGGAAATGCTCGAATTAAGGTTTTCTCTATTTCTTTTAGGTTGTGAGTTGATTGACGTGCCCTCAATATGCTATAACTATAGTCATCAGTGTTTTCTAAATATATTGAACATAACAAATTCCTGGAATGTTTAAAAAAAAAAAAATTCCTGGAACCCTACCCAGGTTGACCACAGCTGAACTTCTAGGAGAATGGCCTGGGAATTTATATATTTTAAAAGTGTCCCAGATGATTCTTGTGATCAAATAAGGAAAGCAGAAAGAAAGAAAACTGTGGTGTCAGAGAGACCTCACCACTGGCTTTTAGGGCTGGTCAACACATCTCAAATGTGATCCTTCTATCAGAGTCTTTCCCTTGAGGAATCATTCATTCATTGATTCCATCTGAGAACTATTTATTGAGCAACTACTCTAATACTACAGCCTGAAAACAGGACAAACAAATACACAAGATAAGTTCAAACACTGCTAGGTGATGTGAAGGAACTGCCACAGGGCCAGGTACCACTGCAACAGAACAGTCAGGAAGGATACAGTGCTTGTTGATTTTTGGCTCTAACCTCATGCTGGTTTCCCATGGGGAGTGTAGTTGGAACGCCACAAACATGTTCCCATCCCAGCATTGCCAAAAACATCTGCCACAGACTAGCCTCAGTGTCTGCAAACATGAAAGGAAAGACCTAGACGTTGATCCCCAAGGTCCTCTTCTAGGCCTGACATTGTATGTTTCTGGAGTTTATGATTGCAATCAAATAAAACTAATCTGATACATATTTAATGATATACATAATTGTTATTATGCTGCATGATAATTAGCTATCAATGGTAAGCAGTTCACAGAAATGACTGTAATTAGTATTTCTTATACACAGTCGACCCAAGTTTGGGGTTTTTCTCTCGTCTCACTTTTTTATTCTGTAATTAGCATCAGAGTTCTCTGTTCTTCTACACTATGTATAATTCCAGGATAATCCATGTCCTTCTCTCACACACAAACACTTAGGGATATTGACACTTGAAAACATCAAGGCCCAGAATATTCTCTTCAGAAGCTAACCAATCCTGAGAGTGCTGTGTTACTGCTTTCCCTGCTACCTCCAGGAGACCTTCCAGATACTGCTTTCTTGGCCAGCTGTGGTGGCTCATGCCTATAATCCCAGCACTTTGGGAGGCTGAGGGGGGCAGATCACCTGAGGTCAGGAGTTCCAGACCAGCCTGGCCAATGTCGTAAAACCCCATCTCTACCAAAAAATACAAAAATTAGCCAGGTGTGGTGGGGTGTGCCTGTATAGTCCCAGCTACTTGGAAGGCTGAGGTGGGAGAATCGCTTGAACCCTGGAGGTGGAGGTTGCAGTGAGTGGAGATTGCACCACTGCTCTTCAGCCTGGGCAACAGAGCAAGACCCTGCCTCAAAAAAAAAAAAAAAAAAAAAAAGATGTTGCCTTCTCTTAGCTTCTTCCTCTGCTGTCTCGGGTGCAGCAAGGACCTAAAGGAACTGCAAAAAGTTTAGACAATCAGAATTTTTCTGCGAAGGAATGGGAAATCCAACAGGAGAGACAACACATGAGGATGGACCCGACATCTTTGTTTCTGAGACTCTGGCAGCAGAAGGGAAGGTGCGTTCGTTTCCAAGGCTTCCACGACAAAACACCACAGATGAGGTGGCTTAAACAACAGAAACTTATTCTCTCACAATTCTGGAGGCGAAATATCTGAGATCAAGATGTCAGCAGGTTTGGTTTTCTCTGAGGCTCCTGTCCCTGACTTGCAGATGGCTGTCTTCTCACTGTGTCCTCACATGGTCTTCTGCTATGCACACACATGTCTGGTGTGTGTGTCTCTCTCTAGGTCCAAATTTCCTCATTTTGTATGGATACCAGTCATATATGATTGGGGCTCGCCTCAAAGCCCTCATTTTAACTTAATCATCTCTTTGAAGACCTCATCTCCAAATATGCTTACCTTCTATAAGGTACTGGAGGTTAGGACTTCAACATCTGAATGGGTACAGGAACGTAATGCAGCCCCTAATAGAAGGGAAACTGTGAGGAAGAGCTAACTCTCCACATACACAAAATCCAGGCTCTCTCCAGGTCTAACAACTTCCAGAGCTTCCTCTCTGAGACTCCTTAACGCTAAAGCCATGCTCCCAGCTAATGACTAGCATCTAGCCACTTTGAACAAAATCTCCCTTTCCACAAGCAAGAATGAAAGTCTTAAAAGATGTAAATACCTGGGAAAGTGAGCATTTGAGTGAGAAATAATTTCTGACAATTTGTCAAGACTCTTTCCTGTTATGATAAGGGGAGGGCAAGAGGCTGAGGGTGAACTTTGGGAACTTTGTGGTTGCTGGGCAGTCCCCATTGGTCTTCTATGCTGGCCAGTTGGTGGCTGGATGGATAGGATTGTGGTCAACTGAGTGAGCCAGCATACTTTGGGCCCCAGTGAGCTTGCAGATTCTTGCTTCCGCTGCATTCTCTGTGCTTGCCTCCCACCTCCATCCTCCCTGCCTTCTGAAAGCCAAACTACAATTCTAATTGTGAGATCTGAAAACAGAAACTTCAGAATGATAGAAACTTGCTAGAAAAGCTTTAGTAATAACAGTGGCAATGGGGAAAAGCCCCAAAACCTCCTAAGATAGTTTTCTGAGGGCAAAGAGCAGCAATGTGGACTCCTAACAGGCCACATGTCTTTCTCTCATCCTGCCCAGCCCCTCACACAGCAGAAGAGGCATAATAGCACTTGGTCAGGAGTAAAAATAGAAATGGACACAAAGAAAAGCAGACCCAGGGACAGAATGGAAAAACTATGAATATATAATTCTGGAAAAGAATTTTACTTTAACTTGGTGTTTTCACATGATAGGCCTTCTCTATTCTCTTTCTAAAATCTCGATCTAAGGACAAGATGCCCACGTTTCAATCTTCCTTCCCTATTACCATGTCAATCAACTGGTCATATAACCTCTCTTGGTGTGGATTCTGTATCCTTAACTTAAAGGGCTTAGGAAACACCATCTCTGATCCTGCGTAGATATTTTCTTCTGCAAATATATTTTGACAAAACAAGACTGATCCAATTAATTAACAGGGCAAGACTTAGTTACTGTTGTACCTCTTTGGTTAGATGTCTCAGCTAACCTATATGTACTAAAATTTCATTCTGTTTCTGATGAAACTTGTAATTTACTCATCAATAAAATGGGGATAATATTTGTCTCACTGGGCCTTGTTAGAATTTGATTATATACAGGATGTGAAGGAGATAATGGCTGCTGCATAATAGATGCTGGGTGTTAGTACTTATAAGCCCTGGTAACCCCCTTTGCGTCTGGCTTGGTTGATCTGCAGTAAATATTTGACTGCATATTTGACTACTTGTGAAAGTAAGTTAGAGACACCACTTGGGGAAGAACTAAACACAAATACAAACCAAAGGGACTAAAAAGTATCAAAAATAGCAGAGAAAGAGTTATCTGTCATTTTTCTCTCTGAAACAATGCTCAGTCCTAAGCGCACAAACCCGGGATTTCCATGAACATACATTCTATTGGTCATATTTTAACCTATTTGAGGCATAACCTTGAGAACCTCAATGGAACATGAGGGTCTTGGAAGGGCCAAGGCCTAGAACAGATGGTCCAGGTGATTCTCAGTAATATTGGGAATAGAACTGTGCACAGAGGCGGGCCGAAAATGAAATCAGCAGCAGCGCTGGTGGCACTATTGAGCCCTTAAATGCTTTACTAGTTATTTCATTTTATCAGCACAACTCTTAGATGTGATACTGATTGTCCCATTTTTTTCTGATAAAGAAACTGCAGTTGGGAGAGGCTAAGAATCTTGCCCAAGGTCACAGGAGTAGTGAACAGTCGTTCCTGGATTTGAATGCAAGACTGCTTTCCTCCAAAGCCCTTGTACACTCCACCTCAGTGGCGGACAATCCTGGAGCAGGCTGTCTTCAGAATTAGAGACCCACATTAGAGACACTGGCCAGGTGGGAACTGAGGGACCAAGGCATTAGTCTAGGGTCAAGACAAAACTCCAGAGGTGGATAAAAGTCAGGCAAAATAAACAAGGAGAGTGCCCTGACAGGTTGCCAAGGTGGATCTCAGGCACAGAGAACAAGGCCGAGTTACCAAGTGTAGATCGGGGCATAGGGAGAATCTAGGGACAAGGCAGAAATTTTATCTTAAGAATTAAGATGAAAGGTCTGAGGCAAATAAGTGGCCCAAATGACTCAATGGTCCAGCATATTGGGTAGAAGTCCAAGATTGTAATTTCTCCTAGAACCTGGAGTGGGGCTGAATCTACAAAAGGATGGGAGAAGGAGAAGGAGGCCAAGGGAGACAGAAATGTTCCGGCTCACTGGATGTGTTGGTGATCAGACCAGACATGTTTCCCAGAGGATTCAAGTAACCAGTTTTGGTGCCCTCTGTTGTCACTGATGTTATCTACAAGACTCAGGAAGTTTGTGCATATGGCAGACAATTCCCCAAGACAAGTCTGTGGACATTCTTTGTGTTAATAAGGATTTTATTTTTTTTATTTTTATTTTTATTTTTTGAGATGGAGTTTCACTCTTGTTGTCCAGGCTGGAGTGCAATGGTGCGATCTTTGCTCACTGCAACCTCTACCTCCTGGGTTCAAGCGATTCTCCTGCCTCAGCCTCCCGAGTAGCTGGGATTACAGACATGCACCACCATGCCCAGCTAATTTTGTATTTTTTAGTAGAGATGGGGTTTCTCCAGGTTGGTCAGGCTGGTCTTGAACTCCTGACCTCAGGTGATCTGTCTGCCTCAGCCTCCCAAAGTGCTGGGATTACAGGCATAAGCCACCATGCCAGGCCTTTTTTTTTTTTTTTTTTTTTTAAACAGAATTTTGCTCTTGTCACCAGGCTGGAGTACAATGGTGCGATCTCAGCTCACTGCAACTAAAGAGGACTCTCTAAACAGCTTCATTGAAATCTCGGTTTCCTAGTATTACACGTAACTAAAACTGAGCCTTCTTAATGCCATCTCAGCGTGAGTATCCTACAAAAAATAAAAACTGACATTCATATGAGCATTGACAAGTAATTTAAATATTTACTAAAATCTCTGAGGCACCAAAGAAGCATATTACATTTTATGATACAAAAAAATGCCAATGATCTTCTTCAGTTATTTTTCTCCCCAAAGTTCCACTCATTACTGCTATTGCTTGCCGTTTCCCAAAAATTACTTCACTCTTTCTCTTCAACTATCTAAAAAATCCCCACCCATGACAGAAAGCAGAAGTGAGAAAGCTACAATTAATATGTGCCATTCGATATCCTATCACAGACTTTCTGGATGAATTGTAAACAGAAAACCAGTGTTAAGAGTGCCGTTGGCTATTGTTTGTTGCTTGCTTTGCTATTCGTATTAATACTTTCCAAGTGTCTCCTTCCCATCGCCACCAGCGGGATACACTCATTCATTCTATCAACCAAAATTCAAGACTTGATTTTGCACAGTGCATAGTGAAGTAAGAGACATATAGGACGTAAGTCTTGCCCTCAAATAACCTAGAATTGAATTAGGGCAATAGAGCATACACCCAAATTACTACAATAGAGTAATAGTATTAAGTGGCTGATACCCCAGAAATTCTGGGAGATGAACTGACACAAATCATACAGTGTAAATACTGCTTTCTTCCACCTCTCTCACTAAGACACAACCCCCAGCTCCTTCTCTGGTCACATGATCCAGACAGATTTCTCTATAACATTAGCTTAAAGGAAAATACAATCAGATCAACAAGGACCTAAGTTCTAGACTGAAGGAAAAAGAATGCACTAAAAGAGAAAGTGGAGTGTTTATAGAATGAAAGAACAATCTGACAGATGCTTTGTGGGAGCATAACCTAGAACCCATAAGAATTTTGTTATCAGTAGATCTTACTGATCTAAACTGTACAGTGACTATCACAAAGATAATTTCTAAAAAAAAAATCTGATTATGTCTTATTTGAAATATCTCATCACTTTTGAGATTTTCCCTTGTCCTCTGATTATGACTCACAAGTTCATTTTTGAGTAAACTCCTACCTATCTCTCCAGCCACATATCATACTCCTCCTCATGCCTGTACATTCTCTGCTTCAATCTGACTTGACCATTTGTAGTAATGGGTAATACCTGCATCCCAAGACTACCCCCCTTCATATCCTTATATAACCCTATAATTGCATTTTTCCAAGTTATTCAACTACCAGACAATAAGCAGACACAGGCCAGGGTCTACCATATTCACCATTGCATCCCTAGATCCTTTCTCAATGCCAGGCAAATAGTAAATATTTAATGAACATTGCCTGAATGACTAACTGAAAACATAAGGAAATCATTGCCTGTCTTGAGTTGGGTTCCCTGAAACCGTACTCTGAGATGGAGTTTTGAATTAGGTTTACTGGGGAGTAACTGAAGTAGGACAGTGCAGAGGGAGAAGTGGAATTGCACTGTGGACTCCATAAGGAGCTCTGAAGCTGAAGTGACCCTTCAGACTTGTCTCTATTGTGACACAAAGGCCAGGCCCTTATACCCCTAATGAGCTGATTATCAAAAGCTGGTGCCCCGAGGGAGAAGGTGTCAAGTTGGGTAATTTAGGTCCCTTGAACAGGGGAAACTCCTTGAAAAGGACTCAGCCATCAGCCATTAGCATCCAAGCCTGCTGGCAGCTAGAGAAATGAGTGTCTTGATCCTGAAGGGGAATTTGAACAACGCACTACAGTGTCTACGGCATTTCCCTTTAACCAACAGCACACAGCGTCCATGCCTCAATTGGCTAAACTCTAGAAATAGCTCCCTGCTTTGAAGTCCATTTAATTAACAACCCCCAGTGCTCAACCACTGGTGGAGTGATCATCAATTCTGCCACCATCACAATCAAGGATCCATTCAGTGAGTTTTGCAGAGCACCTATTATGTGCTAGGCATTATTCTAAGTATAAGGGATTCAGCAGTACATCAAACAGGCAAAAGGTCCTGCCTTCATTGAGCTTTCATTCTAGAAGAGAGACAATTAGTAAAGATAAAATATGCAGTTGAGGGTGATAAGTGCTAAGAAAACAGTAAAGAAGAGACAGGAAATAGGGAGTGCCAGGATTTGGGGGAGGATGGGTGTTGGGATAGTAAATAGGGAAGGCCTCACTAAGAAGGAACATTTAAGTAAAGCCACTTAGATATTTGAGGGAAGAGTTTTCTAGGCATTGAGAGGAACTTTCATCAAGGCCTTGGGTGGGAGCAAACCTGTATGTTAGAAGATAGCCCGGAGGCCAATGTGCCTGGAAAGGAGAGAAGGAGGGAGAGCCCAACGGTAGATGAGGCCAGAGAGAAGTGGGTAGCAACGTCCAGGCCATGATAAAAACTGTGTCCTATCCTGTCAGTGAGCTGTGAGGCCAGGGAAAATTTGAAAAGAAGAATAACAAGATCTGACTCACATTTTCAAAGACTACTCTGATTGCTACTGAAAATAGGTATTTGCCATTGAAATAGGTATTTGCTGTTGCTATTGAAAACAGGAACAAACAGATGCAGGAAGTCTAGTTAAGAGGCTATTAATATATTCCAGACACCAAATGATGGGAACTTGGGCCAAGTAATAGTGGTGAAGATGTTGTGAAGTGTTTAGATTCTGGAAATATTAAGATAGGACTGACAGCATTTGCTGGCAGGCCAGATATAGGTTATGAGAAGAAGATTGGAGTCAAGGATTTCAGTATGAGCAAGTGAACGGACACAGTTGTCATTGATTGAGATGAGATAAAGCATCTTGGTGAGGGAAGCAGATTTTGGGGAAGATGATTAGGAGTTCAGTGTTGGCCGTCTTAAGTTGGGGATGGCTGTTGGACATCTGAGTGGAGATGTTGAGTATATGTGAAGTACAGGGAAGCAGTCCAGGATGGAGATATAAACAATGAGAGCCATCTACACACAGATGGCTTTTTAAAGCCATGGGAATAGATGAAATCACCAGGAAAGTGAGAGGAGGAGAGAGGGGAAGGGAGGGGAGGAAAGGGGAGGAGAGGGGCGGTGAGGAAGGGGAGCAGAGGGAAGGAGAGGAGAGTTTTTAAGACTGAGTCCTGGGGCACTGCACGAACAGTCTTTCAATGCCTCCCACACTCTCACACTTCATTCTCCTGCTGTACCATCATAAGTTGCATTGGACTGAAATGCTTCCTTACCATACTTGGCATAGCGAAAAGAACTTGGGCTTGAGAATTTGGGACACACCTATGGTAGAATACAATCTCTGGTATTCACTACAGTAATTGAATTACTGGTTCCAAGTCTTCTCTTTCCCACAGAAGTATCATATACTCATTCCTTTGTCATGACCCAGTGATAGGAGGCATGTACTTCCCTGCTCCCTCAGCCTTGGCCACATGACTTCCTTTGTCCAACGAGATTTTAGTGGCCATGATGCAAGCAGAGGTTTGCAATGTGCTTGTGTGATTGGGTTTACCTGCTTCCGTTTCTGCCATTCCCATGAGAATAAGTAGTTTTGGTAGCACACACACATCCAGCCTGGGATTCAGAATCAGATATATGGAACAAAGCCACCCCAGACGCCTCACAGACAACTAAGAAATAAAACGTTTATTGTTTATGCCACTGTGATTTTGTAACTGCTATTTATGTAGAAATAGCTGACTGATACAGTACTGACTTACCAGCTGGGTAAGTTTGTAGCCTTTGTTCCTTCATCTACCCAGAGAGATATGAATATGCCCTCTCTCTGAGTTGTAATAAAGATGAAGTAATGTAGCATATGCAAAATTCCTGACATAGTGCCTGGTGCAATATAGATGCATGTTAAAAGTTAATTAGCACCTTCCGATTCCTCCCCTCCACAGTCAATGGTCAGCAATGACTTTCCACCCATAGGTTTCAAGAGCAATAATATTTTTGTCAAAGAAAGGTTACCCCTACCAAAGAGAAGGAGTGGGTGTCCAAGTTGCTTTTGCCAATTGCCTTTATCATTTGGAATTTTAACACAAGCTATAGCAATGCACTTTCTTAGGTTTCCTGATAAACAACTAGAGCCTGAAAAGCCAGCAAATTCAGTTTCATCATTTCATCATGTGACTCACTATCTTTAGAAATATAAACCCTTTTCAGCAGTGCACTTAGGATACCCTATGTCCCTTGAGAAATAACTGGCTTTTGTTTATGACGAGCCAGAATGCATGCACATGTGCACACACTACGCCATACATACTGCCCTTTATCATTCCAGGTTTTTGTTCATCAAAATAATAGCAAGTAGTCCCATAAAGCCATTTTCTGAGAAATAATTCATTATAAACAAAATCATCCAAATGCCAGTTCTTCTGACCAGAATGACCTTCAACAGGATGGCTTCTGTAGACTCACCTGCAGCAGTCGGTGGCAGTAACATAACATTAAGTCCAACAATGCTATTGCCTCACCAGGTTGTCACTAGCTTTGGCTAATTCTTTTCATGCCTTTACTGACCTTTAATCCTTACAATCAGAATACAAACAGTTCAGCAGCTCAAGTAGCGTTCTTTGAGGCTGTGGTGATGAGCTGAATAACACCTCCCTAAATGCCCCCACCTCCTTAGGGAAAGCGAGAAGAAACAGTCTAAGCAAGGCCATGGGGGTGTCTTTGTATAGATCTGGGGCAGCTGGACCACAGAAAAATTTAATCAACTACAGAAAAAAAAAAAAAAAAAAAAAAGGTTTTTTACAGGTGTGAATCCCAGTCCACAAAAACAGGATGTGTGAGAAATGTCCATTTCTTTGTTTTCTTGAATACACACAGTGTGGCAAGCAATTAGTCCAGCCAATATTGGACCCCAGGATTGGAATAAGTTCTTGGGGTATTACCTAAGGCCAAGACATCAGGAAGATTCTTCCTGATATGGGTCCATGCTAGGTACCACCAGACTGCCCACTGTACCAGCGTTTATTCCCTTGAAGCATTTGTTCTCAGTTGCCATACATACATGATATCTTGGAGTCTTTACTGAGGCTGGCACCCCAGTGCCTGGGACCAGCCTTCCAAAGCACATCATAGTTTGCTCTGAGGTTGGCCACAAAGCAGGCATGAGTCCCACACTCCTCTCATGTCACTCCCACAGTTGTTTCTTAGCCTGACCTCTGCCCTCTCTCTTTAGTATCTCAGCAAAGTTTGCCCTCTCTTCTGCCAAGTGTTCTCAAAGACTTCCTCTCTTTTCTGACTGCCCTAAGAGTGCTTAGAAACTCTTCAAAGCATTTTGACTTTTGAAAATAAATAAGAGAAAAGTAACTTCTACTTTTGGTAGAAAATTATGTGTGCAGGTTTGGGTTGATGGTGAGAAAAACACACACACACATACACACACACAAATTAACATCCCAGAATATTACCCTGCCATAGGTTGATTATTGCATTATTTCTAGAACAGTTGCTTCCTTTCAAGAAGGAATAAAGTGGTGGTTAAGTTGTGAACATATGGGAGTGAAAAAGAAAAACTAGATGTAGAACCTGCACCCGAAATCAAACATTAGGGGTTGCCTCAGCCTGACTTTTCCAGAAAGTAGATCCTGAGGCAAAGGCTTGGACTGATAATGTACTGGGAAATCCACGCCCAGGAGCCAGGGTGAGGGGCATGGGGAGTGGAGCAGGGAAGGAGGCAGAACCAGTATGAGCCAATATTGAGCTGGGCTGGTCACCTCTAAGTATGTCTGAGGGCGCAACCTCACTGGAGCATCCTCTAGGAGGTAGAATAAACATCTCAGCAGCATCCACCTTACTGGAGGGAAAGAAGGGGAAATATCCACCACTTGCCATCGCTCACAGATCAAAACTCGCCCCATAATGTTGCTGTGGTCTGAATATGTGTGTTTTCCCCCAGATTCATATGTTAAAACCTAATCCCTAATGTAATGCTTTTAAGGAGGTGGAGACTTTGGGAGGCAATTAGGTTATAAGGGCTCATAAGGGATTTGTGTCTTATAAAAAAGGCCTCAGAGACCTGTCTTTCCCCTTCCACCATGTGGAGACTTAGCTGGAAGGCACCATCTATGAACCAGAAAGCAGGTTCTTACCAGACACCAGATCTATCAGCACCTTGATCTTGGACTTCCCAGCCTCCAGAACTGTGAGAAAATAATTTCTGTTCTTTATAAGCCACCCAGTCTATGGTATTTTGTTACAGCAGCTTGAGCAAATTAAGACAGGCATGTAACTCCTCTACTATTCCAGTTATATGTGCCTAGGTGACAAGCACAGTACTGCAGGGGTCCACACCTCAATGTCAACTGAGAAGCACTGGGGCTGGGACCAAGAGGCTTCCAGGTAGCACATGTATAAAGTTGCTTGGAACCCACAAAGCTGGTCATCTCAGAGACATCTGGAATTGGAAGCAGATGAAGCCAGGAGCATATGAAGGATTCCTGAAGGGATGTGTGATAATGCGTGTAATGCGTGAATGTGCACTAAAAGGCACTATAAATGAGCTTTTAGCAAGCATACTAGGAAAGCTTTGTTAAATATGCAATATATTTTATATAAATTATATATACAGTATATAATTTGTGTATGCAAATTATATATACTATGTATATAATTTATATAAAATATATACACAGTATATAATTTGTGCATGCAAATTATATATACTGTGTATATAATTTATATAAAATATATTGTATATTTAACAGTGAGCAAAAAAAACAGTGAGCAAAATATGCAATATATTTATATAAAATATATTGCATATTTTGCTGAACACAATATATAATTTATACACTTATTTTGTTCATTGTTAAATTATATATACAATATATAATTTATATAATATATATAAACAAAATAATGTGTAAAAATAAATACAGTATATAATATGTAATTACAAACATTTTATTAATATATTTATATACATATAAAACATTCTAAATCTGAATTAGCATTGTCCTTATCAAAGTTGCCATTCATTCATTTGCTCATTCATAAGTATTTGTTGGGTTAACAGGTTAACACTGAGCAAAACAGGTAAATTCCCTGTTCAAGGATGATGTAATTTAAAAAAATATTTGTGAAACTTTTAAAATCATCTTAAAAGTCAGCACTGAATTCTTTTAATATCTTTAATTATCTCAAATTATTCTTTTTATGGATTCATTTGATTTGGGAATTACCAGCAACCAAAACATTCAGATCAAGAAATGGTCGACCTGGGTAATAAAGTGATTGGTCAAGGGCTAATATAAAAAATGAGACTATATTTCTTGTAGGTGTATCTAGAAAATGCAAGTGTTATTAGATGGAGTATGTACATTTTTTAAAGTAGATTTTACTTATATCTTCTGAAACTACCTTTTTTTAATGTGAGAAGCATTAGTTTGGAAGAGACAGCAAAATAAGTGCTAAGTTGCTTCTTTGTAATCTTCCCTCTTTTTCTATGACATATCAGGAAGCTATGACAATCCTAAAAATGCTGACATTTTTCTCAAGAATGATGATAGAAATAAAAAAGATTTCTTCTTCTTGCTCGGAAACTATACAAGCAACTCTGTAGTCTCCTTCTAAAATGGAGAATTGCTTGAATTGGAGACTCCAAGTGAATGCTCACCATCTTTGCATGTACATACACAAAAATTAGCAGAGATAATCTACCCTATCCCCTCCCTAAAACTCTAAAATTTAACAATTGTATCCACTGTATATTTTTTGCTCATCAATCATTCTATTGGTCTGTTCCACAAATAACAAGATTCACTTCAAATAATCTCCAAACTTGAATGCTCCCATTCTACAAATGAGGAAACTGAGGCCCAGAGAGATTAATCTTAACTAGCATTACTCCATTAATTAATGACTGCAGACAGTCTGTAATGCAAGGATCTGACTCCTCAGACTGGGATTTTTTCCTATGTATAATCCCTCACAAAGGGGACATTAAAAGTAGCTCAAATGTATTTTAACTATTTCCTCCTTTGCCATACAAGGCCATCTCTTTTATTATGGAATGCAATTCAACTCAGCCTCAAGTTTGCTTATGCCCATTATTTCATTGTTCAGCCAAACAAAAAATAATCCAGTTCTTTAGAAAAATAATCTAGGTTGTTTAGAAAAAACTACTTATCATACATTTTTACCCAGACATACCATTCGAGACCTCAGCTCCGTATGCCACTGCCACCCTAACAGCTTCCACAACCAGAGTATTGACATGAAAAATATTATACCAAGTGTGGTTTTCTCTTTGAATATATTAATGTTTTTATATGAAAAATAGCTTATACTCTTCTAAACCTCCATTCATTGACGTATTTAAATATTTAGTAAGATCCTACTTAATGTGGCAGACTCTGTTCTGATCAAAATATTATAAACATCTCAAGTCATAAAATATAGTTCTGCAACATTGTTTCAAATGGCTGCATGATATTTCATTAGCTAATTTTTCCAAAGTGTATTTAACGTGTTCCCTGTTATTGAGGAGTGAGATCCTGATAGTCTACCATTCCATAAGTCATCCATGAGGATGATGGCATCTCCGAGCAGTCTTGTCTACTACATCAAAATGCTCCAGCACCTCTTATCGTATATCCCCTAACTTAATTTGATCAAATTTGGAAGAAAGTTATGGAATAACAATACGTCTTCACCTTTTTCTAAGTGAAGAAACAGAGGTGTTCATTATTTCTTCAGTCAGTCATTCAACCAGCATTCATCAAGGCCCTCTTTCAGGTCAAGTGATGTGATGCAGCTAGCAATACAAGGATACAGGAGGCAAAAACACCTCACGAGGGACTATCACAATCACAGGACAAACTTTTCCTGTAGTTAGACAATTATCCTCCAGCTAAACCAGAGCACAGACTAAGCCAGATTTACCAATTCCTGGTCCAGAATGTAACTCCAATTTGAATATCTTACTCCTGCACAGCTCTTTTCATTTGGTTTTGGGACTTGTATTAGTTATCCATTGCTGTATAACAAATTACCCCCAAAATTAAGCAGCTTGAAATATCAGACATTTATCATTTCACAGTTCCTGTGGGTCAGGTACCTGGAGTGGCTTAGCTGATAGTTGAGGCTCAGAGTCTTTATGGCTGGATCTGTATCATCTGAAGGATTGACTGGGGCTGGACAACCCACTTCCAAGAGGGCTCATTCACATGACTGTTTGCAGGGAGTCTCATTTCCTTTCTGATTTTGGCAGGAGACCTCTGTTCCTTGCCAAGTGGACTTCTCCAGAGGGCTGCTTGAATGTTTTCATGACATGGCAGCTGGCTTCCCCCTGAGTGAGTGGTGCAAGCAAGAAAAAGATAGCATCCATTAAGCCATTTATGACCTGGCCTTGCAAGTCCAATCACTTCTGCTGTATGTTATTCGTCATCCAGACCAACTCTGGTACAATATGGGAGGAGACTACAGGACGGTGTAAATACTAGGAAGAAGGGCTCATCGGGACCCATCTTGGAGGCTGGCTTAGATTTTTAGCAATTTTTAAATCCCAGGTAGCCTAAAAACTCAGAAAAATGTTAAAGAATATTATATTTATTTTAGTGGCATATTTCATAGGAAGCTCACCAAGTAGTTAAAAACTCTCCCTAGCTCCATGAGAGACCATAGAATAAAAACTATAAAGCAAGAGAGGGACTTTGAGACTATTTTCCTAGTCTATGAATTTGATGCGTCTTTTAGGGAACTTGATGAGGTGAAAAACTTTAAAAAAAAAAAAAAGAAGAAAATATATCAACCACTTCTCTGAATAGAACTGGAGACAGACTATTACTTTAAAAAGATTTTCTTTATTGCAGAAAAAAGTTGCTTGTTTCATAAGTGTAAGGCGAGCAGATACCCAGAGCCCTGGAAAAAAATGTGTAACAGATCCCTTGTTTCTTGTGTGCCTTCCAAGACTGCCTGTCCCAGTCAATATCCCTTGCTATGCAGAGCTCTAGGGAGGGTGACACATATTGCCTAGAGATTCTGGGGCCTTCCTGGAAAAATCTATCAAAATCCTAACCCCTTTCCCGAAAAGTGATGGAAACCTGTCTAGATAGAATAAGTGATTTTGACAAAGACCCAATAGTAAGAAGGGCAATGGGGTTCCAGAAGCACAATGACCATGACGGCATACCCCAGTACCAGGTTGGCAAGAAGCAGTGTAGGGCCTGAGTCTCTGTCTGCCAGGTGGAAGCCCTGAATGTTATCTGTATAGTGTAATGGACAGGGAATACACAGTGCTCCAAGGGCAAGGCTCTTACCTTGGGAAAATGAGTGAGGAGTGAATCAGCAGAGTGTTGAGCACCCAGAGCAATCATTTGAGGGAGTCCAACCCCAGGGAGTACAATTGTCTCCTGGAGAGACAATCCACAGGTTTGCCCAGACAAGTACTGCCGGAAGCCAACCACATGGTGTCTGAGAATTAAGGTAGAAAACAGAGATAGGAGGTGGCGAGAGACTGACTCTTAGCAGAGTTTAAAGCTCAGGATCCAGTCACAACTGAAGCCTAGGATTTACCATCAAGAATGAGTGTCTGAGTTGGTTTTCTTTCTTGTTTTCCTGTTTTTGGAACTCAGGTCCACGGAATTGGATTAATTGTAGTCCTTGGTTCATGACAACTGTTAGTCCAAGGAAAATTCTGTTTTAATTATTTTAACAATATAATGAAAACCCGTAATCCTTTATCCCAAGCAGGAATTATAACCTTAGCCATATTAGGGGTTGAGCTGTGTACTCCTAAAATTCATATGTTGAAGTCCTAGCCCCCAGTACCTCAGAATGTGACCTTATTTGGAAATAAAAGCATTACAGATATAATTAGCTAAGAGGAGGTCATTAAGGCTGTAATGCAATATGTTGGGTTTCTCTGTAAAAAGGGGAAATTTGAACAGAGACAAAATTTCATAGAAGCAAAATGATATGAAGAGATGCAGGGACAAGACAGCCATCTACAAGCCAAGGAGAGGGGCCTGGAACAGATCCCTCCCTCACAGCCCTCACAGAAACCAGCCTTGATTTTGAATTTCTAGCTTCCAGAGTTGTGAGACAATACATTTCTGCTGTTTAAGCCACACTCTGTTTGAGGTAATTTTTTTTAATGGCAGACCTGGTAAACTAGTATAATTAGTAACTTACATTTCCCCACAGGTTCCTCTCATCCCATTCTCCTGCCTTCCCTTTAAAATTGATATGTCCCAAAATTTGCACTTATTATTTATCATTGTCTTCCTTTATTACTATTCATTTTACACACACACACACACAGAGAGACACACAATTTGTTATTTAAGTATATTTGGTTTCTGAATTCTATAAAAAGGGCAAAAGGGCTTTACTGCACATGCTGTGTTCTGGGACTTACTTTTATGATTCAAAATTATTTACAATGATTATGTGTTGTGTGTGGCTATAGTTCATTCATTTTCACTCTGATTAACATTCCATGGGGTGATGACAACACAATTTTCTTATTGGTAGCAAAGAATGGAAAACCCTCACAAAGGCGCCTCTGAAAAGCTGTCTCATGGACTCACGCCATGAAGTCGTACCCCAAAACAATCTATTTCTGATGTCAGTTGTGGCATCTTCATCCTTACGAAGTGGGGTCTGTAGTTCTGTTGTTGGGTTTCTTATTTAAACGCAACAAGACAGAAGAAGCAACAGGAATCCCTGGAACAGGGTTGGCCGAGGGAGGGGGAAGACTTAAGGGAAAATTTCAGCAGACGCTGTGAATAAGATAGCCTAGTATCCCTTCCTTTCTTCCTTAGCTTGTCTCCACAGTAAAGCTAAACGCTGGAATAAAATCCAGTGGTCTCATGACATACCCCACAATAACACAATCACAGGCAAGGGATGGCTCCCATGCTCTGCCCAGCTCCCATCTGTGGGTTGAAGTTTTATTCTTCTTCAGAAGGAAGGGTGTGTGGCTAAGGAAGTGACTTTGAGACTTTCTCAGTTTAGTGGATGGCCAGCTGAATAAGTGTTTCCGTATTGTTACATAACAGTACATATGGACTTGAAAATATTATTTTTGTTCAGCTCAAATCAATGCAACCCTATATCCTGTGCAATTAACATTTTGGACCTCACTAAATATATCATGGCAGAGTTTTGCTGTGCTCATCTTCCCATGAACTAGGACTGGCCAGGTGACAGAATTCTGATCAATCAGACCTGAACATGAGTCTGCTAGTGATGTTGGGAGAAAGTTTTTGTTCTTCTAAAAAAAAAAAAAAAAAAAGCATTCACAGCTGCTATCACATCCTCCCTCCCTCGGCCCTTTTATAGCAGCCTTAAAAGAGGATTTGCTGCCGGTAGCTATGGTGGCCAACTCACCACCAAAGGCGAACAGATAAGAAAACTGCAGAAGCAGCAGTCCTGACATAATTGAGCCACTGAACTGAAGCCAGCAGCTGCCTACCCCCAGAATTCACATTATGCAAGAAAAATAAACATTTATATATTTAAGTCACTGTTAGTCAGAGTTTCTGTTACTTGCAGCCAAAAACATTACTGAGTAACACAGAGATGGACTAGATTTTCTGCTGAAGTGGGTGTAAAAGGGTTTGAGAATTGCATGTTGGAACTCTACTTGTGGAGGAGAAACTATTTGAATATTCAAACCACTAAATATAAAGTTAAACATCCCAAGCACTTATAGATGGGTAAACTGAGGCTCAAGGAAGGAAAGTGATTTGCCCTGTGGTTTCCTAAGTATGGCAGGGACGGACCTCATGGAAGAGACTAATATGTGTGCATATTTTAAAAATGACAACTGAGGCTGAGGATGGCAAATATAGAAATCTCCCAGTTCCCAGCTCTATAACTTCAATTGTCTTATTTCCAACTTAACTTTGAATTCACTAGACTTAGTTTTATCTCAATTTGCCTCCCACTTAACCAAAAGCATCTCCCACAACCAAAAGTTCTGTCTCACTTTCATTATCCTTTCCTGTCACAAAGCAACACCAACATCGCTGGACCAGAACCCTGTAAAACAGCTGTTTCAATTAAGTTAAATCACAAGTTTTTGGAGGAAATTCTAAGTGTTGGTGATGGTTAGATGCTGTGTGTGAGGACTGACTCGCTGTGCTTTCTTTTCTTTTTTTTTTTTTTTTTTTTCCTTTTACAAACATCCTTCCCCTCACAAACAAGTTCACACTATTCTGGAGAGTATATTCTTGGAAGATAAGCAGCTAAGAAAGAAGATCGAGAAAAGACACTTAGTAACAAATGATCTAATCACTACGGGAACAAATATGGAGTGCTTGGCTTTGTCCGTGGGAGGAAGAAACTGTCATCCCTCTCTCCCTGCATAGACCATGGCTATGTATTTCCCTAATTAAGTTCCTATTGAATGGCCTGCACAAAGCTGCATTCTGTTGTCTCTTAACTCAGTCCCCAAAGTGCTGAAGAAAATCTTATTCTACTTAATTACCACAGCAAAAGTGACGGAGATCCTTAGTAGCACTGATAATACAGACATTAAGGTTTGGATTACTGCTTTGGAACATTGTTAATGAAATAATGGTTTGCTAGACTGCAGTCATTCACCAAATCACAAGGAGCAAACTTCTACATGTGGACACTGTTGTTGGTATCTGCGTTGTAGGAGGAGTTGGCAATGATAAGTTATACCTCAAAATTGTGGAAGTAATGAAATTGTATGAGATAGAGTACAAAGTCCATACTAAATGGGTGGCAGCCAAAGGCACCTCATAGAGAGAATGGTTCCAAGCCAGTAAGACTGAACAGTTGGGAGAATAAGGATAATGACAAATCCTTAGAAATGGTGTCAATCGGGAGGAAAGATGATCTGGAATGGGGGCATAAAACAAAGAGTTACAATGACAAGTATTGAATTGCACAAGCAGATTTGACCAGGGGAGAGAAGTCTTGTCTAGTGGACCTTCAATATTACTATTTTACTGGCATATTCCTGTATGGAGATGAAGACATCAAACTAATATAGTATGATGTCATTTAATGTTAAGACCATCTACCCTCCCTTTTTCTGATTTGATGCTCTAGAGCCAAATTATTGATAATATGGTTGACAATGGAAATCTTCAAACAGAAAGAAGACATGCCAACATAAATATTTCAGTCCACAAGACAGGGATAGTTCCAAATACCAGTTAATTAAACAGGATTATAATTTTCTGGTTTTATACACCAGTATCTGCCAGATTGGTTAGGATGAATCTGCCTCTGAAAATACACCTACTTTCAGTGGCTGAAAACCCAGTTTTATAGACCTGTGAGACTAACAACCGATCCTGCACTGTGGCAAACTTAACATGATACGTCACCGTGTGAAGCATCCTCATGTGGCTATGTCCAATCCTCACCAGTTGTCTTCCTGGTGCAGTTCTATCTTTAGTAAATATGGAATACGTGGAACCAAGTTAATAGAGCTGGATCCTAGAGCTCTTACATTTCCTTGCTCAAGTCTTTCAAGAGGCTATCATTTATGCCTTAATTAAAGCCATGCTGTCATGTCAGAAAGATACATTAGCAAATGGTATGATTAGGCTAGAGCTTGAATGGGCATCTAATTCATCCTCTTGCCTTCAATTAAATAATCAACCTGTTTTCTTCCAATCTCCACAGAAAGGAAAGATGTCCATCAAGAACCCCCTGAAGGCAGATGACATTTTTTATTTCAATTTGAAGGGGCAAAATTCAAAGACATCTGAACATACAGAAGATAACAGCTTGAGATTCTTTTGCTGAAGCCACCTGTCCCACCATACATTGTGAAAAATAAAGGATGGGTAAACATTTGAATTTGAGTTATTCATTGCTGTATTCACCGAGGGATGGGAAACAGCAATAAAAAAAGCAAGGTGGTACATAGATAGGACTGCAGTCAGGGAGTTATAATGCTGAGCTGAGTTCTAGCGCAGCGACTACAGTGGGGCAGAACCTCTGGCCATCTCTTCGCCTTAGTCCTCTCCTTTGCCAAAGGGGAGTGCTCAACTCTATGAGATCTAAAGTCCCTTCTAGTGCATTCTATAATGCCAGAAGAAAAGGGAGGAAACTGCTGCCTAGCAAGAGCACTTGGTTTTGGCACTTTCTGCAACGTAATTCCTCAAACCCCCAAGAAGTTTGCAGATGAGTCCTGAGGTGGCTGAACATCTAATTGGACCAGGCTTCCCTAATAAAAACCCCAACCATTCATTCCTGCCAAAGTAATGTTTTCACTCCCATTGCAAAATGTGTGGGTAAGGAAGGTGATGACTAATCTGCATCATTTGGGAACTACAGATCTTGACACCTGATCTTGCTTTAAGCTGAGGGAGTCACATCTCTAGCTGAAGATGTCTGCAGGGTCGTCATCCTCAAATATCATTATTTATGCTGGTTATCCACTGAGGACACAGAGACTTCAACTGACTGCATGATTACTAAACAGCAAGAATCTATTGATGCTGATGGCAGCTGGATAAGGACTTGAAACAACGGCAGAGGGTCTGTGAAAGGGAAAGAAGATTGAGGTGTGTGGTTAATGTAGGAGGTAAGGGTGTACCAAGGGGCCTCAGGAGGAATCTGCAGCAGAAAGACTTCATTGAGAGGACCTACGGAGTTAAGCACCTATTCCCTAAGTTGCCCCTGCAGGGTTCACCTGCAAAGCTAACAGCAGCATTTTCTATAGCAATCTTGTTATAGGAAAAACACCAACCCCAAACATTAGATATGACATCTAAGCAAGCTTTTTTGGCAAAGAAATTCCTACAGTTTACTAACTTTTCTTGCTTTATGTGGGTAAATAAAAAATTAAGCCAACTCTAGGAATCAGCTAATCTTTGAGCATAGACATATATTGGAACTCATTTTCTTCCTAGCATATAGAAAAGACCAGAAGGTATTGAGAAGGAGACCTTGCATGAGATACCTATGACCCAGAAGTACAATAAACTTGAGATAAACACTGCCCTGAATTTGCAGAGCAACGTCACATGCAGACATACAAACATATGTACATATACGTGTGTATATTAAAAGGATAACATGTGATTAAAGAAAAAGTGATTTTCCCAGCATGGAAAAAAAATAAATTCTCAGTGTGAAAAGCAAATGAGACTATAGCAAGAGTCCCTTGCAGAAACACAGTTGTTATTCTTTTTTCTTTTCTTTTCTTTTCTTTTTTTTGAGATGGAGTCTCACTCTGTGGCCCAGGCTGGAGTGTAGTGGTGCGATCTCAGCTCACTGCAACCTCCGCCCTAAGAGTTCAAGCCATTCTCCTGCCTCAGCCTCCTGAGTAGCTGGGATCACAGGCACCTGCCACTGTGCTCGACTAATTTTTTTTTTTTTTTTGTATTTTTAGTAGAGGCGAGGTTTTGCCATATCTTGGCCAGGCTGGTGTTGAACTCCTGACCTCGTGATCCACCCGCCTCGGCCTCCCAAAGTGCTGGGATTACAGGCATGAGCCACCGCACCTGGCCAAAACTGGTATTCTTAAAGGGATCAGATAATAGGTATAACCACCTACCATATTTTAATTCAAAAATAACTAAGGTGTTCGAAGTTTTGGAGCTTTCTGGGATAATGCAAGTGAGAATTCAATGGGCCATCTGTCAGTGAATGCCTTCTGGCCCAAGCTGACTGCACCTAAGTTGATGGAAATCCTTTTATAGATTTTGCTGTTCCTCCACGTTATATCATACAAGGACCTATGATGGCAAAGGCCTAACACTATAAAGTATAACGGTGACCTACAGATTGAAGGGGGGTGGCTTTCACTTTGGAAGTGATGTGTATTACTCACCAATATAAAGCAAATGTGGCAGATGGAAGAAAAGGGAATAGGTTCCTTGCCTGCAGGATTCAATGAATGGACAAAGCTGCTCTGCCAATGAGCTGAATGACTCCAGATAGCTTGGCAAGCCTCTACCAGAATAATCTATAAAAGGCATTAAAAAATAGAGTGTGAATTTTAATTTTGGGACACACTTCATGTCTAACGAACCTGAAAAAATGAGAAGTGATTGGGTTGTGGACATCAGCCCTTTTTAGTATTTTATACGTGCATTATTTTTTAACAAAATACACAATTAAACCTCATGAGTGCTTTCTATCCCAGGCATTTTAGGAGGAAAAACGTTTCTCTCCATTACCCTGAACTTCAAGAAACTCAACATACTTTGTTTTGTTTTACTACGACCATGTCAATATATGAACTTTTTAAAGTATGTATTTGGTATGAATCTCCAGTTACATGGTATGAATCACTATCATGCTTACTTGAATTTTTTCTAATTTAACAAATTGACAACCATGGAGCCTAGCCTAGTATTCTCAGCAGTCTTTCATAAATATCTGCTGCATTAACCATATAATCTTCTTGCCTGCTTATGATTAAAACACAGTATGTTGAATGGCTGTCTCCAGGTCTGATCTTCAGGGGAAAAATTGCGGGAATGTAAAGGAACTTTCAAAAGTCTCTTTCGAGAGGAATGCATTCCATTCTTCAAAGATACTCAGTATTTTACAGCTGGAGGCACCTCAAATTATCCATTCCAACTTCTTCATTCTACAGATGAAAATGAAGCTAGGATATGACATTTGTAAATAGGAACATTATCAGGCCACCCTTATTTTCTAATACAGGGTTTTCCTTTTAAATGTTCTTTTATCAAAGTAATACTTGAACATTAAAATAGTATAGAACATTAAAATAGTATAAAATAGTTCCGCCATTCCACCCCTGCACAACCCTAATTCTGCTACCTAGAAGACCATTCTCTTAAACACTTAACCCTAAATGATATGCTAATAACTGTTGGCCTTGATTTCTTGATTTCAGAAATCATTCACTGACTTCTCACTAAGCGAGGTAAGGATTTGGTTTCATTTCAACTACCCTCTTTCTACTTCAGAATTTTATAGGATTTTACTCTTATTACTTCTTATAGTGCTTTGTACTATTAAATAATACTACTAGAACATCTTATGTTTTATTTTATCAATATGCTACAGTTTTGCTTGCGTCTCTACTTTTAAAATGAGACTGTTCCTGCCCAATTCTTCTCTGTCTTTCCAAACTCCAATTCCTGTCCCTGAATCTTCCCATTTATGTTGTTTTAAAACCATAATTATATATTCTTTTACATTTACATATTCTTTTACATTTTTAATAAACTGATTTTTAGAGACAAAATAAACAAGCACTGCTGTGTATTAATCGTTCACATAAAACCAACTATATTCTAGGATTACATTTGCTGTCTATGCACAACTAAAGAGATAACTACTACCATACAAAGATGAATGATCCTAGAATCTAGGATGAATCGAATATCTTATGCTGTATCAGGGCCTCAAAATCACGCCACATTTTAGTTTGCTTCATACTTTGACCATTACCTTTCGATATAGATTTTTGTTTTTCCTGGAGTTAGTAATAATATTTTCTTTTTCAGAAAAGAGTTGCATGATTTCTTTACTATATTTCATAGCCTTCCTTTTCTAATGCTTAGAAATCATTGAGTTCTTCTTGAAGATATTATTGGAGCTCATTTACTTCCCATATAAAGTAGCTGAGTTGCTTTCAAGGACAATTGAAATGTCTGTCAGCCTGTGATTTCATTTCATTTGACTACATATCATTCAGTACCCAGTCAAGAAAACAGAAACCACTCTAGATAATTAAAGCATCAAGGGATTCCATCCAGGTAATTTATCACAAAAGTATTAGAAGGATATGAGGAGCAAAAGGTGGTCAGTGGTATTACCTAGGGGCAATAACTGCAAAAGCCACCACCACCCTTGCAGGAACTTGTGAGCCCATGCTTCCCTTTTCCACCAAGAAGCTCATAAGCCTCTAATCCCCATGATGCTGTGGGAACACATATTTCCATGGATGCTGTTGGAAGTCCTGCCAATGTGGCTGATACAGTTGCGCTAATGCCTCTGAAGCCACTGCCAAAGTCAGAAGGTATTTTACCTCCTCTCTACCTTCTAATTTCATTCAAAATCCTCCCACTGCATGAAACAAACCAGAATCCAGCTGGCAATGGAGTCTCAGAAAGGTAGTTTTCAGGCTTCTGGCCCCAGCAGTAAAAGGGAAGTACAGAAGATCAGTGTGTGGCTGAGCACCAGCAGAAAATGTCTGGAACAGACTCTTTAATTAGTTCCATCATTTTTATGGCTTACATCTTCTTTTTGTTTGTTTGTTTACTTTAAGAACTTTTAATTCCTCAACTAATTTCTTGAAAAGTATGCCTGGAAGGTAAACATTCTGTCTTTGCATGTTGAAAAATCTATTTGGTCCTCACATTTGGTTAATAGTACAGAATTGTAGATTCAAGTACAGAATTCTAGGTTCGAAATCATTTTCACACAAAATCAGAAGGCAATGGTTGCTGTCTTCTATAAACTTGTATGCCTATCAACAAGTCTGTTACCACTCTGGTTCTCATTCCAGGGTTGTTAATTGGTTTTCTCTTGAAGCAAACAAACAGAGAAACAAACAAAAAATCCCTCAAAACCAATTCTTCCTTAAACCATATCTTAAGTGTACTCACTTCTCTCACCCTAGGGACATCCACCATCACTCTGGAATAGATCCACTAAATCTCTCAGTTGGTTTATTGTAATAGCTTTCTAACTGCCTTCTGCCTTCACTCTTTGGCCTCTCAAGAATACATTTCCACAGAGCAGCCAAACTTATCTTTTGAAAATGTTTATCAGCTAATGCCATCCTCATAAATTAGAATGATTCAATGGCTTCCTATATCAGTTAGCTTTTGCTGCACAACAAATCACTCCAATCAATCAGTGACCTAAAACAACAAATATTTCTTACAATTGTATGGACCAATGGGAAGTGTTTCTTGGCTAGTTGAGTTGTAATTGGACCTGGATGGTCTAAGACAGTCTTACCCATGTGTCTGGCAGTTGGTAGACCAGTTGATCTGAAAGGGTGGGAGTGGTGGGAGTGTCTAAGTTGAAGTAGCTCATCATTTTTTTGTGTGGCTAACTTACCTTCTTCACATGGCAGTGTCAGGGTTCCCAAGACATCTAAAAAGAGAAAGCCTTAGTGTACAAGTACTCTTCAAGTTTTTGCTAGCATTACACTTACTAATGTCCCATTGGCTAATGCAAATCATGTGGACAAAGTTTCATCAGTTAAAGAAATATACAACTGTAGTTTATGCAAATTTAAGAAACGAAGTGGAAGTCAATGCAATAAAACGTTATTCCCTCAGTGGATGGATAGCTCTTTTACTAGAGATTTTTCCAGACAATTCTAGCCTTCATGTACTTCAATAACCCATCATTGTATGTCTACTGTGTGCTAAGTGCTAAATAAATAAATATAACTAAGACATAATCTCTGAATTTAGGAGGCCCCTGGGGTGAGGCAGTCATACACAAGTAATCTGTGATTAAGATAATTGAAGGAATCTACCTGAATTGAGAAAGACACAAATGTGCAAATTGAAGGAGCTCACCACATCATATTTTAGTAGAACCACCAACCCACACTTAGACAAACTCTGGCAAAATTTCTGAATGGTAAATATAAGGAACAAAAACTTTTTAAGCATAAGAAAAATTAAACACAGGAATCATCAAAGGAGAAGGATGACAAGCTGACCTCACATTTCTCTGAAACATTATATACAAGAATTCATGGGTAGTATCATAGCAATAGTTTTTAAAAGGTAATGTCCTAAAAATTTTCCCCAAAATTGTCTCTTTCTTTAAAGAAAAAAATGTCCTGTTTACAGGAGCCTTCCTTTTAAAAAGAAAAATTATGTAAGTAAAAAATCTAGTTAATAGAGAAATGGATTCATACTAGGAATTCTAAAATAGGGAATTCAAGTTATGAAAAGGCCTGAAGGCCACACTTTCCTGTTTGGGCTATAGATTCACGAATCCCTGGACTTTAATTTGACATTTGACCAGTTGGACATAATAGACATCTACAGAATACCCCACTCATCAACCAAAGAATGTACATTCTTCTTTGCATATGGAACATACTCCAAGAATGACCACATGCTTGGTCATTAAACTAGCTTCAGTAAATTCAAAACAAATTTAAATCATACCAACTATTTTCTCAGACCACAGAGAAATAAAAATAGAAATCAAAATTGAGAAGTTCTCTCAAAACCATACAATTAAATAAAAATTAAACAACTTGCTCCTGGATGACTTCCGGGTAAATGATGAAATTAAGGCAGAAGTCAAAAGATATTTGAAATAAATGAAAGGAGACACAAAATACCAAAATCTACAGGATACAGCAAAAGCAGTGTTAAGAGGAAAGTTTATAGCACTAAACACCTCTCTCAAAAAGTTAGAAAGATCTTAAATTAACGATCTAACATCACACCTAGAGGAACTAGAAAAACAAGAACCAACTAACCCCAAAGCTATCAAAAGAAAATAAATCAGTACAATCAGAGCAGAATTGAACAAAATTGAGGCCTAAAAATCTATACAAAGAATCAATGAAAACAAAAGTTGATTTTTTGAAAGGATAAACAAGATCAATAGAGCACTAGGTAGACTGATAAATAACAAAAAGGAGAAGATCCAAATAAGCACAATCAGAAATGACAAAGGTGACATTATAGAAATCCCACAGAACTACAAAAGATCCTCAGAGACTATTATAAATACCTCTGTGCACACAAACCAGAAAATCTAGAGGATATGAATAAACTCCTAGAAACACTCACTCTCCCAAGATTGAATCAGGAAGAATTGAAAACTCTAAACAGACCAATATCAAGTTCTGAAATTGAATCAGTAATTTAAAAACCTACCAACCAAGAAAAGCCATGGGTCAGATGGATTCATAGTTGAATTCTCCCAGATATAAAGAAGACCTGGTAGCAACTCTACTGAAACTATTCCAAAATATTGAGAAGGAGGAACTCCTCCCTAACTCATTCTATGAAGCCAGCATCACCCTGATATCAAAACTTGGCAGAGGCACAGTGAACAAAGAAAATCACAGACACAAAAATCTTCAACCAAATACTAGCAAACCAAATCCAACAGCAGATCAAAAAATTAATTCACCACAGTCAAGTAGGCTTCACTCTTGTGAGGCAAGGTTGGTTCAACATAAGCAAATCAATAAATATGATTCACCACATAAACAGAATTAAAAACAAGAACCATATAATCATTTCAACAGATGCAGAGAAAGCTTTCAATAAAATCCAACATCTCATTATGATAAATAAAGCCTCAAGAAACTAGGCATCAAGGGAACATACCTCAAAATAACAAGAGCCCATCAATGACAAATCCACAACCAGCATTATATTGAACAGGCAAAAGCTGGAAGCATTCTGCCCAAGAATAGGAACAAGACAAGGATTCTCACTCTCACCACTCCTATTCGACAGAGTACTGAAAGTGCTAGCCAGAGCAATCAGGCAAGAGAAGGAAATAAAAGGCAGCCAATAGGAAAAGAAGAAAGCAAACTATCTCTTTTCACTGATGATATAATTCTATAATTAGAAAACCCTAAAGACTCTGCCAAAGGCTCCTGGAACTGATAAACAACTTCAGTAAAGTTTCTGGGTACAAATAATGTATAAAAATTAGTAGTATTTCTATATACCAATCACATTCAAGGTGAGAGCCAAATCAAGAACACAATCCCATTTACAATAGCTGAAGCAAAAAAAACACCTACAAATACATCTAACCAAGGAGGTGAGAGATCTCTATAAGAATTACAAAACACTGCTGACACAAACAAATGGAGAAACATTCTATGCTTATGGATTGGAACAATCAATACCATTAAAATGGCCATACTGCCCAAAGCAATCTACAGACTCAACACTTATCCTATTAGGCAAATAACCAACGTCATTTTTCACCAAACTAGAAAAAAATTATTCTAAAATAGATATGGAACCAAAATAGAGCCGAAATAGCCAAACAAATCCTGAGCAAAAAGAACAGTTGATAAGTGGGACCTAACTAAACTAAAGAGATTCTACACAGCCAAAGACACTATCAACAGTGTAAACAGACAATCTACAGAATGGGAGAAAGTATTCACAAACTATGCATATGACAAAGAGCTAATATCCAGAATCTATAAGGAGCTCACACAAATGAGCAAGCAAAAAACAACCCATTAAAAAAAACAGGCAAAAGACATGAACAGATACTTCTCAAAAGAAGACATATAAGCAGCCAACAAACATGAAAAATGCTCAACATCACTGATCGTTGGACAAATAAAAGTACAATGAGGTACCATCTCACACCAGTCAGAATGGCTATTATTAAAGAGTTAAAATACAACAGATGCTGTCAAGGTTGCAGAGAAAAGAGAATGCTTATACACTGTTGGTGGGGATATAAATTAGTTCAGCTACTATGGAATGCAGTTTAGAACTTAAAACAGACCTGCCATTCAGCCCAGTGATCCCATTACCAAGTATATATCCAAAAGAAAATGAATCATTCTACCAAAAAGACACACACATTCATATGTTTATCTCTGCACTACTCACAATAGCAAAGACATGGAATCAATCTATGTGCCCATCAATGGTGGTATATATACACCATGGAATATTACACAGCCGTAAAAAATGAAAGAAAATCATGCCCTTTGCAACAAAATGGATGCAGCAGAGGTCATTTTCCTAAGTGAATTAATTCAGGAACTGAAAACCAAGTACTGCGTATTCTCACCTGTAAGCAGAAGCTAAACAATGGATACACATGGACACAAAGATGGTTACAATAGACTACTATAGGAGGGAGTGAGGGAGAGGGCAAGAGTTGAAAAACTAGCTATTGGGTGCTATGCTTAGTACCTGCATGACAGAATCAATCATACCCTAAACCTCTGCATCACACAGTTTACTCAGGTAATGAAGCTACACATGTACCCCTGAATCTAAAATAAAAGTTGAAATTTTTTTTTAGAAATTAAATTAATTAAATTAACTCAAGAATCCAGTTGGATTGTATTTGTATATATCAAGTGGATACTATAGCCCAGAGAAAGGTTTGACCCCGTACTTAGCTATTGTTCTCGTTCAGCTAGTCTTTATTTCTTTTTCTGCTCTTTTCTCAATTAAAAGAAATATTTTCATAAGCCATTGATATGGTTTGGCTCTGTGTCCACACCCAAATCTCATCTTGAATTGTACCCCCATAATTTCCATGTGTTGTGGTAGAGACCCCATGGGAGATAATTGAGTCATGGAGAAGGGGTTTCTCCCATACTGTTCTCATGGTAGTGAGTAAGTCTCACAAGATCTAATGGTTTGATAAGGGGAAACCTGTTTCACTTGGCTCCCATTCTCTCTCTTGCCACTGCCATGTAAGTAGTGCCTTTCACCTTTTGCCATGATTGTGATGCCTCCCTAGCCATGTGGAACTTTAAGTCCATTAAACCTCTTTTTCTGCCCACTATTGGGTATGTCTTTATCAGCAACATGAAAACATACTAATACAGTATTAGTATGGAGTGCAGTGCCACTAAAAAGATACCCAAAAATGTGAAAGTGACTTTGAAACTGGATAACAGGCAGAGGTTGGAACAGTTTGGAGGGTTCAGAATATGACAGAAAAATGTGGGAAAGTTTGGAGCTTCCCAGAGACTTGTTGAATGGCTTTGCCCAAAATGCTGATAGTGATATGGACAATGAAATCCAGGCTGAGGTGGTCTCAGATGGAATTGAGGAATTTGTTTGGGAACTGGACCAAAGATGATTCTTGTTATGTTTTAGCAGAGAGACTGGTGGCATTTTGCCTCTGCCCTAGAGATTTTTGGAACTTTAAACTTGAAAGAGATGATTTAGGGTATCTGATGGAAGAAATTTCTAATCAACAAAGCATTCAAGAGGTGACTTGGGTGTTGTTAAAGGCTTTCAGTTTTAAAATGGAAACAGAACATAAAGTTTGGAAAATTTTCAGGCTGACAATGAAATAGAAAATTCCATTTTCTGAGGAGAAATTAAGGCTGGCTGAAGAAATTTGCATCAGTAACGAGGAGCTGAATATTAATCACCCAGACAATGGGGAAAATGTCTCCAGGGCATGTCAGAGACCTTTGCTGAAGCCCCTCCCATCACAGGCCTGGAGGTTTAGGAGGAAAAAATGGTTTAATGGATCTGGCCCAGGGTCCCTCTGCTGTGTGCAGTTTAGGGATTTGATGCCCTGCATCCCAGTCACTCCAGCTGCAACTAAAAGGGGCCAAGGGACAGCTGGGGTTGTTGCTTCAGAGGGTGGAAAGCCTCAAGCCTTGGTAGCTTCCACATGGTGTTGAGCCTGTGGGTACACAGAAGTCAAGAATCGAGGTTAGGCAACCTCTGCCTAGATTTCAGAGGATGTATGGAAATGCCTGGATGCACAGGCAGAAGTTTGCTGCAGGGGTGGGGACATAATGGAGAACCTCTGCTAGGGCACTGTGAAAGGGAAATGTGGAGTTGGGTCCCCCACACAGAGTCCCTATTAGTGCACTGCCTAGTGGAGATGTGAGAAGAGGGTCACTGTCCTCCAGACCCCAGAATTGTAGATTCACTGACAGTTTGCACCATGCACCTGGGAAAGCCACAGGCACTCAGCACCAGCCCATGAAAGCAGTCAAGAGGAGGGCTATACCCTGCAAACACACAGAGAGCTGCCCAAGACTGTGGGAGCCCACCTCTTGCATCAGTGTATCCTGGATGTGAGACATGGAGTCAAAGGAGATCATTTTGGAGCTTTAAGATTTCACTGCCCTGCTGGATTTTAGACTTGCATTGGGCCTGTAACCCCTTTGTTTCAGCCAATTTATCCCATTTGCAATGACTGTATTTACCCAATTCCTGTATTGCCACTGTATCTAGGAAGTAACTAACTTCCTTTTGATTTTACAGGCTCGTAGGTGGAAGGGACTTGCCTTGTCTCAGATGAGACTTTGGACTGTGGACTTCTGAATTAATGCTGAAATGAGTTAAGACTTTGGGAGACTGTTAGGAATGCATGATTGGTTTTGAAATGTGAGGAAATGAAATTTGGGAGGGGTCAGGGATGGAATGATATGGTTTGGCTCTGTGTCCCCATCCAAATCTCATCTTGAATTGTACTCCCATAATTCCCACATGTTGTGGGAGGAATCCAATGGGAGATAATCCAATGGGAGGAATCCAATGGGAGAATCATGAGGGTAGTTTCTCCCATACTATTCCCATGGTATTGAGTAAGTCTCATGAGATCTAATGGTTTGATAAGGGGAAACCTGCTTCACTTGGCTCTCATTCTTTCTCTTGCTACTGCCATGTAAGAAGTGCCTTTTGCCTTCCACCATGATTGTGAGGCCTCCCTAGACACGTGGAATTGTCAGTCCATTAAACTTCTTTTTCTTCCCAGTCTTGGGTATGTCTTTATCAGCAGTGTGAAAATGGATAATATAGCCATGTTCATCCCTGCACCCTACAGAGGGAATCTCTTTCTTTTCTTTTTTTTTTTTTTTTTTTTTTTTTGAGATGGATTCCCACTCTGTCAGCAGGCTGGAGTGCAGTGGTGTGATCTTGGCTCACTGCAACCTCTGCCTCCCCAGTTCAAGTGATTCTCCTGCCTCAGCCTCCCAAGTAGCTGGGATTACAAGCATGCGCTGCCACACCCAGCTAATTTTTGTATTTTTAGTAGACATGGGATTTCACCATGTTGGCCAGGCTGGTGTCAATCTCCTGACCTGGTGATCTGCCTGCCTTGGCCTCCCAAAGTGCTGGGATTACAGGTGTGAGCCACCATGCTCGGCCCAGAGGGCATATCTTAACATGTTTTATTTATGCTTAAAACAATTGTGCAACCCATCCAAAATGGCTAAACTATTTACATAATTTATACATTGCTGGGATGATTAATTGACAACTATTTTTCCTGTTACACTAATGTAGAATTGCATTCAATCATTCATTAATTAATCCCTTCATTCATATATCAATTTATTCAATAGTTATTAGGTGCCTTTATTTGCCACACACTGTATTACACATTGAAGGTGAAATTGTAAAAATAACAGAGAATTACTTCTTTCATAAGATTTGTGTGTGTGTGAATAAAATAAGAAAAATATTGTAAAGTCAATTTTTATTGCTAATGATCTGAATCAACTATAAAGTTTATATTTTAAAATACATGTTGAAGGACTTGAGCAATTGGAGATTTTGACTGGCATATATTTCCTGTCACCAAAACTTTCTTCATAATATCTTCTAGCTAAGACCTATTAATGTTCTTATGCAAAAATAATGCATAGAGAAAATGGCTCTCTTTAGAGTGAGGAAACACTCTAAAATATTAAAAGTGATCACCTCAGGAGAGTGAAAAAGCAGATTTTTTTCCTTTTACTTTCTGAATTTACCAAATGATCTATAATTGGCACAAATTTTCTTAATAGTGTATCCGTGGAGGTAACTATAGCTCCTGGTACAGGAAAAACTGTCAGTAGTTTGTCACAACATAAGTTGTTTATTGCTCATATCACAGTCCACTGAAGTTGCTCCGGATTCTATGTCTTTGTTTTTTTTTTTTTTAAGTGTGATTCAGACACTCAGAGCTGCTCCATTTTGTGGCTCTGCAATCTTCAATAAGCCCCTCCCAAGTTTTCCCTGGGAGTTTTGCTCATTCCTGCGTTCCAGAAGGAAAAGAAGATGCTCCTCTGGCAGTAGTGCATGGAAGTCATCTGTATCACTTTTACCCACATCCCCACAGGCCAAATCTCAGTCACTTGGCCACACTCAGATGTAAGGAAGACTGGAAAATGTAGGCTAGTTGTGTGACCCGTGTGAAGAAAAAACAGGGCTGGTGAACACATGGGAGGTCTTGGTCCTAATCTGCTCTTCTGTTCCATTTGGAGCAATTTACTCCCATTCCCATGCATAGAACACCCTTGCCCTTCCCCAGAGATGACTTGGAGAGACCACTCAATGTCCCGACCAACCACAGCATCCATTTCAAAGCCCTGTGTCTCCATAAAATGCACAGCCCATGCCATCCTTCCAGATGCGGCGCCTCATGGTCCAGGGACCTTTGAATTAGAAAGACAAGTTCTATTCCTTTACCTCTCATCCCAACAAACCCATTCAGTGGGCCAGGGAAAGGGTAACAGCAATAAATGCTCCACGTAGACAGTGGATGAATAGAGACACACACTGCAGACTGATATCTGTCCATAATACACTCCTGCTGGGTTGTCATTGTGAGGTTCTGGTTGCGGCAGGAGGCTCAGTCCTTGATTCCATCCTGGTTCTGCCCTCTGGGAGAAGCTGTTTCACCCATTGCTCCTAGAATCTGGCTCTTCCTTCCGAGACGTTCTTTATTGTTCATTCTTCTGCCAGACCATTTTCAAAGTCACTATTGAGAAGAAAACCCTCCTTGGAGGCTATACATATACCGTTTACACAGCAAAATTCAAGCTGATATAAATTCAGAGTCCTGAAGGTTGTTTTAAGTCTCAAATAGTTAAGGTTTTTTTTCTGTGCAGGCTTATGGTTTTGTTGGCAATCACTGTGCCATAAAAAAACATAGTCAGCTTCTGGTATATATGCTTTCATCCAGTTTTGTGTACCAGTAACCACACCCAGTGTTATTTCCTAAACGTTATTTTCAGAACTAAATTATTTCTGTGTTTTATCAACCTCACTATGCCTCTCTCACATCAAGGGTGACTTTCTTGTGCTATCTGGGATTATGGTAGGGGTGGGAAGGCCACACCTTCCACCTGATGTTTGCTACAAGAATGAGTCTTATTGGGACTTTGTCACATAAATTTGTTTCATGCTTATCTGTTTCTGTTGAGGGCCTAAAGAAAACAGCTTCTCCAACCTTTTGGTGTCCCAAATTCCTGAACTCTCCAATCCCTTTTATCCTGCTTGAAAACTGGTCAATTCCATCCTAAGTTTTCTCTTTTTATTTATTATTATTGCAGTAAGGTATTCATAACATAACATTTATCTTATTTATTTTTAAATACATTCATGTTGTTGTACAACCACCACCCTCCAACTATCCACAGAACTCTTTATCAACCCAAATGAAATTCTGCACCCATTAAACAATAACTCCCCATTTCCACCTCCCTCCAATCCCCTGGAAACCACCATCATTCTACATTCTGTCTTTATCAATTTGATGACTTTGAGTATCTCATATCAGTGGAATCATACAATAGTTGTCCTTTTGTGTCTGGCTTATTTCACTTAACATAATGTCTTCAAGGTTCATCCAAGTTGTAGCATATGTGAGAATTTCCTTCCTTTTAAAGGCTGAATAATATTTTATTGTGCTTATATACCACATCGACACATCAGCACCCCATGTTTAAAATTTTATGAGGCCGGGTGCGGTGGCTCAAGCCTGTAATCCCGGCACTTTGGGAGGCCGAGACGGGCGGATCACGAGGTCAGGAGATCGAGACCATCCTGGCTGACACGGTGAAACCCCGTCTCTACTAAAAAAAAAAAAATACAAAAAACTAGCCGACGAGGTGGCGGGCGCCTGTAGTCCCAGCTACTCGGGAGGCTGAGGCAGGAGAATGGCGTGAACCCGGGAGGCGGAGCTTGCAGTGAGCTGAGATCCGGCCACTGCACTCCAGCCTGGGCGGCAGAGCGAGACTCCGTCTCAAAAAAAAAAAAAAATTTGTTATGAATTAGTATCCCATTTGATATCACTTACTTTGCTTCTTAAGACAACTCTTTGGGGCCTGTCAGAAGGTGGAGAGTGGGAGGAAGGAGTGTATCAGGAGGAATAGCTAATGGATGCTGGGCTTAATACCTGAGTGATGGGATGATCTGTGTGGCAAACCATCATGGCACACATTTACCTATGTAACAAACCTGCACATCCTGCAATGTACCCTGAACTTAAAATAAAAATTGAAGGCCGGCTGCGGTGGCTCACGCCTGTAATCCCAGCACTTTGGGAGGCCAAGGCAGGCAAATCACGAGGTCAGGAGTTCGAGACCAGCCTGGCCAACACGGTGAAACCCCATCTCTACTAAAAATACAAAAAATTAGCTGGGCGTAGTGGTGGGCGTCTGTAATCCCAGCAACTTGGGAGGCTGAGGCAGGAGAATTACTTGAACCCAGGAGTTGGAGGTTGCAGTGAGCCTAGATCGTGCCACTGCACTCCAGCCTGGGCAGCAGAGAGAGACTCTGTCTCAAAATAATAATAATAAATAAATAAATATTGGGAAAAAAAAGACAACTCCAGAGGTTGTAATAGATAAAATATCAATGGCTGTCTTAGTGAGTTCCCCCAAAAGCAGAGGCTGTTAAGGACCTGAGTGCTGGTAATTCATTTGGTAGGTGAGCTCAGAAGACAAGAAGGAAGGAATAAGGAGACAAAGACAGGGAAGAAGGGAGACACAGTATAAAGTGTGCTATAGAGGTCACTGCTGTGGGTTCAACTCTGCAGAGATTCCTGAGGAGTACATAGAATGCCTTCCAGAATTGTGTACCTGAATGGTAGAGATTGGAGCATTTACCCACTCAGTCCTATCCCCTCTGGTTGAGGGCTGCCTCTGGAGATGATAATTTTCTCGCTTGTCCATAATACATTTGCTTGTGAGCAGGCCAGGCATATTTCTGCAAGGTAGAGAAGACCGGGAGGCAAAAAGTAGGGGATGCACATGGCATATTAGAAGTGGGACACTGTCAACACCAAATCTGTCTAAGTTATTACAGAATTCTTCATGCCAGCTACAGCTGAAATCAGAGGCAAGCTGAGGGGAGGTAAGAATGTGACATATGGTACCGGAAGTGTCTGCTACGATTACTTAACAACATACAAGTTTAGTGCTCATTAATGTCACAGCCAATTGCATGTTTCTCTGGTGGCCCTCCTCTGAATAGCAGGACCCACGTATCTGTCATCCTGTGTCCTACCATATTCAACACATGATTGCCAAGGACACTGTGGTTATTTATTTATTTTTTAATTCAACTTGGACAGAAACATAGGGAATTGTCCAGGGACATTTTCATGGTCTAGGTCTGGAACAAGCCTGAATCATTTTTATCCACAACCCACTGGCCAGAACTCAGTCACATGACTGTACCTCACTGCAAGAGAGGCTGGGAGATGTAGTCCATTCTGTGTGCCAGAGGGTAGAACAAATAAATTTTGGTAAACACAAAGCAGTTTCTACTTTAGGTGTTAAGACTGGTTTTTTGTTTGTTTGTTTGTTTTTGTCTTTGTTTTCTTCACTGAAAGAAAACAGTACATGATGAACTGTTCAGAAAGGAAGGTTGTTTTAACATTTCATAACCGGATATCTGTTTGGCCCTACATGTGCACATGGGGAAAGAAACTTCTGCAATCTTCTTCTGTTTACCTACAAACACCTCTTGGTGTTAAAATGTTTGATTCATTGAAAGAAAGAAGTGCATGAAAAATTGCTCAGAAAATACGTTTTTTGTGTGTTTTTTTTTTTTTTAACTTTTCAGTGCTAGATATCTATATGGCCCTACAGCTGCATGTTGGTATAAGAAACTTCTGCCACCTTCTTTTGAATGTCTACCTAGAAACTCCTCTTACTGTTAACATCTTCCATTCACTGAAAGAAAACAGTACATGATGAACTCTTCAGAAAGGAAGCTTGTTTTTGCTTTTCGGGGCAGAATATCTTTATTGTTCTATTGGCACCTATGGGTGTAAAAAACTGCTAGTTTCTTCTAAATAGGACTGTCCTTTTTATAAAGAATAAGATTGAAGGCAATATATATTAAATGTGTTAAGCCTAATCACACCCTTTGTCCTAGAAATTGCACTTGTAGAAATCCTTGTCTGGTGAATATTCTCCATTTGGTCCTCCAGATCCACCCTCCACCCTGCTTTCTCCCTGAATCGGGGCTCCCTAGTCTTTTAACTTCTGGTTGAATTGGGCCAATGGAAGGCACCAGCAGAATGAGTAGACAGGTAAGACAGAAGTGGGAGTATATAGTTCCCTGGCTCCCCCTAGTGAGGCCACGTGTTAGAAATGGCTGAATTCCCCTAGCACAGGCCATGATTCCTATTGGGAAGCAACCTCTTGCAGCTCTAGCAACTGCCATGGCTTCAGCTCCATTTGTCTCTCTCAGTTCCAGTCACCGCTTCCTCACTTTGCCCCTTTGGCTCACTGGTCTCCCTCAGTGATGCTCACACTTTCTTAAATAGTCCTCAGTTACCCCATTTAAGTGTGCTTTCAGTTTCTTGTATGAACTCTAACTAATATACTATCCTAGAGAAATAATCAGAATTTAGAAAAACATACAAAGATGTTCAGTATGGCCATATGTAAAAGAGAAAAAGCTCTGAAACTAAGTGTCTAATATATTACAATGAATCCATGATAAAAAAAAAATGCACAAATATGTAAATATTCACTGCCTTTTCTGTCTCCTACCACCAATAACCCTGCCTCAACCCCAGGAAAATTCTGGTGAAGTATCTCCCTTGACTTTCCTGTCCTTGAATATGCCCCCTCAGGATATGTTACTGAGTTCAAAAAGGGGGAGAGGAGAAGGGGTTTGTATTTAAAGAAGTAAAATAAATAGGTTTATTTACATAGAAAGTAGGCAAGTGTGCCTGGAAAAAGAGAAACTATTATTCAGTGCGAGGAATATGAGAACCAAAAAAAAAAAAAAAAACAGGAAAAGAAGATGTAAGGAGATGGATGTGTAGACAAGGATTTTTCCTGTGTGTTTCTTTTTGTAAACTCACCCTGTCAACAAAACTTACAATAAGCACTTTCATAACTTACAACACACTCACTGAAGCCTCTGAGATGGGATTCTTTTGTCTCTGACATTTATTGATTCCTAACTATGTACTACTGTGTAAAGTAAGTTACCTGCATTATTTTATTCAATGCTCTTTAAGGCCTCTCCGTATTCAAGATGAGGAAACTGAAACACAGAAAGTTTAACTGGGTTTTCATGCCCCACTACTCAGATGATACATCCATACGAAAATATATTACACAGAAATTGTGTTTTGAAAGTTTAAAAAATCTGAATACGTTGGAGTATTGTCTTTTTAAATTACGTTTTATTTTCTGCTTGTAAAACCAAAATATCTAAAAATCTGAAAAACTATGTAGAGGCAAGAAAAAAGAAAGAGAGAATAAGGAATGAAAGCAAATATAGTATTTATTTAATAAATATTTCTTGAGCTTAGGCTATAGCAGTGAACCAGATAAAATCCCTGCATTTATAGAACCAGCATTCTCGGAGAGAGACAGACAATTGGACAAAAAGTAATAGGTAGTAACATGATACACCTGTAGCATTGGGATAGTAAGTGAAAGGGGCTATTTTAGATGGGATATTCCTGGAAGCATCTTTACGAATTGACATTTGAACAGAAACCTGAGGAGGCATTGTTGAAGAAATGAACGTGGTGAGGCAGTCGGCAATGAGACCATCTGGAAGAAGAGCAGTTCAGAGGGAAAAAAAAAAAGCAAGTACAGGACTCAAGCGAGAGTGTGGGACACACAAGTGCTACCCTTACTGGAGCTCAATGAGTGAGAGGAAGAGCATACTCTCTAGGGTCTTGGGACAGCATGGATGTCATGTGGGCCTTGGAGGCCACAGGAGGAACTTTGGATTATAGTCCAAACATAATGAGATATCATGGATGTTTTTGAACAGAGGAGTGACATGATGTGATTCATGTTTTAAATTACTCCATCTACCCTGTGAAGAATAATGGTAAACTCTTGGTTAAACTTTGGGTGTTTTTGTTTTGGTTTTCTGCTTTAACAAAAAGCATATTTTAGTTTTGCATGCAAAAAATAAAATGTAACTTTAAAAGACCAAAGGTCAACTGTATTCATTATTCATTACTGCATAACGTATTACCCCAAAGCTCAGCAGCTGAAATCCATAAGCATTTATTATCTCATGGTTTCTGTGGATCAGAAATCCAGGAGTGGCTTAGTTGAATGGCCCTGGCTCAGGATCTCACAAAAGGCTGCAATCAAGGTGGCAGGAATCTCAACGCCCCAGTAGGTGAAGATCTGCTTCTGGGCTCTCTCATGTGGCTTTTGGCCAGCCTCAAATCTTCTCTGGCTTTTGGTTCTTCACAAAATGGGTAGCTTCCTTTCCCCAGAGTAAGAGTATCCAAGAGACAGAAAGAATGAAAGCATTCCTAAGACAGAAGCCACAGTCTTTTTATAACCTAATCTCAGAAGGACATCCCATCACTTCTACCATATTCTACTCGTTAGGAATCACTAGATCCAGTATACACTCAAGGGGAGAAATTACCCAAGAACATGAATACAAGGTGGCAGGGAACACCAGGGGCCTTATTGGAGGATGCTATCATTTCCTCCAAGCTCTCTCATTTACAGAAGCAGAAACAATCCAGGTATAACCTGGTCTTTACCACTTGCCTTCAGGCCTTCACAGGATGGTTGTGAGGATGACTCTGAAAGGAGTTTGAAAATGGTTTAGCAAGGGGGAGTATAGGGGCTTACTTTGCTTTTCTCATTGGCCCATTCTCTTAATATCCAGTCCAGACCTCGTCTATGTTCTTTTTCATCCCTTGTATCAATGAGTTGTTTTCATATAAGGGTTATAATTTTTTTTACTAGAATAAAAACCTAGTTTGAACAAAAATATACAACAGGGGGAAGAACACAGTGCCAACTCCTCCAGATTCAGGAAGAACTTCCTAACTGCTTACCTCCTAGTAACGGCAGTTCTGACAGCCCAATCTCAAAGGACCGACACATCCAGCAGACGTGAGGCCAACAGAATGTGTGTGTGAGGGGAGGGCCAATGATGAGCAGGATGTTCTATATATTTGCATTTGACAGTTGTCTTATGTCTTTCCATAGTTCTCCAAATTTGATTATAACCCCTTGAAGGAAGAGACCTCATTAGTCTCTAAACTCTGTCCTCAAGCTCCAACATTAAATAATTCCCTGGGAAAAATCTTCCTCTCTTGAAAGCAACTCAGTTTTTAAAACAGCAGCAACAGAAACAACCTTAAATTCAAACTTGCTTAAAGTGTATCATGGCACACCACAAAGAACATTCCTCAGAACACAGCTTCCACTTTAAGATACAAAGATCTGACTCTGGGCAATTCTCTAAATCTTCATGACTTTTTCACCCCCAAGTGACTTCTCCTTCATCCTCAGCCTTCTCTTCAAGTACTAATACTTTCCTCCTATCCCTACTTTTTATCTGATTTCCCTGAGACAGAAATTCCTTCATACTCTTCATACTACTTTAGTTAAGTATTTGCACAGACACAATTTCTCCCTCCTTCTAATTACAGTCTGGAAGGCTTTTTCCACCAGCTAGAGGAATTCTTAGGCAGCGGCAGGTGGCCATAGGGAGTGTGGAAGAAAGGAAGCTTCTGAAATCACAGTAGATCAACTTGTTTGAGCCAAAAATTAAGCAAGAGTCAGTCTCTTTAGGGTGAATGAATTAGGAGGGAGGTGTCAGAATGGACTGCCTATTATCTGAGTTGTTTATGAATACATTAGCATTAATTAATACATACATGAATATGTTTTACATTAATTTGTGTTGTTGAAATATATGTGGGCCGACCATCTGCCTAAGGGCATGCAGGAAGCATTCCCAGAATTCTCTCAGTAGCCATGAACAGTTCACCCTTATGTTCTCTGTCCATGTTTGGACAAGGGATGTTTCAGCTACTCAAACAATTAGGTAAAGACTTGTTTACAGGGAAAAAGGCTAAGACAGGAAAATGATGGTGTCAGCAGCTGTTCTATTTAAATAAAACATGAATGATGTATGCTAAATGTTTGGTGCCTACTCTATGCCAAGCATTTTACAACTATGACCTTATATAAAGAAGCTGAAAAGAGAAGCAACTACAGTTTACTGATTGATTTATGCAGTCTCAGGTACTTGACACACATGATTTCATTCAGTTTTCCACAAAAATTCCAAAGTAGGTAAATTAGACCAATTCTACAGAGGGGAAAGTCGAGGTCCAGAGAACATAGTAAGTCCAAAGTCACAGAGCCAGACTGTGTGTTCAGATACATTTCACTCCAGAGGCTCTGCTTTTGGATGGCATATCAGCTTTTTGTTTGTTTGTTTGTTTGTTTGTTTGGAGACATCTTGCTCAGTCGCCCAGGCTGGAGTGCAGTGGTGTGATCTCTGCTCACTGCAAGCTCCGCCTCCTGGGTTCACGTCATTCTTCTGCCTCAGCCTCCTGTGTAGCTGGGACTACAGGCACCCGCCACCACGTGCGGCTAATTTTCTGTACTTTTAGTAGAGACAGGGTTTCACCGTGTTAGCCAGGATGGTCTCGATCTCCTAACCTCATGATCCACCTGCCTTGGCCTCCCAAAGTGCTGGGATTACAGGTGTGAGCCACTGCGCCAAGCCAGCATATCAACTTTTACACAAAGAGACCCTGAGGTCAAAAAGGCCAAGTCCTCAGAAGTCGTTTTCAAAAGTGAGAGAGGAAAGCAAAAGCAGGCAGAGACTTGGGAGAAGAAAGGAAAGAAGACAAAGAGAAGAGGCTCTCGGAAAGGATGAAAAGATAGAAAATGAAGAATAAAAAGGGAAAGAAAATGAGCTTCAGGAAAGGAAGAGGGAAAAGAAATGACTACAATATAAGGGAGAAATTAACTGCTTTTTAAGAGAGAAACAATCACAATTAACAGTGTTCCTTAAGAGTTCTATTGCTGAACAACAGACAATTAATTTGCTTTTATCTTTTAGCCCTCCAAGTAAGTAATGACTGTAAAAGAGAGAAGGAAAAACTACTATTTGTTAAGTGTCTTATTTGTTAAGTATCTTCTATGAGGGCTTTGGCTAGCCCATGGGTTTGGAGAAAATTGGAAAAAAGAAATCCTCTCTTGTTTGAGGCAGCTCCACAAGTGTTGTGCTTATTCCCTCCCCTGGAGAACAGCCCGAAGAAATGTGCAAGATGGCTGGTCTGCTGTGTGCTAGGATCTTGATGTATTATCACATTACTATAACACAACAACAATTATCCCCATATTGTAGACTAGAAATCTTAGGAATCTGAGGTACAAAGGAATTAAATCTCACACCATACCACACACCCATGCACACACACCCCTCCCCCAACATCTCAAAGTCTAAGATAGTATTAATTGCAAGGAATTTAAACCCAATAAACAATAAAGGTAATTTATTAGCTGACTTAACTGAAAATCCCAGAAATAGGGTGAACTTCAGGTTAGGATTGATCAGGAAATGAACTGATTTTCCTACAATCTCAATCATAAGTCCTCCCCGTGCGCCACCATCTCCTCACACCCTCACACCTCAGCAGTTGTAAAAGGCACAGCTACACACTACACAGTTCAAGGCATCTTCTCTCGTAGTTCTCACAGAGTGAGAAGAAAGCCCATTTTCTAGGAGTTCCTAGCAAATGTCTCCTCTATTCTCATTGTCCCAAATTGGATTGCATGTTTATCCTTAAACTAGTAATTTTGCCCAGAGGATAGGGCAACGTAAGCCTGATCACCTTCCCAATCTCTAGAACTGAGTGGAGCATTAGTTTTCCTAAAAGGTACAATTGCTAAGGAATTGTGGATTCCAAAATGAAAATCAAACTAATTACCAAAAGAAGGAATGAATATTTGGGTGGGCACCCATACGTCCATCACAGCAAGTGTGATAGAGTTTATGCTATCACTTAATTATTTTTCATTCCTTCCCTACTTTCATGAGGAGGGTATATTTCCTGACCCGCCGTTGAACCTGGGCTTAAGCATGTGACTTACTCCTCCTGGCTCTTGGCTTCCAGCTTGTTCATGTGACTTGCATTGGCCAATGGGATATTAGCAGATATGATATGAGCACTGTTAGATTTACCCTCGTGCATTTCTGCCGTCTCCTTGAGAACACAAGCCAGGTAGCCCACTTGCCCAAGAGAATGAGAGACACATAGAGCAGACGTGGACCTAATCTGCAGCTTGGAGGCAAGCCCAGGTAGACCTAGCCCGGGTCAGCCAACCGCCACCTGACCTGCAGACTTACGAGTGAGATTGAATAATTGTGTGAATCTGCTGAATCTCAAAGTGTTTTGCCATGTAGCATTATTGTGGCAAGAGTTGACTGAGAGAGCAGCTAAGTCAATTCTAGGTGTGTATTATTTTTTTACAATGCAGTGCAGAGCATTGCTCTGTACGTGTTTTCTCTTCTCCTTGGCTGCAATCTAGCCTGGGTCTCAGCTGAAAATAAAGCCTGTGGCTTTATTCTCCATTCTTGGTTTTACAGAAACATCTGATCCTGTCGGCAGCAGCTTTTGAAGGTCCTTCAAGAGGGCTGACCACGTGAGCCGGTCAGCCCCGTCCGGCAAAACCACACAGCCATCATTTCCAAACCCTGCCAAGCAAAAGCTTGCAACATTGAAATGGCTGCACCTCAAACTGTCATGTGATTTCTGTATCATAGGAATTTTAGAAACAGATGGTGAGCACAGACGACAGTGACGGTTGTACTACGCGTTTGGGGCAAAGGGGAATGAGCGAGCAAGGGGGTGAGAATCAAGCAAATTCTGGAGGAGCACTGGAAGAAAAGAGGACTGCTGAGAGCTTGCCTTCTGCCAGAAAATACAACCACAGGTTGCAAGAAGTTGGGGGGAAAAAAATGCCTGACAGGCAGTTTGGGGAGCAGGGTGGGAAGAAACAAAAAGAGGTATTTTGCTTCTAAAACAGGGAGGACTATATGTTTGAACATTTTTTTTTAAGTTACACCAGAAAAATAGGCAGCCAAATTAATCAGTTCACCTAAGCTTGACCTTTTGGCAAATGATTGTGTTGCTTGAGGAAATATGCAGTGTCAGAAGAGTTGAAGATTGAGAGCATGCCTGGAAACCGATTTTAGAAAAATGACCCCAGACACCCACCCCACATCCACTGCCACCAGTGCCCTGCTCCCCAGACACCCCCTTTCATTTCGAGGGGGGTGGCGATTTCTGTGGACGTCTCAGATGGCTGCCCTCCTAATTCTATCATGAAATGTATTTCCCCTGGAGCTGGCGTTTATCGCTGAATTCTGGCACAGGTCCTGAAATGTTGCATCTGCACCGCTAAACTGAGGTTACTTGTAGTTCATTAATATGCAAAAGGGGCCATGAAATCATTCCTGTTTCTGACAGGAGTTCGTACATGCCTTTCTGGAATGCTTCATTTCTGAAGTGGTCTGGCACTGAGACTTTCCTTGTCTTCTTTTAATCAGCTCCATCTTGTCACTACATAAAGAGTTAAAAAAAAAAAAAGAAAAGAAAAAAATTGCTTTCTGAAATCTCAAGGAAGATGTGGCGCATCTTTCTTTCTCTTTTCTTTCCCTTCTCCTTTTTTTTGTCATCCCCCCACCCCCTTCCATGCACACATCAAAGTAAGAAGTGACATGCAGTGCCCTGGAGCTCTTAGCAACATGCTTTCAGGTTTGGAAAATTTCATTTTCTACCTTATGATGATTACATGAGGAAAGATGAAATGCTCGCTTTGAGCTTTATTTGAGAAAGAGATGTAATAAATGTTGTGGCTTCCCACTGAATGGGACAAATCCATTTTGGTCATGTGAGGATATTAAAAATTACATACGTGTGTGCACAGACATAGCCTGTGTGACTTAGGTGGCATTTGTGGTCCCAGATACTGAAAAAGGAGACCTTGGCTGGCTTCTTTCAGAAAATGCTGAATAAAGTTTTTCATTTTATCCGGCTCTGAAAGCATTTGATTCCAAATGAAAATGAGTTCCCGCCCTGTCTGAGCGAGAGCAATCCCCTTTAAACCAGTCCCCCACCCCCACCAACATACAGACACACACACACACTCATTCATGCTCGTAAACACACACACATACACACAAAGAAACATAGAATTCACACAACTGACACAGCTTTCAGAGTCCCCATAGCTGAAACCCACAAGTGTGCCTGCCTGTTGAAGAATTAATCCAATGTCCCCTTTCCAGCAAGTTTATTTTTCCAAACACTGGAGAAAGGCAGAAGACATTTGTGTTTTGTTCCATCTATCATGATTTTTTTTGTGTTCGTGTGTTTGTGTTTTTGCCTGAGGAACTTCTCTATTAGCTGGGAGCTGAATGGAAAATGATAAGCTCACCTTGCTCAGGAAACACAGCCAGCAAAGTAGAGAAATAGAGCATGGTTTCAGCCCTATGCTCCAAGTAGGAAAGGATGCTAGAAAAGAAATAGAGTATTCACTGAGTAAACCATTTTCCTGCACACAGAAACATGCAATCTCAGGCTCTATTCAAAGCTCTCACATCACATATGCCACTCTTTGTTCAGCCCACAGCTGGACCACACAGGTTGTGAGATGCAGAATTTGCACAGGCTTTGCTTGTCAGCTCTGGCAGCCCATCCGCTATAGAAAGTCAATCATCAACCACCCTCAGGGTCAGTTCCTCAGCTACTTGTGATCACGCTGATCATTCACATTTGGAGTAGAACTATGAAATTTTTGCTCTGGCTGCAGGAAGAGGAGAGATCCCGATCCTTTTTCATGAATAACCTAAACTCCAGCTATTCAATGATGAGTAATCTCTGTTTACTCTCCCTCCTAAGGCAAAAAGAAATCGCTTTGATTGAATGCTTACTATGTGCTCTCAGATAGATTTCCTGCCCTTCTTCCACTCTGCTCTATATCTAAAGGGAGATGACAACTTGTAAATATATTCAAATATTGAAAGTTTATAAGTTTTCTCATTTAAGCCTCACATTCCCTCTGGGGCAGGTACTATTACAATTCCTACTTTACAGGAGAGGAAACCAAAGCTCCTTGAGTCTATACAGTTTCCCCATGAGCACACATGGATGGAGGAGCTGAGATTCAAATCCCCAGGATTTCACTTCAGAGCCCATGCTATCAACCGCCATGTTAGACCTCCTCCTGTTGGTGGGAGGGTCTTGGGGTTCCTGTGTCCTGTGTTCCCCTCCTAATCATGAAGTATTGCAATTTCTGCTTACAAGTTCATTTCCTCCGCCGGGCGCAGTGGCTCACGCCTGTAATCCCAGCACTTTGGGAGGCCGAGGCGAGACGGATCACAAGGTCAACAGATCGAAACCATCCTAGCCAACATGGTGAAACCCCATCTTTACTAAAAATTCAAAAATTAGCTGGGTGTGGTGGCGTGTACCTGTAGTCCCAGCTACTCGGGAGGCTGAGGCAGGAGAATCGCTTGAACCCAGGAGACGGAGGTTGCAGTGAGCTGAGATCACCGCTGCACTCCAGCCTGGCAACAGAGTGCAAAAAAAAAAAAAAAAAAAACCAGTTCATTTCCTCTATAGATTGTAAGCCCCTGGAGTAATTTTAAGCATTAGTTCTCCAGTGTCTGACACCTTAAAAGTGTTAGATAAATGTTTGTTGAATGAATTAAAAAACTAACTAATGAGGCACAGAATGTCAGCACATTTAAGGGAAGGCAAGTAAAGAATAAAATTCAGAGGAGAAAAAATTAAGTCTCTGGTTGAGAAAAAAGAGATGGAAAGATTCAGGGAGTTAGACTCAAGGAAAACGGAGGAGATTTGGTGCCAGTAAGACTTTCTCGATGCATTATGCCACCATTGTTGGGAAGGTCCCTGAGAAGGGGTGGGCAGGGAGAGTGTGCACACCAAGGTGGGATGTTGTTGCAATTCCTGACTGAGTCAGAAGGGTCACGGAATAGAAATCAAGAAACTGGGTTACAGCTCCATGTTTACTACTCACTAGCTGTCTACTTTGGGGCAAGTTCTTGACCCTCTTTGGGCTTTAGGCTCTTAGTTTGCATGGTGACAAAACTGGATTAGAGGGTCCTTGTAGCAGTGTAGAGAAGCAGAGAAATATAATTATATTATAAACTGGCTGCACGCATTTTATAAATACAGCATATGAATAACTTATTATTGTCAATAACAAAAATAACACATCAAACGAGTGCTTTTTATGAACCGAGCATGGTGTGTGTGTGTGTATGTGTGTGTGTGCACGCGCGTGTATGTGCATCCTTGCCCAAGAAGATATTATAGTCCTCACTTTAATGAAGGCAGAGATTGAGAGTCAAAGAAATTACAAAACATGCTCAAGCTCATGAAGCTAGTAAGTGGCCAAGCTGGGATTTTAATTCAGGTCAGTCTGTCTCTGAAGTCCACACTTAGGCACATAAAGAGCCCAATGCCACTCCATGCCTCAGCAAATGTCCCTCAGAGGAACCTGCTGTCATTTTGACTCAAAAAACCCTGGTGACTGCCCAACTCCCATGTTCAATCCTGCTCGGACCAGTGTGACAGTCCGTGGAGAGAGGCTCCTCAGAGGTCCCTTCGGACCGTTAGAAAACACCTAGCAGTACTACTATAGCGCTGCCTCCACAGCCGCCGCTATGCCTGCTGGTGTCAGACCAGCAGCAGACTGCCTCAGGATGAGTGAACTCTCCCCTAGAAACCAACCTTTCCTGTTCCTCTCCCTTGTACACATTGAAGAAAAATCCCCTTGTTAATTCAAGAGGAAGCAAAATGTGACTTCACTGTCTCTAAGGCTGTCATTTGCCCATTCATTCAGTACCTATTTGCAAAAATTCTTTCTGGATGCTATCAAATCTTTTTCCTACAGTGTCTCTCTCCTATATTTAAAATTTGTTTCCAAATATTGTATCAAAGATATCAATAGAAAATCAGTATAGAACATAGAAGCTTTTAAATAAGTCATCCTCTGGCGGTGATCATTATATTCTAAATACCTTTAAATAAACTCTTTAGAGACTACTAATATATCCATAGCCTTTTAAATATAATTAAATCTTCTATATACATGAATATATAAATGTCATATGTGTGCATGTATATACCCGTATGCAGTGTAAATGTCAATATCTGTATATATGTAAGTATCTTAATCACACACAAACAAAAAGCTTATCTTGTTCGATTGTTTGTTGTTGTTGTTATTGTTGTTGTTTTGAGACAGAGTCTCACTCTGTCACCCAGGCTGGAGTAGGTGACATCATAGCTCCCTGCAGCCTCCAAGTCCTCAGCTCAGGTGATCCTCCTACCTTCAGCCTCTCAAGTAGGTAGGACTACAGGCACATGTCACCACACCTAGCTATTTTCTAAACTTTTTTTGTATAGATGTTGCCCAGGCTGGTCTTGAACTCCTGGGCTCAAGCGCTCCCCTGACCACAGCCTCCCAAAGTGCTGGAATTGCAGGCATGAGCCACTGTGCCAGCCTATTTTGTTTTTTGAGGAGTGGAACCTGGGCCAATAACTTGCTCATTTGTTCTCAGATGATTCCACTGCCACCCTAGTCCTGCTCTGCCATGTTTTTAAAGATAAGAACTTGTATATATTTGTAAATGTTTTAAAAATATTTATTTATGCCACCCTATGATATATTTGTTGGGCCTAGAACAAAAGTTAGGAGCATGGTCTTGAGATATGAGGTATAAAGCTTAACCATACTTTCTAAAGTATTCACAGCCAACCCTGGTGAATGGACAATTGGAGTAAAGGTTACTTAGGGTACTGGACAAATTTGAGAAAGGTGACTAATTTCAAGAACAGAATATAGTCTGTATTATGCAGAGTCCAGTCAGGTAAATAGAACCCATACCAGGTCATACAATAGAGGGAAGTGAATATGATGAACTATGAAAGGCGTAGAAAGAACCAAAGTAGCAAACGGTGCAGCAACTGGAGATGAGACACTGAAAGAAGCCACTCTCATTCTCAGGGCTGGATGGACAAAGAGAGGAGCCCACAAGAGGGGGCTGCTCAAGGCAGCTGGGTCCAACAAGGAGAATGGCCTGGTGGCTGCTAGAGTGATGGAGGGGCGACAGCCACAGCCAGAGATGCTACCAGACACAGAGAGAGGAAGGAGGAATACTCTGGCTTCTTCCTTCCTCACATCCTTCAATCTCCTGCCAGAACCTACCACTGAAGAAACCTAAAAAAAATCAGGGAAGCTCGGGAAACTTATTTTGCAAGGGTCAGCACTCTGCAACACAGCGCAGGGCTGGCAAGTTGAGGGATGTGGCCAAGAACAAATGGAAAATAAGTGGCCTTGATTTCATCACTGAAAACTAGTTAAAACCTTCTTAATAATTGAGATGGATATCTAGATGTAGATTCTGCTGTATATATTGCATAAGCATACAGACTCTCTCTGTATATAGATTGCTGGTCCATGTGACTTTCATTGTCCCCTCAGGAGGGCGTATGTTGATCTCGAGTGTGTGACTTGCTTTGCCCAATGAAATATGAGTGGAATTGATGGACGCTTTGTTTGAACAGAAGCTATGAGTCTTACATAGCTCTGCCATGGTCTCTTTCCCTGTGCCACAAGATCTGTGGCATTCAAGATTAGATAACATGACCGTGTAATTTATTATCCAACCTGGGACACATATTCATTACACTTTTTTCACAAATCCACAACTGAACCCATTGTTTTAAAGGTAGAAGTGCTTCATTTGAATAGATGTCTGGAGTTTGAAGGCAAAGATTGTGCATATTATTTGAAAATATAGCTAACATACTGTTTAAAAATAAATTCATCCTGTTTCCCAGCTTTTCAGATGCCTGATAGTCATAGGTAAATAGAAGAACACTCAACAATGTATTGAATGAAAATGGTTAAGGCCTCAAAACACAGCCCCCAAGTTTGCACAATTAATCCCAGCTTTGAGATGAGTAAATTCTAATGGCACTTGTGGATTCCCAGAAGTGATCTTTAACCAAAAAAAAAAAAAAAAATCACTGACCATATCACTCCCTTGCTTAGAAATCTCCCCCGGCTTCCTGCTATATCCAAACATCCAAGCTTCTCAGAAGATAAAAAACAGACTCCTTTCCCTGGCATAAAGTATAACCCCCATTTACTGTCCAGCTCTATTTCTGCACAATGCACCATATATTCCAGAAAACTAACTTCTCACTATTATTAGTGAGATGTTTTGCATAGATTCATGCCTTTCACATGCCGTTCCCTGCAGACCAAGACTTTCCTCTCTACCTCTACTCACTCTTCTAGCTTCCTCTTGGCAAAATCTTATCCATTTTTCAAGTCCTGGGTCAAAGCCCCCTCTTCTGTGAAGCCCTCTTATGTAGCTGCTCCCCGTGCTGCTGACTGTAGCCCCTACCACACTTCCTTGTATTTCTCCTGTTCACCCATCTCCTCCATTTGACCAAAGCTCCCCTACCACTATATCTGCTTTATCTTTGCATGCCAAGCATCTGTTAGGGAGTCCAGTACATTATAGGTCCTCTAAATACCTGTTGAATAAATGAATGAAGAGTTTCTCTATTAACCTTCACATACTGCTCAGAAATTATGGGATTCCCTGGAATCTATTAAGAATTCCACCTGCCCCAGTGTTAAACTCTAGATATTTACCTATGCCAGTTACAGATGTGGTACTTTATGATACTGTATATGGTTAAGTTTGGCCTGTTTCATGTAGGGTATTTAGAATAATTTAAGTTAAGAGCTAGAAAGAATCAGCGATCAGCCAACTTCCTTCAGATACAGATGAGGTATGTTGGGCAGAAAGAGATTAAGTTAGAAGACCATGCTGCTAGAAGCCCCAAAACTAACCCAGTATTCTTTTTCTTCTACTATATTCGATACTGGTTAGGGAGAAGTTGGATTTTGTAAACATTTGCTAGAGGAAATATAAAGAGAAAATAAAGCATATGGAAAATAATTATGCTTGGCAATAATCAAATAAATATCAAGTAAGGTTCACTGATATTATTTTAAACCTGCTAATTTTTAAAGAATAATTATATAGTTCAAGGCTGCAGTGAAATTGGATTCTTATATACTTCTAATGGCATTGGAAATTGGTATCACCTTTTTGGAAATGTATAAGAAAATACAGAACAAGAGTCATAATATTCATTCTGTTTTGACTCTGTATTTAAAGTACTAGAGATTTATTCTATGAAATATTATAGCAGTGCTAAAAATTGTTTGTAAAAAATATTTATTGCTGCCCTACCTAGTGAGAACAATCTCAATATCCAACAAGATGGGATGGCATATTAAAGCAATAGAATATTTTGCACTCATTAAACATTATAATTATGCAGGAAACATGGAAAATATATAATACAAATTGGGTATAGTAGAAATCAAAATAGTATGTGCATTATGATAGCTACTCTATAAAAAGACATCCTTTTTTTTTTTTTTTTTTTTTTTGAAACAGTCTCGCTCTGTCACCCAGGCTGCAGTACAATGGCATGATCTCGGCTCACTGTAACCTCTGTCTCCTGGGTTCAAGCCATTCTCCTGCCTCAGCCTCCTGAATAGCTGGAATTACAGGTGACCACCACCATACCTGGCTAATTTTTGTATTTTTAGTAGAGATGGGGTTTCACCATCTTGGCCAGGCTGGTCTTGAACTCCTGACCTCATGATCCACCCACCTCAGCCTCCCAAAGTGCTGGCATTACAGGCTTGAGCCACTGCACCCAGCAAAAAGACATTCTTATAGAAAAGCATCAGAAGGCAATTTTTTAAACAGTTGCAATAGGGTTAGGATTATGGTTTTCTATTCTTATCAACATTTTTTAATGTTGCTATGACATATTTTCTCTAATAAGAGGCAGGTGGAAAGTAAATTCATTCACCAGTGGGAACTGAAAGGGTACGAAGAGACACTATAAAACAGGTGAGTCATATGTTTTTGCCTCAAGCATGCATTACCCTGCAATGGTGGGTATGGAGTGAAGTCAAGAATTGTTTTCTTCTCTAGGAAGTCTGTTTAATTTGCAGGAAATAGTGGACAAGCAAAACTTACTAAAGAAATCTCACTCAATTTTGCTAAATAGGGAGAATATGATTTGATTTATGCTACCTTAATATTTAAGCAAGAGCACCGCTTTTCTTAGATTTCTGCCACCTATCATCAAGTCAACTATTCATTAAGAGACTACTAAGTGCCAGGCACTGATCTTTAGAGACTTGAATCCTCATAACAATTGAGCAATATACCTACCATACTACTTTTTATATTTCCAAGGGCAGATCCAAGCACACTAGGCCTGCTTTCAAAATATCTTTCAGTTGAGTTAAACCATAAGCCAAACTGATGCATTGACAAATGATTGTTCCCATTACCTGAGGTAAGGGGAAAAGAAGCTCAAATCACTTGTCTGCCTGCCACATGCAACCACTCTATTAGACCTCTTACACATGTTCACGTTAAACCATAGCATGAGGTGGGTATATAGCATAACCTCTATTTTTGTCTCAAAACTCAAATAGCAAGGTCACAGATAGCTAAGGTATTCCTAGGCTAAACTCGAAGGCTTAGGAGTACTTGGGACTTTCCTAACATTTGAACTTCCTTGCAGTTATTCTCGAAGGAGGAGCGATTGGCATTTTGGACAGAGCACTTCTTTGTGCAGGACTGTCTGACAGATTGCAAGATATCCCGTATCCCTGGCCCCAGTTATAAAAGGCTTGGAGCATCACTCCTCGGCATTGTGACTATCAAAAATGCTCCTCCACTTCCAAATGTTCTCTGGGATGGGAGGATTCCACCTTCATTAGAGAAACATTAAGAGATTTTTAAAAAGTTCATATTCATCCCACCGATAAATGTTTATCAAGTCCCTTCTCCATGCCAGGCACTTTGCTGGCATGAGAAATGTTTAGTGGAGAAGACTGACATTTAAAGTGGTGTCATAAAATACAGCAAACTCTACAACAAACCAACATGCTGTGAGCACAGAGAGGAAAATGCCTCTGTCTAGGGCATCCAGGCCAAGCGTGGTGACCTGTCACCGTGAAGTACTCCAGGAGAGTGCCAGATTTGCTGTTCAAAGACCTCCATTCGTGTGATCAATCAGAATCTTAATTATTATCTCACTTCAAGCTTCTAGCTTTTTCTCACTAAGAATTAATTTCTTTGTATGAAAGATGGAAACTGTAATACTATCATCTGTCCTACCTACTAAACAGAGTTGATTCAGGGGAAAGCATCAGGGCGTGCTATGCACGTTTAGTAATGTAGCAGGGATTTGAGAGCATAATTTGTGTTCTCTGCTGGGAATCAGGCATGTCTGGAAATGTCCAATGACTTGGCAGGGTAGGCAGCCTACTGGCATCTATTTTTAAGAAGTTGGTTTCCCTGGATTCTCATCTGAGCCCTGTGGAGAGAGAGGTTGTTTGCAGAGGCTGAGGAGGCTGTTGTCATAAGGGACTCTGTGAGACGCAGGGGCTCAATCTATGCTCTCTGGTACCCAGATAACAAACTAAAGCCCAGAGCTGGGGGCTGGGCAGGGTGGGGGTAAGGTAGAAAACCTCTCCATCTCTGCTGTAAACACAGCGTGCCTGTGGTACCAGAAGGACTGCTGAGGACTGCAGAGGCCACAGCACCGCATTAGCCCCCAGGGCCGATACTAGGTCCCTCACTAGCAGCAGCCACGTGAGGAGATGCCCACCTTTCAGTGGCTTTATGGGCAGGAAACATGAACTAGGACAGCCTGGAGTGAAAAATAAAAAGGCAACTGATTGTTAAACACAGGTGAGATAACATTCGTGTTATCTGTGTTATCCGTATGCTGGGTGAAGGTATTAACAACTGCAATGTGATTTATTGCTGTTAATGTGACCTCATTTATTCTTACAGGCTAGGAAACTTAGGTTACTGTTATTTACTACAGTAAGATTATATGTCACTGTGGCAGGAGAAGAGACAATGACTGGCCAGAGGCCTGATCCTAGCACACATCACCTACTCCCCACCAGGCCGGAGATGAGCCCTGACAGGGAGGCACTGACGTGGAAGCCCACTGCCATGGAAACCTGAATTTGGGATGCCTGCCTCTCAGTGGACAGGGTATAGGAGAGAGGGGTCTCCCCCAAACAACCTAATTCTTTGTAAATGCAAAATTAACTATGGAGTGTTTATTGAAAGGAGTGGTGCCTGAAAATTAGTGCTTGACTCTTAATTTCTGAAACTTTAATGAACGTAGTGACTTCTGGACAGCCCAGGATGCTCGTATGGGGTGGGGGTGAAATCTCACCTTTCGGGGCCTCCACGGGTGTTATAAGAGCTAATACGTGGTCAATAAGCTTCCAGGCTAAGTAGGTGACTGAAAAAATGCTTCTCCCTCATAGAAATTTCTTTTTCCCACTGGAGCAGTCTGTATTTTCCTGAGATAGCAACAACAGCATGTCCCATCCCACATGCCCTTCTTACAGCGTGATCTCAGCATTATTTCCATGGAAGGGTAGGACCAGTACTCTACCCTGTTGAATCAGGACAAACCTTCAGGACTGCTTTAAATATTAATATAAAGTGCAGTAGAAGTGATCTCATCTCTCAGATTTCTAGAAGTCTCCTCCTCTCCATCCCTTCCACCTCCCCACCCCTAGTCCCAGAGACATCTCTGAAAATGCTGCCACTGCTGCCGCTCACCCTAGACCTCTAGGGGACCTGTACAGCCAGGTGCCATGGGCCATGTGACTTCTCAGGCTAGAGCATTAGAATGCCATGCACTTCTGCCAGCTCTCTCGAGACACTGACCCTTAGACCCAATCTGGGTGCTCAGAGGAAGTCCAAGCAGCCCGTGATGAGGCCCCCATGGAGAGAAACCAAGGCTCCTAGCCCCCAGCCCAGAGAAGCTTCCAGACAATGGCCAGAACCTCCTTGCCAGCCTTATGAGTAAGGAGTCCCGAAATGGACCTCTCAGGTTTTGCTGCCATCATTTCTTCCTCCTGCTAACACACTGCTGCCCTCTCCATCGTTGCTGTTTGTGATACAGTCCACCTGTGGTCTGTATCATGTTGCTTTGTTATAAAATGGGATTATTTGTTTTCTAAATTCTACTGGTTTGCACTTTGGAATTTGTGTCATCACAAAAAAAATCGATTTGGTTCTTTAATTCTGGCCCTTGTTGAGGGAAAAATGCAGAACTTGAGAAACACAAGACATTACTTTGATGTCCATATTGTGAACGTCTTTCTATAATTATCAAAGCCCTAAAGGGGGGCTTTTCTGTAAATGTACCACACCCTAGGAATGGAAAGTAATCCCTTATGTTGGCCTGATGTGTTGTAATGGAGGGCGGTGGGAGAGGTAGACAGAAGGGGTGGGATTTTTGATTTATCATCTGAGTCTCCTTCTCTTTCCACCTCATTTAATGTGATCCTTAGAAAGATATGTCCTTGTCTTGCACTCATTTAAAACAAAGACTCCTCTCAACAATTTCCCCAATCTTAAGTTTGTGAAGTAGAAAAAAAAAAAAAAAAAAAAAAAAAAGCTGGTAAGATCTGCTGTTACACTAATTTCACTGATTCTTACCTCGTTTCAGAACCATGTTATTCTTCCTGCTGCATTTCCACCAGCCATTTTCTTCTGCAACCTGTAGGTTTCCTGCAGAGGAGGACAATGGGCAAGTTAAGTGAGAGAGATGATTTACAAGGCTTTTTTCTTTTTGCTCTAATTTATAGGAAAATCGTCCTTGCACGGGAAGACAAGCTAAAGCCCACATCACTGAAGGGTTTGTCAGGATTAAAAAGAAAATGAATAAAAACAGAATATATTTTATATTAGTAATACCACATACATCTGATGATAGTAGTACACACATGCCTTACATATCAGTAAAGATGCCTTTAAAAAAAAAAAACCTGAAAGAATATTTGCCTTTATTTCAGATGGTACTTTTCTTCTGTTCTTTTGCAAGTGTTAATTTGTATGTTTCAGCTGGGGTTATATTCTGCTACATAAAATTTTTTTAAAACCTGAAAGAAAACACACAAAGTTATTTTATTTTATTTTATTTTATTTTAAGTTCTGGCGTACATGTGCAGGATGTGCCTGTTTGTTACATAGGTAAATGTGTGCTGTGGTGGTTTGCTGCACTTACCAACCCATCACCTAGGTATTAAGCCCAGAATGCTTTAGCTATTCATCCTGATGCTCTCCCCGACTCCCCACCCTCCCCCAACAGGCGCCAGTGAAAGTTCTATTTTCTCATGTAGAAATCCAGAAATGAGCAGTCCAGGGCTGGTAGGACAGCACTACAAAGAGATCCAGAATCAAGACATCTTCCATCTTCCTGATTTACCATTCTTAGCACACAGTTTCTATCCTCAAGCTGGCTGCTGCTGCTCCAGCATCTTGTCTGGGATCCTGGAAACCACAAAAAGGAAAAGGGACGGAAAAACCCACACAGTTTTCAGCTGAGTCAGCTCCATTTAGAAGACTTCCCTGGAAATTTCATACAATGGTTCTGCTTATCTCCCAATGGCCAGAATCTAGCTATGTGATGTATTAGTTTGTTCTCATGCTGCTATAAAGACATATCTGAGACTGGGTAATTTGTAAAGAAAAGGAGGTTTAATGGACTCACGGTTCCACATGGCTGGGAAGGTCACACAATCGTGGCAGAAGGTGCAAGAGAAGCAAAGGCACGTCTTACACAGCGGCAGTCAAGAGAGCGTGTGCAGGGGAACTGCCCTTTATAAAACTATCAGATCTCATGAGACTTGTTCACTGTCATGAGAACAGCATGGGAAAACCCATCCCTATGATTCAGTTACCTTCCATTGGGTGCCTCCAATTTCATGTGGGGATTATGGGAGCTACAATTCAAGATGAGATTTGGGTGGGGACACAGCTGAACCATATCATGTGACCACCACTAGCTGCAAAAAAAGCAAGAAATACATTAACGCCGTAGTTATAGAAGTTCTTCCCTTCTCCAACTTACTTCAGTTCTTCTTGTCTGCATAAAGTGATCTAAGACCCACCTAGGGCTCTCTTCTATTGTTCTGTGCTCCATGAACAAGAAGAATCCTTTACTAGAAATGTAGTCTCATTGGGTAATTAATTACCATATCCCTTTTACAGCATCTTTCATAGTTCTTGATATGGGGTTAGAACACATTGTCATACCCACAAATTACAGAGGTTCTATCTCTCATGAAAAGAAGGAGAATGGATATTGGATAGATAACTAGCAATCTGACAAAATATCATTAATGCTTGATGACTAATTCGTCATATATATTTCAATTTAATACAATTGAATATGTATTTTTGGAGTGCCTCCTTTGTTCCAGATCCAAAACAAGAACTACGAAGGGTATGGTAACAGCACGACACACAGTAATTACCCTCAGTGAACTTACAATTTTTAAAAAGTATTATGTTTGGTCGTAGAACACAGAACAATAGAAGAAAGCTATAATTGGTTCATATATTGTATAGTGCAGGCATTAAGGATTGAAGGAAATTGGAAAAGAGAGGGACCTCTGAAGGCTATGGAGCTAATATGTTGCTGAAAGAGATAGAAACTACAATGAAAATCAAAAAATATGATGTACAAGTATGATGGTTAGCTTTATGTATCCACTTGACTGGGCCATGTGGTGCCCAGATATTTGGCTAAACTTTATTCTAAGTGTGTCCATGATGCTGTTTCTGCATGAGATTAACATTTGAATCAACAGGCTGAAAATATAGATTGCCCTCCCCAATTTGGATGGATCTCATCCCATCCATTGAAGGCCTGAATGGAACAAAAGCTGAGTAGAAAAGAATTCTGTCTCTACCCGACTGTCTCTGGGCCGAGGACATTGGTCTTCTTCTACCTCTGAAATTGGACTTGGACTGGAACCGTATGTCATTTCTCCTGGATCTCCAGCTTGCCAACTGCAGATCTTGGGACTGCTAAGCTTCCATAATCATGTGATACATTTTCTTATACTAAATCTCTTTTCCCCTCCCCTTTTCAATCATCATCTATTTTCTATTGGTTCGATTTCTCTTGAAAACCCTAATACAACAGGGTGCAACAAAACTTTTAGCACATTAAGCTTGCTCCTAGCTCAGTGACAGGCACAGGAATAGAGATGAAAGATAGATCCCCATTCCTGAAGTCACTCATGGGCCACTGAGGGAGACGGAAGAAGACAACCCATGATGATAGCATGTGAAAGTGCTGTGGCAGAAGAACACATTCACAGAGTGCTGAGGGACACAGGGAGGGGCCATTAACTCCACTGGAGGTGAGGGAGGTCTCCAAGGGATGGGGAAGTGTGTGTCTCAGAAGATTTCTCAGGAAGGGAATGGTGACCATGTAGGAGGGTGTAGGGTAGAGTTCAAGGAAGGTGTTTTGGTTTTGTCTTGTTTTCGTTGGAGAGACTCGCTTGTGTTTAAAGGCTAAGGAGAAAATACCAATAAAGCAGCAGATATTGAACATAACAGAGGGAGGCAAGATAATGAGTGAAAAGAGAAGACAGGAGGAAAAGAAACTCAGAGGCCATGGGAAGCCCATGGGAAGAGCTTAGCCTTCATTCAGAATGAGAAGTGTTGACAAGCCACTTGGGCACAGACCTCAGAAATAAAGGGGCCCTCCAGGTTCCCTAGATTATCAATCTTAGAGCCATCATGTGGGAAAAAAGAGGCATATAATGTGATAATATGTCCAGGGAATAAAGACTGAATGTGTCATCAGAGTTCCCTATGCTACATTTCACAGGGATCTGATCATGACCTACAGAAACCCTCCAAACAGCAGGACCTAGGTGAGGCCCCTCCCCACCCCCACCCTGGGGATCCATCTTGCCTCCTTTCCTCTCGGCTCATTCCTGTAATGTATTTCTGTCCACTATATGCTTGGTGTCTGACTGTCTCTGTTCCCCTTTCTCACGTACTATTCACTCACTTTGAAGTCTCACAAACCCAGTGGGCTTCCTTTTATCATCACTTTATGTGGATCTGTTTGTCAAGTATTTGTTGTCACTATTCTGAGTAGTACAGTCCATTCTGGCCCCTGAATGCAGAGCTCAGCCTCCTGAGATCTCCAGCTCCCTAAATGCAAGTCCACGGATGCCTGAGGTCTGGTGTCTTTGGAAGTCACAAGGTGGACATAGGGGTTCCTGCTGGCCCTTGAACGGCTCCATGCAGTTTCTCTGCATCAGGTACAGCCTGAGGATTCAGAGGCAACTGGGAATGTAACGAAGGTCACAAAGGGATTCAACATATTCCAGCAATACACAGTTTCAGGTTGGGGTGATTTGCTTTGTGTGATTTGTAATAAATGCAATAAGAGTACCATTTATTTCCAACTCTCCCGCAGGATTATTAACGTTTTCTTCCAAAGATAAACTTGATTACATTACTTATTTATACTATGTACATTGCATTAGAAGTAAAAAATGCATCAAGGAAAAAAATCATATACAGATTTTTAAAATTAATGTTTTCTCATCCACTGCTAATAACAGCTTAGATTATTAAAAAGAAAGAATCTTAAATACGCAACTCATCTTCAGTTCTTGATACTGCTTGTTTACTTTTACACATTTCGCAAAACTTGACAGACAATCTAGAAATATCATCTGTACTCACTTTCAATTCCTCATTTTTATACCAGAGTTGAGCTTTTGTGTTGGGATCTATGACATATCAGGACCGGCAGCATAATATAGGGGAAAAAATGGAAGCTTTGAAGCTGCACGTATTTTAGCTTAAAATCCAAGTAAGCCTTTTACTAGTTGAGGATGGTAGTACCTAATTAGAAAACAATTTTAATCATGGTTTTTAAATTTTCTACATAGGGATGGCAAATAAATGTAGTGGATAGTTATTGTGAACGAGGCACTACGCTAAACACTTCACTTTGTTATCACGTTTAATCTTGACAATAGTTCTATAAAATAGGTCTTACAATTTTCTCCATTTTACAGATAAGCAAATTGAGACTTAAATGAGCTAATCTGTTCAAGGATATTCGATGAATAAGTTAGGGGTCAAACCTATGTGTTTGACTCTAAAGACTCCCTTCACCATTGTTCTGTGCTGCCTCCTGTATAGATCACCTCCGATCCCAGTAGCAGCATCTAGTAAGTAGGTGTCATCTCCACCTTAAGATGAAGAAACTCATGTGAGGAAAAATCTTGCCTCCCCAGCTGGCCTCGTTTTCTCTTCTGGCGGTGTACAGCCCTGGCCCCATGAGTCCTTTGAAGGATGCTGCCCTCTGTCGGTAGACCAGTAGGAGAGGTCATGCCATTCGATTTAATTTATGCCTTCTTTGTTCCTCCGGTCTTTAAAGCGGACTTACCACTTACTACAGCGTGTTTCCATGTTCTTTTACCTTTCTCAAAGTGCTATACACATATTATCTCTTTCAAACCTCCTAACAACCTTGACGAAAATGAAATTCAGGGACTTAAAGAGACAGGCACAAGGCAACAGAATAGTTCTCATTAGTGCAAAGGGAATTTGATTGCAAACTCACCATGTTTGTGTTAGTTATAACATTTAGTTATGATTTCTCCCTGAGTGCTTAAATGCAACATGAATGCAATAAGAACTGAGTGCTCAATTATATGATCATAACACCCCCAGCTTGGAAGCCTCTCGGGGAAGTCCATCACTTTTGGAATAAACAATAAACTTTCGCATGACATATGTGGGCATCACTGTCTATCCCCTCCCAACCTTTCCAGCCTCATACTTCACTGCCACCCTAGCCATACCTTCTTCACTCAAGCCATGTCAGAGCAGTTGCTCTGACAGAATTACAGAATATGCTTCATCCCTTCATCCATCCAGGCTTGTCCTCTGCCCCATTCAGTGCATGGAAAACACTGACCACTCTTTCGACACCCAGCACATTTATCACCCTTGCTACCCCAAACTTTTATCGCCCCAAAACTGATTGCTCAACACTCTGTAAATACACGCCACACTACATCATAATTGTTTGCTACATATTGTTCTTCCTGCTAGAATACATCTTCAAGAGCAGCAACTGTCCTATTCATGTAATGCCCATCACATAGCTATATGTATCTAGTACATAGGATATACCTGCAAATGAGTTTTTCATATTGCTTTTTAGCTAAATGTGTTGTGTTTACTATGTGCCAGGACATTTATCAATATCCTTTGTCTCTCATAACACACTCAGTCCTCACAACAACCCTGTGAAGTGTGTTCTGTCAACTTCCTGACTCTACAAATGAGAAAACTAGGCACAGGTGAGACAATTTTTCCCCACGTAATCCAGCTAGTAAGTGGCCGAGGCAAAACTTAGACCAGAGACCAGGGCTCCAGATCTGGTGCTCTTAGGAACTCTGCTGTGAGGACCCTATTTGTTGGTTAAAGGTATGTTAAATGAATGAACAAATTGCCCAAAGCTTGTTAGAATGTTAGAAGCTTGCTAGTTTGATCTTATACCTATAAGGAGGGAGATAAGGAAAAATAAATAGTAAGAGAGCCTGGATTCTCAGTTCCACCAGAAGCAAATACTGCAATCATTTTCTTCCCCTACAAAGAGTATTGCCACAGTGTCGCATTGTCTCTTAAAAAGGTCTCAGGAATAATAAATTCTGACCACATCATATCTTCATCATAGTTTGTGACATCCATTGCTTTTCTTTGCCATCCCTTCAAAGACCATGTATGAATCTAGTAAAATGTATAATTAGATGTAGAACCGAACCCCTGGTGGGCTTTTCTTTTTTTCTTGGTGACACTGAAGGTAGCATTTAGGGTGGAAAAAGAGGAATTGGAAAGTGCATTCCCTCTAGCATCCTTAGGGAGGTGGGCAAGTACCATAATTAAGATAATTTCTTTATAAGTGCCTCCTGATGTAAAAAGAAGGATAGAAATTATTTTCTCTTTCTTGAATGCACAATGAAGGATATATCTTTGGGTCAATTCTCCAAATGAACTATGTGCCATCACAGAGCAAAACTGGAGAGTGAATTACGATGAATTTTCCTTCCTCTTCCAAGTCCATGAGAGTGCCTTATTGCATTCACTATCCAAGTCAATAAATATTGTGGGGACCCCAAACATGGCGTTGTTGTCTATGGCAAAAATATATTTGGGCCTTCCTCAAAGAACTTCTAATATATCAGAGAGAGTCATGTAATCCACAGACTATAACACAATGTATACTTAAATTATTAATAAAATAGACATGAAAGCAAAGTGCTAGAATAGTTCATGGGGAGAATTTCTCATAGAAAAATAGGAAATACTTCATGGAGGGTGAGTCCTTTCAGCATTCCATGATTGAAAGAAAAATGAGGTGTGGTGGCTCATGCCTGTAATCCCAACACTTTGGGAGGCTGAGACGGGTGGATCACCTGAGGTCAGAAGTTGGAGACCCGCCTGACCAATATGGTGAAACCTCATCTCTATTAAAAATACAAAAATTAGCTGGCCGTGGTGGTGGGTGCCTGTAATCCCAGCTACTTGGAAGGCTGAGGCAGGAGGATAGCTTAAACCCGGGAGGTGGAGGTTGCAGTGAGCAGAGATTGCACCATCCCATTCCAGCCTGGGTGACAGAGCAATACTCTGTCTCAAAAAAAAAAAAAAAAAAAACAAGATAGAAAAATGAGCTCACTGATCCCATTAACTCTTATAAGCTTTTATCAAATAGTTTAAAACCTGACATAATCACACAGTTTCACAGAGGAGCATACTATTGGAGGAAATAGAAATTTAGAAAGGAATAGTAGAAGGTATAATGATGATAAACAACATTTAATAAATGCCTACAAAATACCAAATGTTTCACATATTTAATTTAATTTAATCCATATAAGAATCTCGCAAGGCTGGTGTTATTGGTCCGTTGCACAGTTGAAGAAACCAGAGCTCAACGATGTTAAGTAATTTGCCCAGTTCACAAAGTTCCTAATTGCCAATGCCAGGATTTAGACCAGGAGTAGGCCTATTTTTTACAACCTTGGCTTTTCCTATTTCACTATGCTACCTTAAAAAAAGTATATAAAAGGCAAATAAGTGCTTGATGTCATTCTTCCTGAAGGACATAAAAGGAATGTGCAAACAGCACGGTCATTTTCTATAGTAAAATCTTTTAATTATGACCCAAATCACAGCACTGCGGTGCTAAGCTGATTGTGAGCTCACCTGAAGTCAAAGCACTTCCCAGCAAGTTCAGTGGCAACACTCGGCTCATTTTCTATTAGCAAATAGAGAACCCTAGGAAGGTATGTTTTATCCAACTTAGACCAAAATGTTATGGAGTGAAACATTTATAAGGTTGCCAGTGGGAGGTGAAGGAAAAGAAAATGGTAGAGTTTGCAACTTGTTATCTCTAAAACTTCATTTAGGGACCTACTATTATTACCTTTCTGGAAATAAAGTACCTGTACATCCCTTTTAAGGACTGTTTTAGAGAATATTCACAGGGAGTATAAAGGCCCTGAATGAACAAGTTGACAGAATTGTGTGACTGGGAGCATCCATCTAATTTGATAAGTTTAGAACCAATTCTGCAGCCCAAATGAAGATTCTGTGTCTCAGATGATACTCATGATTCATTAATGGGTTGCTTTTCATAAGTAACGAGATGACTCCTATCATTTGTTTCCCAAGGTAGGCGATGTTTTCTATCATTACTTTTAATGATTTATTTACCCTTCACCACTTTTAATCATTGAACACTGTCAATACTTATAAAACACATTGGAATCATCTGGACCAAAATATTCTAAGCTTTTCTTCCTTTAAAGTTTAGAATAAAATCAGGCAATTGCTTCACAGAACTTCAGTTTATCGCCTTGCTTATTCTTTTGTATCACATCAGATATACATGTATATATAAAATATATGTAATATATATACATTTACATATATATATACACATACGATACAGGAAAATTCAGAAATTAGAATTGAGCAAAGGCTGCCCTGGTTCTGCCTGCAACCCTATTTTCCATGATAGATAGTAGAGAAGAGTATACTTGAAGATTCCAAGTAAAAGTATCTACCAGAACTTAGAAGAGGAAGACACAAGAATAGAAAAAGGAAATATATCCTGGGAAAAAGTACGCATATGGAAGAGCCAATTAAATACTTTGTTTTAATTAATTTAAGTATCCTTTAACTCATTTTTGATAATACATCCCATCTTGGATTAATTTCTCTGTAAGAACATGACATCCAACCTCATCATGTATTGGGGCAAAAAAAAAATTCACCAAGACTATGGAATTCATTCATCCACTTCAACATTTACTGAGAACTTATTATTGCTACTCTATGTCCATCACTATACTTCCAGTTTTGAGTGATGAAAATAGAGAATTAGCAAGGCTCAAAAAACAACTTATTCCCCAAGACTTACAGTTAATCTATTGATTACGCATATTTGTCACCAATATGGGTACAATTTCTGGCTCTGGAATAGATAATTTGCACATTTGGAAAGTTTTTAAGTGTGCTTTAAGTCCTGAAGCAGTAAGTGTATCTCATAAGTCTAGTTAAGAAATAAAGGCATGCTAAGTCACTTTCCTCAAAATATTAATACATAACTGAAGAATATTTGGCTTACTGTGTTGTCTTGCTAAGGAAAATGGAAGAGATGGTGACTTACCATGACAAGGTAAATATCAAAAGATAAATGCTAGAATTTTAATGAAAATCATTTAAGCTTGCCCCATGGGAAGTTTAGCAGATCAATTCTGAGTACTAGGCTTATCCTTCAGAGGCATGTTAATGGTTAAGCAATTTTGTTCATTTATAAAAGGAGTGGGGGTATGGAGAATAGGAACCCAATGATTGGCAGATTACTTACAAGTCTGCAAGACATAGGAAAATTGCAAAGACAATGTAGTAGTTTTCATGGAGCATTGCCCTGTTACTATAGTTTCATCTCAGCAAAGGGCACTACCAGCACCAAACCCGTGTGTTATACAGCTCCTCAGTCAAAATGGGAGCAAGACTGGACCTGCTAAGGAGGAAGACACCATGGCAGAAGCGCTGGTCAGGCTAAAGGCCAACTATGCCTATGAAATCTGGGACAAATAGTACATACCAGCAATTTGAGGTTGGCTCAAAAATGAAGGGACAGGTATGAAGCAGGAATGCATGAGATATTCTTTGAAGCAAGATGGTATGACTGTCTTTTCCTCCCAGGTTTTAATCAGCATCTCCATGTCCCTTCTGACCAGACCTCTATGACAGCGGATGAGGCCAAAAGCCAGACAGACACTGGGCCACTATTTCCTATGTAAGGGGACTACTAGGTACAGAGTACAGTATTTTGAATTTAGGGGCAAAGCAGGCCTTGCAAGAGCTCTGCAAAGACGACTCTTGATGTGAAATAATAACCACTACATTCTCTTGGGAGCAGCTGGTGTGAACCAGCACCCCTGAGCAACCAGGACCTCAGAGAATGATGTGTTTATTTACGTGAAGCTGGGTGCTGATGCTCATCATTTTCATAATTACTGTATTTCTCATCTCCCCCATTTCTATGGGCCAAACATAAAGTGTGCAGGAAAGCAACTACCTATATGTGCTTCTATTTACTCAAGTTTACAGCTATCGTGTAGTACTGATTAATCCTCCCTTCTCCATGGCACTGAGGCAGTAGCATTCTAATGCCATCTTTATTATTGTTCGGCAGATCCCATACTACCGCATACAGAAATAGTGTAAATCATGGAACTAGTGTTTGAGGTCCATAAAATGCAAGGTTATGAATATTTCATTACTATACATTTTATTTCCCTGTCTATTCTGCATCTCCCAAAATGCTGTTTGTTTACTTATTGGCTCACTGTTCACCAGAAATACTTAATTCTTAATATAAGGTGTGGACTGGATCAACAACCCCGGCCTTGTGGCCTGAGCTACATTTGAAAGTAATGATGGATTTTTTTCTCTCTCCTTTTAATCATTCCTTCAACCCACAAATACTTGACTGCCAGGTTACTTCACTAACAGGAGTTTCAGCTTCTTCGTCATAATTTCATTGATTTGCAAGCCCCTCAGATCAATTCTCAAACATTTCTCCTGTGAACTATGGCTACGTATTTAAATGTTTCTCAACGCCCCATTGTATCCGTCTTGGCTGAAGTAAGCAGTTAGACTTTCGCTGCAGATCTTGGCAATGAAAGCCACATTGTGCAAGTGCAATTAGCTTCACTCCCTGCACTGGTACAAATGATTTGTATGAATCAGCTGGTCCTGCAAAAGATGCAGCCATTATCACCTGCTTCTGAGTTTTCCTTTAACCACAAAATTTATATTAGCAAATAGCCAGAGGGATTCAATCTTAGCAAAATCAGAGTCTGAATCCCCAGCATTAAGGTGCTAACTTCTCTCCTGCTATAGGGCATAGTAGATATTAATACAACTCTTTGGTACAGACTGCAAAATATATAAAATGTCATAATTATATCTGCAATTCAGCAATGAAACAATTTTCCTCCTTTCTTCACTGTCATCAGCATAATAGCAGCCTATGGGATTTGTATTTTCTGGCTGTGAGCCCTTTTATGGGCTGTAGAAAAAAATACAAGCAGGTTAGTTTCACAGCTCTGAGAAGGCCTCATGACAGAAATATTGCTTTTAATGTTATTGTCTCTTTCTAGCTTGTAACCCACTCTCTTTGGGTGGAGAGGTTTCTGTGCTGATGCAGCATCACTTATGTTTTTCTGATAAACCTCTATGTTCCCTTCCTGGCTTCCCCCACCCATCTGGACAGAGAAATAATTAACCAGCTTTCAGGATCATGCTATGTTATCTATAGATAAAGGGGAAACATGAGATGGGAGGGGGTTAGTCAGAGGGGAATGAAGTCGGGAGGAAGCATGTCTCCAAGGTTTCTCTTGGAGACACAAAAGAACATAAGAAAGATGCATTCTGAGTGAATCTTCACTTCCCGTTTATTTTGCTAGCCAAGACAAATATCACAGCTCGTATCTAACATTTGAAAAGCAGGGCCAAAGAAAATGATGGATTAATAAGTCCAAGGACAGAATAATAGAAGGAAAATATGTGATAGAGAATGATGCCCCTGTCAATCTGAAAGGGGCGGGGAGAAAGCTGAAATGGAAGTGGAAAAAAAATGTACCATAGCAACCTTATATAGAAACACCCTCCTGTAGTTATGCTAAACATTAATTAACATTACTCAAGACCCCTATGGTACTGTTACTTCAGAAACAGGTATCTTCAGACCGTTTGTGATTCTTTTCATTATAATCTACACTACGGGCATTGTGAGTTGAACAACAGGCTAAATGTTCCCTCCACAATTATTGGTAATAATATTCCATGCACATTTCTATCCCCCATCATCATCTGTGATGAGGCTAATCCAGTACTTTCTGCATGAACTGTTATAATACCCAAAGCAGCAGGACGGAGTATTATCAAGCATGGGCTTACCAATGGAAACCTAATGTAACAGAGTTCATTTCCAGAAAATAGGCTAGGGATGAAATTTGTCAGCATCAGCCATACAGACAGACACCTGTAACACTCCCAGGCAACTCACTCAAGTGACCATTTCTCATAACAGTTTCATGTCAGTCACAGGAAACATTCTAAATACATTTCTATAAAATGAAGAAAATACTCTTTAGTCAAGAGGCAGGTCTTTAATGAGAGGTAAGGTGATCAGAATTCTGCTGTCATCTCAGCCACAGACATTTGGCAATGTTCCGCTGACTACTCTGTGGCTCAGTTTCATAAATGCTAAAAGGTAGACAACAGAAAGAAAATTCTTCAGGAGTGCATATCATTTTAAAATCTGTAAGTGGCCCAGTGATCCCCAGAGACAAATAGTTCCTCTATTGTGATTTAAAACTAAGTGATGAGACCAATAGTTTTGCAAGCAATAAATCATTATTTAAATAGAATTGTTCAAAATGTCCTATAAAAGTAATAGAAGGGAAAACCTAGAAGTTACTAAAAAGGACTCAATTGTAAAATAGAAACACTGTCATATATGTTAGACCCTTCTTGAACTCTAAGATTATAATGAGGAGACCATGGCTGTGCCCACATTTAAGAAAAAAAAATTGCAGCATATGAAATTTCAGATTTACAAACCAGATCAATTAATGGGTGATTATTCACACTATAAAAGGATTTATCGCTTTACAAATGGATTCCCTGCAGGGTTCCATTTTAATAACTGAGCTCTCTCAGTGTTAGGAGTCACTGCCAATTAAAAGTCAATCAGAAGTGAAGATAAAGCACCTCTGAAATTAAAATGTATGTCAATGGAAAATCATCATAGAGTTACAAAAATTCACATTACATACAGCTTTGTGGGGACACAGAATTTATTTCACAAGGATATTGAGCACCTACTATAAACTTAGCTGGTCCTGGGAGTCACTGCCTGGGGATTTAAAGAGTAAAATAAATGGTTCCTGCTTTCGGAACTTCTACAGTGTGGTTGCAGCAGTGTGGTGTGGAGGGAGTACCATTAGCATTCTGGGTGGGACAATGATTTACTGAGGAATTCGATTCTGCACAATGTCAGTTGATATAGTTTAGAGATCTGTTCCTACCCAAATCTCATGTTGAATTGTAATCCCCAATGCTGGACCTTGGGGGAGGTGTTTGGATTACAAGGCCGGATCCCTCATGGCTTGGTGCTGTCTTCATGACAGTGAGTTCTCCTGAGATCTGGTCATTTACTCTCTCCCTCTCTCTTGCTCTTGCTTTCGCCATGTGACAGCCTGCTCCCCCTTCACCTTCCACAATGATTGCAAGCTTCCTAAAGCCCTCACCAGAAGCCAGGCAGATGGTGGTGCCATGTTTGTGCAGACTGCAGAACCATGAGCCAATTAAACCTCTTTTCTTTATAAATTACTGAGTCTCCAGTATTTCTTTATAGCGATGCGAGAATGGCTTAATACATCGGTTCTCATTTGCTAAATGCCAAGGGATCTCCCCTGTCATTGTATCAACACAAATTCCCCTATATATTTCCCAACATTTTTGTGTCACTACCCACACAGCATGGTTGAGGGCCTTTGTGGCACTCAGAAAGTCTCGTTGAATCCTCGGAGATCAGTGCTAGAGGACATATTACATTCAACTCTTTCATTTGGATGAGAAGGAAATGGAGGCCAAAAGAAATGAAACGGCCCATTCCATGGATCTTTCTAGTAAACAAATTGCTTTGGAGAAAGTGAGGGCATTTGATGGCCACTCTCTGAACTCAACATTTTTCCACTTTGAATTCTTTCCCTATTTTCCTTGTTTTCTCTCTCCATCTCTGCCCTTTTTTCTCATTTCCAGGAAAGCAGTGCTCTTTCTCTTTGTTGACTTCAGCAAACAAAGCAGGTGGAAACCTGCCGCCTGGAACCTCCCTTCCCAGGGCGTTGCTTCTTCTAATAGCAGGATTCTGGAATAGAAGGTGAATAGGTGAAAATCGAGCCCAGTGACTCCAATGGTACTGTTAGAAAGATTTTCTAATGAAGTAAGGAAAGTCCTCTACCAGGGACTTAAGGAAGGAGAAGGTTTGAAACAGCTGCGGAGGGTTGATAGGGTGTAAACAAGATGAATAAAAGAAAGTATTTTTTTACTGTATTTGGTTCTGCTAAGGTTCAGCTGATGAGCATGCACAAAACCTTAACTGACCTAATCAGCGCGTTTTTATTATTTCCTTCAGCAGCTTTCAGCAGTCAAAGAATGTGAGAAGAGAAAGCCCTCTTGGAAGTGTTCATAACTGATGAATGGTTAAATGCAAAGAGAATAAGGGATTTAGATAGGAGAGCAAACACATCATTGAAATGGCTGGCCATGAGGTTTATGCTAGAGGGGCTAAAAGGACACAACAGGTGATCTGGATACCCCAAATCGTACACCTTCAAGGAGCCAGAGGCACTTGACATACAAACTCTGGTGATGAGACAATGGAAGAGAGGGACATGGAGTTTCCAAAAGGGAAGGTCAGAGTTTCAGATCTCAAATAGGCAAAGGTTTGCGTAACTGTATTGTCTCCGATATGGCCAGCTCGTGTGGTTGAGGCTGAGTGAAAATGAAGTTATTAAGAGAAATGTGAAAGCTCCTAAAAACAGTAGGGAAAGAGAGAATGAGACAGGTGTTGAAGTCATTTTTAAAGTAAATGGAAGTGAATTTGAAAAGAATGACTCAAATTTCCATTAAAATGCCTCTGGGACAAAAGATTACAAGAAGATATGCAACAATTCTCAACTGCCGTCATATTAGTAGAATGCATTTGGGAAACCTAAAATAAGTCTTCGTTTACTCATTGAATTTATATGGATGTCATTATTGTTCAATCTATTGGTTGGTATTTTAGATACATACTGTGCCTAGTGTAAACAGTACGAATATCAACCCTGTGTCAGATACTGTACTAAGCACTATGTTACAATTGGGAATAAACAGGTACCTGTCCTTAAGAAGTTTACAGCCTAGTGTAGGAGGAGAAAAAAGATTCTGTCTCCAAGGGGATGTCATCACAGGAGGAATGTCTAACCCAGACTCTCCAGTCAAGGAAGGCTTCAGGAGGAGGCAACATCTAGGCTGGGACTTGAAAGATAAAATGAGTTAAAGAAGTCAAAGGTGATACATGACAGGAACAGTAAGAGCAGAAAATAACAACACACACAGAAGAAACTGAAGGTATGGCACTACGAAAGGAAGTTAAACTGTGAGAGGGAGTGGTAGGAGCACTTACAAGTGACCTCTTGTATCACTTGAAGGAGTTATTTTATCCTGAAAGTATGAAGCCATTAAGAGATGTTTACACTGGAGGAATGGCGTGATCAGATCTGCATTTTAGAAAGCTCATTCTCATTGCCATTAGAATGCATTAATGTGAAGAGGACCGGCCTGGAGATATAAAGTCCAGTTATACCAGGTGGTTGTACTAGTGAGGGAGAGGAAAGACGGGAAGCAGACGCTCAAGATTTCTGGCTTATGCAAATGGAAAGGCAGTGGCACAGATCTCAGACATTTGGTGAGAGGAATAGGAAGATGATAGTCCTCTTTTAGGCATATTGATTCTGTTTCAGGTGCCAATGGGTTATGCAAGCAAATGTGGTCAGTGGACAGATGGGAAGTGCACCTGGAGGTCAGGCAGGAGATCTGGGCTGGGAATATGAGTGTAGGAATCCTTCCATGTGACTGAGGCCCTGAGGAAGAAGGAGACACATCAGAGCCAGCAAGAAGAGGGAGGAGGCAGGAATCCTTCAAAACTCCATGTATAATGACCATTGCAGTAACTCAGACCAAAGAATGTGTGAGTCTAATAGGCTTAAAGATCATAGCAGTGGGGGGTGAAAGGATATGGGTGGGTTTCAGAGACATTACAGAGTGATTCCAAACTCTCCATTTGTGAAGCCTCAGCATGTTTTCAATTACAATAAATGCTTGGTTGACCCAAGTGCTTTAGAAAGTAATCTTATCATTGTGTTTTTGATTTAGAGGAGGATGAAACCAGTTCAGGTATCCCAAAAGAGAACACACTGCTAGTGACTCTAACTACCACTATACAAGGGAATTTTCCACAATTACAATTATTTAAGGCCTGAGGCTAAAATCCTGTAGCTTAAGCTGTAAACAAATGAATAATTTGATAGCCAAGGTGAATATTCATTGTTCCTCAACAGTATCTGTCAGATTCCATAATGAATTCTTCCTCCTTATCCTCTACTTGGCCTGGAATCTGGTTCACTTCTTGACAGCCCCTGGGGAGAGCCTGTCCTTTCTGGAAAATCAGGATTACTTCTCCATTTTGTAACAAAGGCATCATCCATGTATTAGCCTCCTCACAGCCGATTTGCTGAATTTTTCCTCCCTATCTTTTATCCAGTACCTTTTTAGCAATTCTCCTTTTTCTGAATTAGTTTTTCAGCCCAGAGAAATTCCCTCTTATAGCAGTTTCCCATTCTCAAGTTTTTCCTAATTGCACTGCCTCTGGTTAATAATGTATTCCTATGACTTCCCGTCCTTACCTGAACTGACTTACCTTGATCTTCTACCCGGGGGCACTGTACAGATAGCTTCCCTTACCCTTCAACCTTGCCCCTACTGTCAGCTACTAACTCACTCAGAGCTCCCCAAACCACCTATACATTTCAAATTCAGCATTTTTCACTTTACCTCATTATTGATAGCAACTTGGGTTAGGATTGTTCTCAGTTTTCTCATGTATAAAATGGGGATAATACATGTTTATTTCAGAATCTGGCAAATGGTTAGAGCTCAGTAAATCTTAACCAACATTTTTATTATTACTGTTGAAGTCCCAGCTTCCATATTCTCTGACTGTGTAATAAAAGGTTGGACACTTACTCTCGATGACCCTGTTTTCTCATTTGAAAGATGGGGATTGTAACACCTGTCTAGCTCTGAGTTAAGAGGTTCCATATGAGACAGTAAACAAAGTCCCTTGCATACTACAGAAATGTATGAGAATGTTACTATTTTGCAGTTTTCTTTGAAGGTAGTACCTTGCCTGGGTTATCACTAGGAAAATCAATAGTAACTGTACAGAATGCTAGCTGGAGCTGTAGAAGATGTAGAAAATCAGAAATCTGACTTATTATAATTTTGTCACACATCTGCCCTTGATTACTGATATTTGAAGGATACTCAAAGATTCTGTAACTTTTATTTTAGGTCAAATTTTTTCAAAACTACATAACTGAGCCATGAATACTCAATAAAATGTCTTCTCTGAATTATTTAATAATGTGAAACTATTACAGTTAAGGCTTAATCTAAAAATGGCTATGGAAAGCATTGTTCTGTCTCATTTATGAAGTTCTCATTGAAAACATTTGTCCATTCTTCTGTTCAGTGTTTATAAGGATCTACATAATAAACACCACGAAAAACTTAATGTTATGTTAGGACTAAATTCAGTACCTCTTCATAAACAATTATTATTCTACCCATAATGCAATGCACACTATGTAACATATTCTTTCATTTGTTCTTAATTTTTACCTTGGTTTATTAAAAGGATTACGTGGATTCTGGACCTGGCCAGCCGACGAGGATTTAGGCTGGCTGAGGAGCAGCTGCTCATTTTCCCCTCTTGTGATGCACCTGCATATTCCTCTTGTTCTCTTCTTGTTCCTGTTTTCTACTTATAAATTCCATGGCCCAGCTGCCTCATGACCTTGTTTCAGTTTCAACTCCCATCACTAACCGGACAGATTTTTTCTTTCCTATACTTCAAATTCCTGAGGGAAGAGATGTGATTGCTGAGGCTGAGCACTTGCACCTCAGTTTCTGTAGAGCCCCTTGTGCCAGGCCCATCATGTCTGTAGGCAAACTCAAGAAGGGGCTTTGAAGAACAGGACCATTCCCAGCCCAGCCAGGACAGGGCAGGGTTGCTGCCACAGAACATGAGATCCAGGCATTTTCCTTTAATGAGGCTTGCTCTTTTACCTTCATTTGTATTTTTATTTGTTTGTCTTTTTATGGTACGTAGAAGATGGATATTGTTTACCTCCAAGCCTTTTTTACAATACAAGTTGTTTTTTTTTTAAATGAAGGAACATATTGATTGAGAATCTTTTTGGGTAAACACTAAATCAATGCTAAATCAAGCCAAGTTATTCTTTCTAAAAAATAAAATCTAGTTAACTGTGAGGTTGTTTTTAAGGATCCTAATTAATGAAGATTCTACTGTAACAACAGGTCCCTCCAACACAATCCTTAAATTATGGAGTACCTGTGTTTTCCAGTGTTAATAGTGGAAAGACATAGAAGACATTGTCTGTTGCTCTCTAGGATCTGATGTTTAACTCAGTTTCCAAAGTGGTATCTTACCTGTCCCGAGACTGGGCATGAGCAGTGGTGTCCTGGAGTCGGCTTATACAAGCTCATGAGAGTTGACTATTAAACTTCAGGAACTTAGTGAACTGCTTGATAACACCACCATCATTAAAATTAAATAGAAGGAACCTACCTCAACATAATAAAGGCCATATATGACAAACCCACAACTAACATTATACTGAATGGGGAAAAGTTGGAAGCTTTTCTTCTAAGATCTGAAACAAGAAAAAAGATGCCCACTTTCACCACTTCTATTCAACATAGTACTAGAAGTCTTAGCCAGAGCAATTGAGCAAAAGATAGCAATAAAGGGTTTGGAAAGAAGGAAGTCAAATGGTCCCTGTTTGTAGATGACATAATCTTTTATGTGAAAAACCCTAAAGACTCCACCAAAAATCTATTATAACTAATAAATTAATTTAGTAAAGTTATAGGATACAAAATCAACCTACAGAAAACCAATGGTGTTTCTATATACTAACAGTGAACTGTCTGAAAAAAATAAATCAAGAAAACTATCCCATTTACAATAGCTACAAAAAAGTTAAATACCTAGGAACAAATTTGACAAAGGAGGTGAGAGATTTCTACAATGAAAATTATAAAACATTGATAAATTGAAGAAGACACAAACAGATGGAAAGATGTAGTATTCATGGATTTGAATAATTAATTAATATTGTTAAAGTGTTTATGCTACCCAAAGCAATCTATAGATCAATGCAATACCTATCAAAATACCAATGACATTCTTCACAGAAATAGAAAAATTTCTCAAATTTGTATGGAACCACAAAAAGACCCCAAAGAGCCAAAGCAATCTTTAGCAAAAAGAACAAAGCTGGAGGCATCCTACTACCTGACTTCAAAATATATCACAAAGCTATGATAACTAAAGCAACATGATACTGGCATAAAAACAGAAAAACAGACCCATGGGACAGAAAAGAGAAGTCGGAAATAAATCCGCACATTTATAGCCAACTGATTTTCGACAAAGGCACCAAGAACAAACATTGAGGAAAGGACACTGACTTCAATAAATGGTGTTGGGAAAACGGGATATCCACATGCAGAAGAATGAAACTAGACCCTTATCTCTCACCATATTAAAAAAATCAACTCAAAATGAATTAAAGACTTAAATGTAAGACCCAAAACTATGAAACTATTAGAAGAAAACATAAGGAAAATGCTGCATGGCATTGGTCTAGGCAAGGAATTTTTTGGATCGAACCTCAAAATTTTGCTTTTGTTTTTGCAGAGAAAGCAAAATTACACAAATGAGAATATATCAAATTTAAAAGCTTCTGCATAGCAAAGGAAACAATCAACACAGCAAAGAAGCAACCTGGAGAATGGGAGATATTTGCAAACTACAGATCTGACAATGGGTTAACTTCCAGAATACATAAGGAACTCAAACAACTCAATAGCAAAAAATAAAAAATACATTTAAAAAAATTTGATTGAAAAATGAGCAAAAGACCTGAATAGACACTTCTATAAAGAAGACATACAAATGCCAACAGGTTTATGAAAAAATGCTGAATATCACTAACCATCAGGGGATACAAATCAAAATCACAATTAGATATCAACCCACTCCAGTTAGAATGGCTATTATCAAAAAGACAAAATATAACAAATGCTGTCAAGGATGTGGAGAAGGGGGAACTCTTATTCACTATTGGTGGGAAGGTAAATTAGTACAGCCATTATGATCAACAGTTTGGAGGTCCTTCAAAAAATTAAAAATAGAACTACCATATGATCCAGCAATCCCACTACTGGTTATATATCTAAAGAATATGAAATCAGTATGTCAAAGAGATATCTGCACTCCCAGTTTATTGCAGCACTATTCGCAATAGACAATATATGGAACCAAACTAAGTGTCCATTAATGGATGAATGGATTTTAAAATGTGGTATATGTACATACAATGCAATACTGTTCATCCATAATAAATCAAATAAAATCCTATCATTTGTGACAACAGGGATGAACCTGGAGGACGTTACATTAAATGAAATAATCCAGATGCAGAAGGACAAATACTGTGAGATCTCACTAGTGGAATATTTAAAAAGTTGAACTCAGAAGTAGAGAGTAGAATAGTGGTTAGCAGAGGCTGGGGAAGGTAGGGGCAAGAGGGGATGGAGAGAGGTTGGTCAATGGGTATTAGATTATGGTTAGACAGGGGAGATAAGTTTTGGTGTTCTATTGAATTATAGTGTGAATATAGTTAACAATAATTTATTACATATTTTCAAATAACTGGAAGAGAGGATTTTGAGGGTTCTTTCTGCAAGGAAATGATCAGTGTTTGAGAATGGATATGCTAATTACCCTGATTTGATTATTACACATTGTATATATGTATCAAAATATTAAACTGTATCCCACAAATATTAGCCATTATTATGGGTCAATTAAAAATAAAAAAAAATGCCAGGCGCAGTGGCTCAAGCCTGTAATCCCAGCACTTTGGGAGGCCGAGGTGGGCGGATCACGAGGTCAGGAGATCAAGACCATCCTAGCTAATATGGTGAAACCCCGTCTCTACTAAAAATACAAAAAAATGAGCAGGGTGTGGTGGTGAGCACCTGTAGTCCCAGCTACTTGGGAGCCTGAGGCAGGCAGGAGAATGGCATGAACCCGGGAGGCGGAGCTTGCAGTGAGCCGAGATGGTGCCACTGCACTCCAGCCTGGACGACAGAGCAAAACTCGTCTCAAAAAAAAAAAAAAATTTAAAAAATCATATCAGCTCACAACTTACACTAGCAATAAAAGTAACAAATATTCAAAACTCATCACTTCCTCGTAGTTTATTACACTTTACTTTTATCTCTGCTTCTGAGGTTCCTTTATCTACCATATTTGTATGTTTTAAATACTATATAATAATGTGCTGCTGCATGTTTCTTCCCAACACTCTGCACAGTGGCATCACATTGGCAGCTTGAAATCACAGATGATAGGTGTATTTACACCAATGAAATAGGCAAATACTACAAATCAAAGTGTTTCCCCTCCCGCTTCCTGACTTCCCAGAAAGCCAGTTGTTAAATATTTACCAACATGCCACTTGGCATAGGCTATGCAAATTGAAAGCAAAACTTTAAAATTTGCTCAAATTTGCAGCAATGTTAGGTTTGAATAAAAGATACTTAAAAAAATTGGGAGCCATTGCACTAACATTGAGTTACCTACTTATCAATCTATTCAATTTACTCATCAGTAGCATAATTATTGAAACCTTTACATATCACCTCCTCCATTTAACAGTCTTACTGCTAACTTCTTCTGAGAAAATCTTGCATTGCATTTCTCAGGACAGGGAGAGGAGGCCTCTGAAGCTTGTACATGTAAACCCACATGTATACAACTGTACAAAATGCCCAACCAAGAATAACAGTACATTCATCTAATGATGGAGGTTAAGATTTTTTGAAACAATTTCAACTTCTGTTTAAATTCAGATGTTTTACTGTCTCAACCACTACATATATTCTTGAATACAAATGAAGAAGTATGCTTTTACTCCCCGTGTTTGACTCATGATGACCTCAGGAACTGCCAAACAAATTAATCCTAATTACAACCTTTTGAAATATTGCTACATTAATAGGGTGTGGAAAAGAATTACTGATTGAATCTCTCGTTAGTGTATTTTGTCACAAGACATTACCAAAGTGGTTGAATGTTTCAAACTATCTTATAAAACAACTGAACAGAGTGACAGCAAATAGAAATAAATTATGACTTAATCACCCTTGGAAAGTCTATGTACAGGATGGGAAAGGAGGGAGTTTTCTGAATCTGGTCACCTGGCAAGATAGGCCTGCCATAGGTGGATTTGTATGATGAGCTAAGGAGATTCCCAAGCAGATATCATCCTAGTAGAAAAGAGAACCAAGCACAAGCTCGGTCAGGAACGGAGCCAGGGAGGGGTGATTATTAATACATCAGAGCATCTGTCACTTGGATTAGCTCCTAGCCTAGTCCCCCACCCTATGTCTGAGTCCTGAGTAGATATGAGGTGCTATAAGTAAAAATATATATAGCTGCTCAGGAGATGTATTTTATGATTTTAAAGCACATGCAGTATTGCTCTGAGAACCCTCTGCAGTAAAAGAAGGCTAAGGAGAAGATAAGCATGGCCACTGTTTCACAATGGGATTCTGAACAGCTGTGGCATCTCATGGGTGCCTGGGCATTGGTGGCACGGGAGCTGGGGGGACAGGAGCCCGCCAAAGCAGCAGCTGGGCCCATCAAACGCTGCAGTCTTCCTGGAAAGGTGGCTGGGCAGATGCATCCATATCTAGTGGGAGTTAGAAGTAGACATCAGCTGTGGTTCCACACACCAAGCACAGGGCAGAGGGAGCTGAATCCGAAAAACAAAAACAAAAATGATGTACAGTAACTAACCTGACTAGTTTCTGAATTCCTTGAATGTACTACTTAAGGATTCTGAGAAACTTCAGGGAAGGGGAAGAATTTGCAGAGGCCTAGAGTTTTGCATTAGTAGGTAGTGACAAGAGCTTACAAAAAAAGGGTTGCATTCTTTCCCTCTCTTGCTGGAAGATTCCTGATGCAGATACTGAAAGCAAAGCCAAGAGCACATTTGCACCCCAATTGCCAAACTGCTAGTCAGTTTATGCCATAGAAGCACCGACTGATGCTCATGAGTTGTGCTGGCTGTTGGGTTACTTCTCCAAAGAAGAGGAAAGCCATTGTGCAACTTCAGTGGAGTCCCTGGAGACATGTGAAAATGCTCACCATGCTAGTTATCATGATGTGAGAATGCCCACTTTCTAGTGAGTTGAGGTGCCACTGTGAAGATCTCTTTCATTGGAGAATCTGGGTAACACGTAGGGTACTAGAAGGATGATGCACACTAGGAGTTCAAATGATAAGCTCTATTAGAAGATATAAGTGGGAAAAAATAGAGGGATGGTGTGTCTTCACTTTGTGAATTAATGAGGTTTTTGGGAGGACAGAGACAATGGAAATCCTAGGCTCGCTGTCAGAGCATAGTAGGATGGAGAAATGAACCACTCCTTCCAACACCTGTCAAGACAAACAAACTGTCATTGTCAAAATGACAAAAAAGACACCCCCTCTGCATGGCCAAATTGCAGGGAAACACACCTTTCTCAGGCTAACAGCCCCTTTCTGTGGGTACAGATTGGCAAGCAGAGAACAGATCTTCAATTCCTTCATTTGTGCATTGCACAAAATGTACAACTTCTCAGGGTAGTCCAGCCCAATGTAACATGTTATAAAGGTGAGAGTTCATTGAATGACTTCAATGTTAAGAAATAGGGGTAAACAAGGAAGAATGTGTTCTTGGAGGTATGAGCCAGAGGCTTAGCTTGAGCTGCAACATAAAGAATGTGGAGCTGGAGCCATAGCCTGGGGAATTAGCACTTCCATCTGGCCCGGCAGTACATGCATAGCATTGTTTTGCAGCCCCAAACAGCTGCTGGTCGTAAAGGACACAAAAGGCCTGGAAAAGAACTTTTCAGAACCAGGAAGTATCATATCCATGCCTGGAAAAAAAAAAAAAAATCATTGCAGGCCTGAAAAAGATCCTGGAATTAATGCAGGTCATGTCATCATGGCTAGGAAACCCACTGGTGTCTTGGCTGCCATAAGCTACTCCAAGGACATAAGCAAGGGGCAGCCTTACACATTGCTGGGCTCCACATATCTACAACAACGATCCTGGCAGATGAACCCAGAAGGAGGTGGAGACTTTGACAGAGCTGACATGCTGAGAGAAAGCCATGTCCACTACTGAAGATCAGTCATGGCTGAGCATATGAAGAAATTGGAAAGAATGGGCTTGTCAAATTTGTATTTGCTTGACTTGAAAGACAGAGATCTATTTAGGAGAGTGGAGTCTTGAACACCAGGCACCCTACTTGTTAAAGGAGAAGAGTGAGTCCGAAAGCAGGATGGTGAACCCCATCGTATTTTGGTTTCTGGCTAGAGCACCACACACTGATGTGTGCATCCTAAGGGCTGGATAGAGGGGCTCAGGGTGGTATTGTCAATAAGACCCACAAGGACTGTCACTAAACTGTGAAATAGTGGTCACAAGCAGTCATGCTTTTGAGCCCATCTACAGAACACTGTCACAAAGAGGGGCACTCTCTCCCACTGTTCAGAAATCCTTTACAACTTGGACACTTCAAGGGCTTGTGGAGATGCAGGTCTTTGGTAAACTTTGAAGGTCCTAGTGCTTTTCCGAGACAGTGAAATGAGTCACACCCTCAGCAGAGGTGACCCCAGGCCTGGGGACTTGGTGGAATCAGCACATGGGGCAGTACATGTAGAAACAGCCTGGCCTGAATGAGAAGGGTAATCATAAAACCACATGGCAAGAGATGGATTTATTTGTGAGCATATGTGAGCTACCCCTGGGACCTCCAGAGATGTCTGGGGTGGAGAGGTGGTGATTTCGTACAGGACTGGGATCCAGCATTTGCACTCCATGACAACAGCCAGCAAAACATGAATGATCGTATAGTCTTACTTCTGAATAAAACAGATATTTTCTCTGACAATTGGAACAATAGGTAAAAACTAAAAATTATATCATAATCAGATATGGTTTGCAATATCCTAAAAGTGCTCAAATTTTTTAGCTCAAACTGTAAAATCTAAAAATATACAGACTGCTTAAATAAAAGTACATGATTCCTTGCCCATCTGCTCAGGCTTCACTGGCCTTATTTGTCCCCTGCACATGCCAAGCTTCCTCTTACTTAGGGGTCTTTGTACTTATGGTTCTCTCTCTGGAATCATGTTCTTCAAAGCTTTATAAGGTTGTCTCCTTCTTATCATTCAGAGCTCAGCTTCAATGCCTCTTTTTCAGAGAGGCTTTCTCTGACTGCAGTCACTCTCTCACATTATATAGGTTTATGTTTTTAATGACACTTATCATTAGCTCAAATTACTTGGGAATTTTTTAGTTACTCGTCTATTGCCTATCTATGTCTGACAAAATGTAAGTACCAAAACACCCAGGACATTTGTTTGACTTGTTCTCAGCTGTATTCCCTAGTATATTAATGCCTGGCCCATAATAAGTACTCCTGAAGAATTTAGTGAATTGATTACTTTCAAACATTCACTGTCAATTTCTCTGCAATTGGGAGAATTATTCATTACAGGTCAACATAAAAAATGGTATCTCAGCACTTTTTCTCTTATTCATTTCCCGGGTAAATGAGAACCAGGAGAGCTTCTGCCTCACATTTAGTATGTAATCTTGATTTGTTTATAGTGTGGACAGATCGTTTTCAAATTCAAGTCTCTAACATCTCTGTACACTCTCACTTTTCACATATCAATACTTTAATATTCATTTTGCTAGAACATTATATGTCTCTATCATTCTGAATTTGCCTTTTCTAACTTGGTGCTGTTAAAACAATACACTGCTGTTGAGAACCTGTGGCCTATCAGCAATACAGATGGTAACTTTTTTACTACATGAGCAACACTAAAATTCTCTGTATAGTTTATGGAAACTCTCATCCTCAAAATTGTGCCTGCTAAAAAATGTTTGTAATAAGAGACTGTTTCAAGTCAGAATTCAAGTCCCTCTGGAGTATTTTAGAAACTATGCATACCCACTGGTATTGTGGCTAATGTTTTCCAAATCCTTTTAAGTGGCTAGTTTGACACCAAATGTGCCTCTAAGACACACTGTTGAATCATCTTCATTGAAAAGCTTTACTAATAGCACAGGTACTGCCTGTGCTAGATGAGGTGTCACTGTACTTAAAAGCCGGGACATAAACCAACTCACCCCTTGAGATTTGCTCTAGCTGGGTGATTTTTTTTTTCTGTCTTTATATAATAATTAATCTTCCAAACTGTCAAATTTTGCTCTTAACAAACAAAACTATCTCAAGGGAGGGAAAAAAAAATTACATTAATCAATAGTAGGAGGTTTCCACATTTTTTTCCATTAGGAATACAGCAGAGTGACTATTCCAATTTGAAGGGACATTTAAGAGCACAAAAGACCAGGGATTTCCTGATGTTCTTGGCACTTTTAGAATTTCTGTTGTTTTTCCTTTTTTACGTAAATCCTCTCCTAGTAACCAGCACGGAGTTTTTCTGAAGTTCATTTACTGCCATTTTTCTGTATTGTCCAACAGATTGTTTCTAGTACCTTCTGATGTGTGGCAGCTGTGTTTTAACAATTCCAAGTATACCATATGAAAGTAATCAAAGACATTAACACACTAGTGTCCGCAGCTCTAGAGGTATTTCCTGCCTGTGGTGTTGGTAGGCCATGTGAAGTCGTACATAAATTGCTTTGTTTTGTTTTTTTGGTTTTGGGTTTTTTGTTTGTTTGTTTTGTTTTGTTTGTAGAATGCTGAAGTGTTCTCTAAATATATGCGAACTCATCACATGCTTGTGTTTGTGGATCCATGATTCTGTAGACATAGCTAGCTACAAAGAGCATCATACAAAAATCAGCATCAAGTATAATTTTTACAGAGCATAGAATATTTCACATATTAATCTGTGCAAAGTGATCTCAGATTCCCAAAGGAGAAAACAGTTAAAGTTTAATGTTTTCTCTGATATAGTGTACCCTGGGTAGGGTAGTAATGGCTAACTACATAACATCCTAATATAAGCAGTTATTGGGAAATGTTTCACATACAGTATTGTATTATAGTAAGATTGCACTGTACTTAAAGTAAATATCCCTGGATCCCCTCCAAAGCTGAAAGAATGTAGTTAGGTTATAGAATCTGCTCACTCAGCAATCTGTCTTATAATAAATTAGGGTTTTGAAAAAACGGCTGTTTTGTTTATCACAAAAGGTAGGGAGAAGTAAAAAGTAACCTGAAAAAAGCAGTAGGTTGTACAATCTTGAAAGAACGGATAATCATATGTACATTGTATTACCTCACTGATTACAATATCGATTATATCATACAAGCAAAGTAGCCAAGGATGAAGATTAGAAATTAAATATCCAAATGTGACAGGTGCCATCATAAGTCATATTTTAAAATTTAAGTCTAACTTATCATATATATAATTTCACCACCATGTTAATAAAAAAATACACTCTTTAATTGTTTTATGTATTCTAGAATTTCAATGAACATAAAAGTAATAGATACAGATATATATATAGATTATACAGATATAGATAGAACACCATTTTAGTGTGCCAGCTTTCTTGCTAGAGAAGGTATTCATTCAAAACATGCTTTAAACAAGGGGTTCTAGGACCCCGTGGTAAGTAGCTAAGAGCCCACATTTATTTGACATTCCATTTCTCCCCAGTGACCACTACTGACAGAGCCTCACCATGTCTGGCCCATGTAGAACTTTCACTCTTAATTAAAACAGTGACACCAAAAGCTTTTAATGATTCCCCAAATGCTATTATAAGGTACAGGGTAAATGTTAGAGCTGGGGCCCCCACTTTGGGGAATAACTATAAAATTTGGAAGTAACATTTTCCACGCTGCTTATCCATTGCCTTCCTGTGGCCTCCAATGGGACTTCACTAGCCACTGGGTCACATCTAATCTTAACTGCTTGCTGAAGGAATCTCTCTGGAACATCTAACCCCAGAGTAGTAGATTTTTCTAATTTAAAAAAAAAAAAAATTGTTTAATCTTCAACGTTGCCTCTTCAATTCCTGGCTTTCTTCTGGACACATTTGTCCTCCTTCTTTGCCCAGATAAGTACGGAGAAATCATGAAAAGTACCTGTCTGCTTTCCTACGGTGCCCTAAAAAGCTTATGCATTATCCATCCTCAACAGGGTCTGCATTTATTGAGCATTTACCACCAGCAAATGGCAATACCAAAGATTGCTTTTAATCTAGAATGAATCCCTGTTCTTATCATGCATAAATGTGATCTCATAGAGGGAAGGAGATGAATAGATTGGTAGACATGGTGTTGCTTTGAAAAGAAGAGTTGAAGATTAGGATAATATGGAATCCTTACAGTCTATCTCTCTTATTTCTGAGCCTTAACTTGGCCTGTTTTTCTCAAGCAAAGAAAATTAGAAACAGTTCCTGAAAAGTTGCCATTTGGATCAGCTACTTTAATTTACTTCACAAATTCTTTTGAGGATACTTAGAATGTGCAAGGTACTGTGCTATGCTGCAGAGGTACACAAAATGGGGAAAGCAAATGCCTTTTCCTCTGGAGCTCATCATCCAGTGGGAGGGTCTTTGCATGTAAAGGAGAAGACTATCAGCTAGCAGAACAGCTGAGCAAAGGCCCCGGAGTGGGACCTCGTACAGAATGCTTGGAAATCAAGAAGTTGATTGATTCAGCCAAAGACTAAGCTGTATAGGGAAATAATGAGAGAGGAGAGGAGAGAGGCACTAGGTATTGAAGTGAGGCTGAAAAGGAAACCTTAATCCAGGCCGTGGGACGTTGAATGCCAGGCTAAGCTCTGGACATTGCCTCCAGATTTGGAGGGACAATGAGTGACACAAAGTCATCCAACTTATCTTTTTCCTATTTATGGTCAAAGTTTTCCATTAAAAACTCAGTCATTATTCAGAAGATCTTTAACAGCATTGCCAGCATTATCCAAATTCTGTTAGAACCCAGTGGTTCCAACGCTAGCAAATTCACTACAGATAAGGCAGAAATAATGTTGAAAATATGTATTTTCCACTTCAAGAAGCTGTGTATATAGTCATGGTTAATCTTAACACAATCATGGAGTAGAAAAGACTTGTCACTGATGTGTCTCCTCCACCACCCCTAGCTGCCTCAGGCCATAATGTCTCCATGTATTCATCTTGTGTCCTAATCCCACCAGGAGAAAGGTAACTGGCCCTCCACCATCATTTAGACATTACTTGGCCTAACTCATGCCTTAATGAAAGTAAGATGCAGGGTATTATATGAAAGTAATGTTAGAAGAAGTGGTCCGCTCTCTTTGGATGTGATTCATGAGGACCATTTCTAATTTCCTTGCCTTTTCCTCCCCCACCAACAAAAACTCCATCCGATTGTTTATCCATAAAGTTCCTGGGGACAAAATGCCATCATTGGAGTTAAAATCACAAATAGTCCAGGAAGAGAAAAATGTGGAAATAAATTTATTTTAATAAGATGTGAAAGATTCTACACCATAGTGTAGAATAGTGTATCAGTCAAGTTCCCAGCAGGAAATAGATGGCATACTCCAATTAGGATTATTCCAGGAGAATTTAATAAAGGGACTATTTACAGAGGTGTGGGGAAGCCATAGGGTTAGTGCAGTACCCTTAGCTAATAAAAGCACAGCTGTTACCAATCTTAGGCCCAAGAGGGGAAGGGAAGAAGCCATTACTAGAACCTAAAACGGTAGGGTCACTCAGAGACATTTGCGATAAGAGGAGCTAAGACTTTTAGACAAGGGACACAACTGGTCCAAGGTTATTGCCTAGGTAGAGAGCCAAAGGAATGAATACCTTGATCTCACTGTTACCCACCCCCGCTTTAGTCCCTCTCAAGGGCTCCCCACCAACTGAACTCAACCAAAGATGGAGAGCAAAGGAACTCATTGATGAAATTCTTACAAGTCAGCTTCCCCTGTGCCTATCCAGGTAGAAATGAGTGCAAGGTAGATCTAGATGGGTCAATGGCATACCCAGCACCAAGACAGAGGGAGAAAAAAAGTAAAAACAGCAAGCTTGGGGTAGGCATGGGAAATGTTGAAGAAGAGGAGACTGAAACTGACTATTCTACCTGTGTTCCAGAGAACTGACCTTGTTCTTGAATACACACACATGCATGTGCACATAAACACACCCCTTTCAAAACTCAAGCAACATAATGGTGGGACATCTCTGTTCCTTCTAAAGTTGAAGGGAGATGTGTTCAGGCACCCCTTATTCTATAAGACGGTCTCCTCCTTCTTCCTGTGAAGAACACTAGCTCATTGAAATCCAGACACTAAGAAGGTCTTCAAGTGTGGATGTAGCTCACTGTGAGATGCTAGACAGTCTTATTTTATTATCCACTTGGAAGTACACCTGAATAACAGCAGGTGGAGCAAAACACTTTTTCCCTCTTCTCATAGGGCTGCCTTTCAGGCCATACGAAGTTTTCGATGGAAATCCATGAGTTCCTGGAGTCTTTTCAACACTCTTTTTCTCTTTTCTATCCCTTTTCCCTTCTCCTAACCAGGGACACCTTTCGATCAAAGCTTTGGAGCTGTCCTCATTCCTGGTTCTATCCTGGAAATATATTTTGAAATTTTCATTCTGTTCATCTTCAGTTTTTCCCAGGAGCAAGATTCTTATGCCTGAAGCATCTACATGCGGAAACTCTCTTGCTAACAATGTGTATAACTTTGAGGCATTATTATGCTACAAGAACCTCTTCCACTTGCCCACATCTCACCTCCACCCCTACTCCAACTGTTAGCCCTTCCCCAAAAAAGTAAAGAAGACAAAAGGAAGCTTGTTTTGTCACATAAACTTTGAGGAGTTATCTTTTCTGTATGTAATTAGATAGCGAGTTCCTTGGTGGGTTGGACTAACTTCATAGAATATTTTCATGTTGCTTATATATAACAAAATTATCTTTTTATGTCTAAACTTTTATTTGCTTATTTATAGATGTATAAAACTCTATGCCAATATGTGGTGACTTGGAACAACAATGTACTAACTTTCAAAGTGGTATGGGCTGCTGGATGCTTCTAGATTGCACTTTCTCACACAGTCATCGGAGTCTCTATTGGACTGGCCATCCAATATGGCACTTTCACATGGCTGGATGTTGATGCTGGCTGTTGGGTGAGAGATGAGCACCTGCCTGTGTCCTCTCTCTGCAGCTTTTTTTTCTCACAGCATGGCAAGTAGGTTCTGAGAAGAAGTGTCTCAGGGTGGGCCTTCAAAAATACCCAAATGGGAGCTGCCAGCATCTTATAACATAGTCTCAAAAATGTTGACATAGCCCTTTCATCTCAAACCTGTCCCTACATCCACCAGATTCGAGGAATTAAACTCTCCCACCTACTGATGTGAGGAGCAGCAGGCACTTGCAATGAGGGAAAGGACTGATGATTTGGAAACCAACACTAATTTCCCACTTGCCTTTTGTCTTTTCCTACCTTTGTGTTTTCCTCCTGGAATCATAATCATTCATTTGCGCTATCATTATTCAACAGTCTGCTTAATATAGTGGAAAGAGCACTGAATTCTGAGTGAGAACGCCAAGCTGAAGATCTCAACCAGAAACAAAACCAAGCCAGAGCCCCAGCTGGGCTCTGAGGTGCCCATGCATCTGTGCCTAGCTTTTTGACTCTGGGACAGTCCTGTGCCTTCTAATTCAGCTCCAGATGAGTGGAAAAATAAGAAGAATGAATCAACAGTTATTTCATTTCTGTTTTTGCATCTCCTACCACCTGACAGATTAGTGGGAGGGAGTTGAGCTGGCAAATTTATCTCAAGAATTCAGGAGTAAATGAAATAGGACCAGACAAAAATGACCCCTCCTCAACTAAATGAACTAAAAGATAAGTAGGTCTCTCCTCTGTCAACTGAAGATCAGTTCCTATCTCCTCTCCAAAGGGCATCACTGGGGGTGTACATACAGATCATTTTACTAATCCCAACTCTGTCACTCACGACCCCTGTGATCTTGGGCTAGTCAACTTTCAATGTTCACACCTGTAAAATGAGGAGAATAGGTATTTCAGAGATGTTAGGTGATTAAGATAAATAAGGTGTGCAAAAATGTTGTGATCAGTAAAGGCTTGGATACAGGTAAAGTATTTTCAAGACAGTTGCCAAAATTAGGGGTCAGCAATTTTTTTCTGTAAAGGACCAAAGAGTAAATATTTATAGTGTTGTGGGCCATATGGTCTCTGCTACAGCTACTCAATACCACGATTGTGGTGAGGGCAAAAGCAGTCATTAACAACGGTGACCATTTGGGCATGGTCAGATTTGGCCCATAGGCTGTTTGCTAACCCTTGGTCTAAGTTATGATTTAATCTGGGAAAAGAATGGAAGAAAAGCCAGGACAAGAAAATTCTTAATAATATCTTTTGTTTATACTTAACAATGGTTCAGACATAGACAAGGTAAGTTACAAATGTAAAGAAATGAGAAAATGATGTTTGATGCTAACAGGAAGAGAATATTGTTAAGAGAAAATACCCTGACAAGCACTCGGGTAGAGAAAGTGAGAATGTGGGAACTGGAGCTTAGGAGATCTGTTGTATTTGAGAAAGGAGGAGTAATATTCCATTCATTCCAGATAGGAATTGAAAAGACAGCGGGAGCCTAGATGAGTCTCAATACGACTCTACACTGTGAACCTCTGAATCTCCACAGGGTTATTTAACTCATAAAATGTTTAAAGTGAGTGTATTTTTTGTTTTTTAAGAAACCAGCAAAGAGACTGGGGCCTAATACCTGACTCATTTGGAGCAGACCTTAAGTATTTTGCCAGGATCTTCGAGTATAGAGACAAAGAGAATCATAAACATGTAAGCCCTAGAAACACCTCAAAATTTTAGGAAGGCCTCTGGCTGTCACAAGCCATGGAAATGGAGTGCAGAAGCATTTAACCAGATGTCCACAGGGCAGGGGCCCCAGCTGGAACCTCTCGCAAAAACATAGAGCATATCGTGATGTAAATAACAATGATTGTAATGGTCTTATAAAGCACACCAAATACTATCTATCACAATGTTAATTAAAGTTTTTAAAGGGTCACTTACTACCCTATTCCATTGATTATGAAGGTGTTCCTAAAATAAGAAATATAAGTTTCTGGCAATTTTACATAGTTTTCATAGAAATGTATCCAACAATTTTTCACCTTTCTAAGATGAAACTGTTTTCTTAAGTGCTCGGTTCTTTTTGTGAAAAGGTTTTTCATACATCATAGTCTGTGTGGTCACGTTTCCCAAAAGTCCATTGCCAATTTTGGTTAAAAAAAAAAAATAGGCATTAGCAAGTAACACTGGGAACTTGAAGAAAGAATGTTCATAATAATGAAAGCCATCAGATAACCCTTCCACAGAATATTGACACATAAATGCATGTGTTCTCTTCTCTGAGAATGAATGCTGCTAAGAGTGCTATGGTCAGCTGTGTGCTCACGTATACTGGCATATACTTGGCACATCATATTCTTGGCTGCAGGATTGGAGTGAGCCACTGCTAATGATGGCTGAAGAAAACATTCCGGAATGTCTTTATTTTATAGGAAAGGCACTGTGATAGAGATAAAAGACGTCTTACTAGGAAATGGGTAGTCTGAATTTGAGCCTGAACTCTGCTGCTTCTTACTCTATACTCAAGGTTTAACTAGATTTTTGAGGGTCTCAATTTCATCACTTGCAACATGGCGATAACGCCTATTCTTCACGTGTCACCTGGTTGTTATCAGAAGTAAGTGAGAAAGGTAGGCAGAAAAAGCTTTACAAATCGATGAAGATATGGAAGTTCTTTTAAATTGATATTTTAGATGATATTGTAATTCATTGTTAGGTATTTTAAATATGTTTTCAGATTTCACTTAATAGAATTCAAGCATGAATCGACTGAGTATGTGTGTTATCCATATATCAATAATATATGTTAAACATAATCTTTGCTTCAAGTTTCTTCTCCTGACATTACTTACTCTCTGCAAACTGACAATGAACCAAATGAAAGCAAATGGCAAGTTGTGCATTGTATGTTGGACATTGTTGCTCACCTCCCCAAGGGCCATCCACCCCCTTCTGCCTCCCTTGTTAACAGCACCCAGATTTTATTCATATATCTGTATCTAGACTCACATCTTTACTCCCCATTTCAAGGATAACTATTGATTCATCAAAGCCAATCATTAACCTCATTCTTTGCCAGTGACCAACTAAGAGGTGGACACGTAACTCAGAACTATTGAATGCATAATGATAACACTTACTGAGCACTTACTATAGGCCAGGCACTTTTCCAAGTACTTTGCATGTATTAATGCTAATCTTAACGACAACCCTTTCAGGTAGGTTATATGACTATCTTAGTTATACAGTTGAGGAAATTAAGAGCTGGAGAGACAAAAATACTTACCCAAGGAAGGAATTGAGCCAGGATACAAACCTAGGCAGCATAGTTTCAGAGCCCATGGGTATTCCATACTGATGGGAAAATCTCCTTACGGTTTCTGGGAAAGGTCTCTTCACCGACAAAAAAGAGTTATACAGGAGATGGCCTGTTTCCTGCTGGATGTCTGAAGATTGCATGTGATGCCTGGAATAATGGCAGCCATCTTGTGATGAGGGGAGCTTAGCTCATACACTGAGGATAACTGAGTAGAAAGATAAAAAACATTGTGTTGAAACACTGAACTTGCAATCTCTGTAGCTTGCCTACTTCAGTACTTCTTCTTAAATGAAGTAATACATTTTTATCTGTGTTTAAACAATTTTGATTTGGAGGTTTCTATTACTTGCAGTCAATCCCATCCCAGCTGACCTAATACAGGCATGCAAAGAGGTATGGTTATGCTATATTCCACAGAATGATTGCCCTCCTTCTAAAGTAGCAATGTAGCATCACTAGAAATATGTCAGAGATGCTAAAAAGAAATTTCAACTTTGAGAGAGTAGATTAGACAAAATGATGCAAAATCGTTTCCAATTCTAGGTTGTCTACTTCAGTGAAATTCTGGTTTTCCCTATGGAGTAGGATAATTAAGATGGAAAGTATTAAAATACAATTGAACAACTTTTTGGAGGGAAATGTAAATATTTAGAAGATAAATGAAGAACAAGATAAATTCACAGAACTTTAGGCAAATCCTTTGGTTCAATCAAGGAACGGAGACTAAAAGTAAATTGGACATTAAGAATAAGCCAGCTGACTTTGGGAATTTTCTTCCTCAGTTCCATCCACAAAAATCAAGCAAACAAAATTCCTAGCCTCTATATTAACTGTCTACATAGTTCTTTTTTCCATTTACCTCCTTAGAAGAAAAGCTTTTAACTTTTCCCTGGGAGACATGCCTTTGCTTCTTCTTTGCCTTCCACCATAATTGTGAGCCCTCCCCAACCATGTGGAACTGTGAGTCTATTAAACCTCATTCCTTTATAAATTACAAAGTCTTGGGTAGTTCTTTATAGCAGCATGAGAACAGACTAATCCAGAAAATTGGTACCACAGAGAGTGAGGCACTGCTGTAAAGATACTGGAAAAGGTGGAAGTGAATTTGGAACTGGGTAACAGGCAGAGGTTGGAACCATCTGGAGGGCTCAGAACAAGATAGGAAAATGTGGGAAAGTCTGGAACTTCCTAGAGACTTACTGAATGGCTTTGACCAAAATGCTGATAGTGATATGGACAGTAAGGTTCAGTCTGAGGTGGTCTCAGATGGAGATGAGGAACTTGTTGGGAACTAGAAAAAAGATCACTCTTGCTATACAAAGAGACTGGCAGCGTTTTGCTCCTGCCCTAGAGATCTGTGAAACTTTGAACTTGATAGAGATGATTTAGGCTATCTGGTGAAGGAAATTTCTGAGCAGCAAAGCATTCAGGTGGAAGCAGAGCATAAAAGTTTGGAAAATTTGCAGTCTGACAATGCAATAGAAAAGAAAAAAACATTTTCTGGGGAGAAATTCAAGCCTGCTGCAGAAATTTGCATAAGTAACAAGGACCCCAGTGTTAATCACCAAGACAATGGGGAAAATGTCTCCAGGGTATGCCAGAGATCTTGTAGGCAGCCCCTCTCATCATGGGCCAGAGGCCTAGGAGGAAAAAAATGGTTTCATGGGCTGAGCATAGGGTAGGGCCCCCCTGCTATGTGCAGTCTAGGGACTTGGTGCTCTGCTCCCAGCTGTGCCAGCCATGGCTAAAAGGGGCCAAGGTACAGCTCAGGCCATGGCTTCAGAGCATGCAAGCCCCAAGCCTTGGCAGCTTCCACATACTCTTGAGTCTGTGTGTGCACAGAAGTCAAGAATTGAGGTTTGGGAACCTCCACCTAGATTTCAGAGGATGCATGGAAATGCCTGGATGTCCAGGCAGAAATTTGCTACAGAAGTGGGGCCTTCCTGGAGAACCTTTGTTAGGGCAGTGCAGAACGGAAATGTGGGGTCAGAGTCCCCATACAGAGTTCCCACCGAGGCACTGCCTAATAGAGCTATGAGAAGAGGGCCGCTGTCCTCCAGACCCTAGAATGGTAGATCCACTGACAGCTTGCACCATGTACCTGGAAAAGCCACAGACAACACAAGCCCATGAAAGCAGCTGGGAGGGGGACTGTACCCTGCAAAGCTATAGGGGAAGAGCTACCCAAGGCTGTGGGAATCCACCTCTTGCATCAGCATGATCTGAATGTGAGACATAGAGTCAAAGGAGATTATTTCAGAACTTTAAGGTTTAGCTACTGCCTTGTTGGATTTTGTACTTGCATGGGGCCTGCAGCTCCTTCATTTTGGCCAATTTCTCTCATTTGGAATAAGTGTATTTACCCAATGCCTGTACTCCCATTGTATTTAGGAAGTAACTAACTTGCTTTTGATTTTAAAGGCTCATAGGTGGAAGTGGCTTGCCTTGTTTCAGATGAGACTTTGGACTGTGGACTTTTAAGTTAATGCTGAAATGAGTTAAGACTGGGGAACTGTTGGGAAGGCATGATTGGTTTTGAAATATGAGGACATGAGATTTGGGAGGGGCCAGGGGCAGAATGATATGGTTTGGCTATGTTCCCACCCAAATCTCATCTTGAACTGTAGCTCCCATAATTCCCACATGATGTGAAAGGGACCGAGTGGGAGGTAATTAAATCATAGGGGCAGGTCTTTCCTATGCTGTTCTCATGAAAATGAACAAGTCTCATGAGATCTGATGGTTTTATAAAGGGGAGTTCCCCTGCCCACGCTCTCTTGCCTGCTGCCATGTAAAACATGCATTTGCTTCTCCTTTGCCTTCCACCATGGTTGTGACGCTTCCCCAGCCATGTATAACTGTGAGTCCATTAAACCTCTTTCCTTTATAAATTACCCAGTCTTGAGTATGTCTTTATTAGTAGTGTGAGAACAGACTAATACACATAACAGCAGGAAGATGTAATATTAGAGAAATATCAAAGCTTCTTCAAATAGTCCCTAAATTTAATTAAATCCAATCAATCTCAATGTATTTTTTTGAAACTTGTTGATGACCTAGGGTTCACATGAAATCAAAACAAAATGACAAAGAAAAAAGCAGAAAAGTTTGAGAGATTAGAGTAATGAGAGGGCCTTTTCATTAAGATACTAAAGTGTGCTACAAATCTATAATTATCAGAATAATATGGCACTGATGCCATCTTCTAAATGTGAATTATTTTTCTCTCCTTCTTTGCCTACCATAATCCTAACCTGCTGAAAAGTATCCTTTTCCAGGAGACTTTCTCATAGCTCCCAATCTGGAAGTCACTACCCATAATATGTTTGCTCTTCTTTCTGGCCATTAATTTCATACTCTTGGCTATATATAAAAAAAAAATCTACTTGCCTTTTCTGCCACAGAGTTTTAATTCCTTTGGTTTCATCATCTTTACTTGAATATGTTTATACCTACGAGATAACAACGGTTGTTTTCAATATCATCTGTGGCAGAGGACAGTATGAGATTTAATAACATAATGATGCCAAAGCATCAAAGTTAGGTCTGAGGACCACCAGCAGCAGCAGTACCTGGAAGCTTAGACATGCAGAATTGAGGGCCCCATCCCAGACACACTGAATCAGTAGGTGCATTTTAACATGATCTTCAGATGATTTGTATGCACATTAAATTTTGAGAGGCACTTCCCTAAAGAATTACATGGAATGAAAATATTTCGTAACTCTCCTAAAGCAATCAGACATAGTTGGATATCTTCCTGTGTTATAAGCAAATAGAATTATTCACATTTTATGTTTCCTTGATCGGCAAAAATTTAGTGACATTAAAAAAAGTGCACTAAAGAAATCTGGGTTCAGGCGATGGGATAAGTCTAATGAGAAAGGCAGATGGAGAGGGCATGTACAGGGGATTGTGAAGGCAGCAGTTTATAACTTGGGAATGATTTGATACTTGGTTTACTCCCTCTACAGGGCTTTCTAATTTATTTTCCCAACCTGATCTTTTTACTAAGATATTTTTCTTTTCCATCACCCACCTAATCTACATTTTAACCTGAGCTACTCTGATCTCACCTCCAACTCATTATCTTCTTGACAAAACCAGTCATTCCTCATGAGGTCCCCATTTCTACCATCCTAAGCCTCAGTCCCCAGATCATCCACTACAATGTAAGTTCCGTAAAAGCACACAGTGGCTGTCTGGTTCACTTGCTCTGTATCTGGAGAACAGAATAGCACCGGGTATATAGTAAGTGTTAAACAATAGAATTCAATGCATGAATCCAAGCATAACAATTTGGAAAACTTTTAATCCCCCGGACCCTTCCATTAATTTACAATCAATTCCCACATCTCCTGGGAACAGTGCTTATTTTGCCCTGAAAGTTCCTTTAAGTTTATTTTTATTGTATTGCCACCATCGCTATGACCACTTCATGCCTGGACTATCATAGTAAAATCTGAGACACTCTCTCTGTCTCCTTTCTCTGATTCTTTTCTAATTTATATCCAAGTAGCATGTTACAGTCCATTATTGCCAGACTCTTTACTCTGGCATTCAATTCTTCAGAGTCCAAATCCAAGTTTCCTTCCTGGTCTTGTTTTATGACTTCCCAAAGGGAACCTTTCTTTTTAACTAAGATGATGTACTCATGCATCTTTACTTTGCACTCCCTGATATAGTCTATTTCCTCAAAGTAAAATATTCCTCCCTATTACATTTTCCTATTAAATCCTACCCATTCCTTAAGACTTGGCTCTTCACACATTTTCAGCAAAACATAATACTTGACCACTCTAATCTGGCATGAGTTATCATTGACTCATTCCCAGGGATATCAAGTGATATCTCCTTGGAGCTCTCATGACAGGCATTATCTATAATGCCCAACACTTACTATGTATATTTCTTTGAACATATATCCTTCTGCATATGTATTGTACATATGGGTAAATGAAGAGGTCAAGTTAGGCAAACCTGGGATTAAAGTTTCTCTCTACCATGTAGTAATAATGTAATGTTTGGCATTGTACTACCCCTCTCTGGGTCTGTTTATTCTTTAAAAAAGTACCTAACTTATAGGATTTAGATAATTAAAATCAACTGCATTTTTTTTTTAGATGGAGTCTTGCTCTGTTGCCCAGGCTGGAGTGCAGTGGCACAATCTCAGTTTACTGCAACTTCCGCCTCCCAGGTTCAAGAGACTCTCCTGCCTCAGCTTCCCAAGTAGCGGGGATTACAGGTGCTGGCCACCATGCCTGGCTAATTTTCATATTTTTAATAGAGACGGGGTTTCACTATGTTGTCTAGGCTGGTCTTGAACTCCTGATCTCAGGTGATCAGCACCCCTTCTTGGCCTCCCAAAGCCCTGGAATTACAGGTGTAAGCCACCGTGCCTGGCCTCAACTGCATATTTTAAAAAGCTCTTAGCAAAGTGTCTGGCATACTCAACAATATTGGCATCTTTTCCCCAGAGCCCCTTCCTATGGTTGAAGCTACTGTTTATCCTTGTATATTTCAGCAGATCAAAATATTTACTTATTCACTGGTGAATTGATAAAGATTAATATTGGATATCAATATAGACTTTCCACTGAAGGATTTTGAAAGAAAAATTTTCTACTTTTTGGACAGCAGTAGACACTCTTCTCTTTGCTAAAGGTACTGGCAGGGGGAGTATGTAAAAGAGAGACAAAAGGTAGACACTGTATTAGAGTCCTATCTTAATTACTTACTATGTCTTTGATAGCATGTCTTATAAGAGGGTGTAGTTTTATCATTAAACTACCCTGAGAAATAGAATATGTTGCAGAGCAATTTCACTGTGTAATCTTAGACAAGCAGGTTAGCCTCTCTAAGACTATCTTCCCTATTTAACAATAAGATTACAGCAGGTGACCCCTAAAGTCCCCTTGGAATGCTACAAGGATATCGTTACTTTGCTGTGCAATACCAAGATTGCATTATCTCCTTTATCATTCATCTATGTAGCAGCCCTAAGAAATATTCTTTCTCTAACTAATGAATTATTATGAGACTCATTTCAGATTATAGAGTAATAATTCTAATGATTATAAGATACTAGGTTGTAATTCAATTATTATTAAACCCCAGCATTTTCACATTAACTCTGAAAAAAGTATGATGTCTTATAACAGTAAGTGATAACAATACTGAGTTTTACTTTACTTTGGAAAAAGGCAGATTATTACACAGAGGTTGAGCAACTCACTCAAAATTAACTACTAGCCTCTTGACCAAAATAAAGATAACCCATGGGTTTCCTAATTTCTACTTCTTAATTTTACTAAACACAACACATGTCTTTGAAGCATGAGAATCAGAATATTTTAATATGGTAATTGTCAAATATGCCAAAGTTCACATAAGATACTATTGCTTTTTATTCAGCAATACAAAAAAAAAAAAGATTTGCTGTTGGGTCTCATGCATGTCCTGACTTGACAGGTGATATTGTGTTTAAAATGCATGTATTTCTAGAAAATCAACATCCATGCTCTAGGTGACACAGATGAAGCGGCATGTCTACACTTGCCTTTTGACACAGATCTGTTGGAGTGAGTGTGTGTGTGTCTAAAACATTAAATTGATATTTTTTTCCCATCAACCTTATTTCAGTATTCTCTTTAAGGACTGATAAGGTCAGGCGTGGTGGTTCATGCCTGTAATCCCAGCACTTTGGGAGGCCGAGGCGGGCGGATCACCTGAGCTCGGCACTTTGAGACCAGCCTGACCAACATGGAGAAACCCTCTCTCTACTAAAATTACAAAATTAGCTGGGTGTGGTGGCGCATGCCTGCATAATCCCTGCTACTCAGGAGGCTAAGGCAGGAGAATAGCTTGAACCTGGGAGGCGGAGGTTGCGGTGAGCCGAGATCACACCATTGCACTCCAGCCTGGGCAACAATAGTGAAACTCTGTATCCAAAAAAAAAAAAAAAAAAAAAAAAAAGAACTGATAAAAGGCCAGTTTAAGGTCATTTTGTGTCGTGGCTGTGGCTGTGACTATTCACTCCGTGTCCCATGACCCCAGAAAATCTTCAGCAGCAGCCTGAGTCCTCAGGCTTCAGTAAGAGACTGCTGAACAAGCTGCATGAAATATGTGGGCCTTTAGACCAATCTGCAACCCCAAGTTCAGCAACAATGGATTTGGGAGCTGGGCAGTTCATTTCCTGTGAAACCCCAGTCACTATCTTTTCAGCAGAAGTTTGGCCTTTCCCATCTCATCTGTATCTGTATTGAAGCAGAGTCTAGATATGGCTTCCCCTGGGAGTTTGTGGAAGATATACTCTGCACATGCAGAACTTCCTGGGTCAGTATTCCTCCCATTGCAGACACACTGGGAGCTCCCTTACTTTACACAAGATTACAGTATCTGTATAACACAGGCACATAGGTGACCACCTGTGCCACAGAAACACAGGTCCACAGAAGATGCCCCTGTGAGAGGCCAGTGATCAGCCCTGGGGTTGATAACCACCAAAACTGAGGCTTCTTGAAAGCTCTTTGGATCTGGTTAAACAGGGTTCAGTATTTAATTGCTCAGCAATGGATGAGTCTCTGCTGGCAACAGCAACCTCAGAACAGCACTTTGACTGGCATTCATGGAGGACAAGTCATGACATCAGTTCTGTTTTCAATGACAACAAAGGCCCAAGCTGCCATCAGAAGCATCTCCCAGCTTCTTTGAGTGGTCTGAAGCTTTATTCTATAGATACAGGGTTTCATCTAAAAGTCAAGCCAGGTACCAACCAAGTAGCTTCTGCAGCAAGGAAGTGGAGGACAATCTCCTTCTTCATCTGCAGGACAAGGGCTCTTGATATTGTGATGATTTCCCTTTAAGTTTATTCAGGAATCAAGGACCACACCACACGAGCCCTTCAGGCAGTGTGGAAAGGCTTTGATTTGTTTTCGTTCACTTAACTTGTACAGTGCTCCCAGCAGGTTTGAGCGAAACCTGAGATTCTTACTGAGGTAGAGGACCAGACAAATCAGTTTGACCTTGGATCATGCACCCTTAGCTTTAATGGTAGAATCTGGTGATAGAGACTAGAAACACCATCACATTCATAAGACCCTATCAGGATTTAACTGTATCTTAGAACCAACCAGAAAAAATGTTTAATAGAGAATTCTTGCACTGTCCTTAGAGATCCTTGGACCAGAATGCAGAAAGGAGGGCACCATTCTGTGATTTTCCTCTGCAACTGGGGATCAGATCATGTATTTGCTGGAGGAAACAATAACTTGGCAAACTCTCTCTCCTCTCTTTCCATGTGCTAGGCAAGTGATGAAAGAGGAGTGAGGCTGACTTCAGCTCTGTCACAGATGTTGACTCACCACTGGTCTGCCTTCTCTCTCCCTTGCCACTCCCTTCTGCCAAAGTTAGCATGCTGGATCAGTAGGATGCAAAGCTGCGCATGACCCTTTTTGGGGCTGGACACTGTCATCTGGCCAGATAAACTAACAGGCTAGCAAATCCAGCTGGGGCTGGTTGTACTTTGCCCACGTCTGTTGCAGCATATGGTGCGTTCACTTGAAGTGACTGACAGAGCTATTTAACTTTGCAGTTTGTTTGTCTGATGCCCCTACCCAAATACCACACATACTGTCACATATTGGTGAACAGTCTTCAGTGTGGTTGCAATTCATGGCTATCATAAGGGGAATACTTTAAAATTGGATTTGAGCTCCATAGTTCCTAAGATGGCAGAGCTGGACAGAAACATTTGGAGACATACCCTTTAATTGGCCCCATACATTTATACAGAAAGAAATTGAAGCAGAAAGATTGAGTGACTCCCGCAAGGACTCACACAGCCAGTTAGTATTAGGACTAGAGCTAGAACCTTCGACCCTGACTTCCAACTCAGTGCTTTTTCCAGCTCAGGCTGTTCACATGTTGCCTTTCATTTTATTTTCAAAATTTGGCCCCTTGGAACCTTTCCTGGAATTGGACTTCTGAGCCTAAAGTGGCTTAATGCACACTTTTGGGAAAGGATAGCCAGGAGGCCTCTAAGTGGTTTTGATCAAGTTTGCCAGTATTTACACCCTAGGATGATCTGCATAAACTTCATAAATAATGTAAATTCCTACAAAGTGAGTTAACAGTGAGCTACATGGTCTTTTGAAAAATCCGTGTTATGCAATCACCCTGGCAAAGTTAACAACGCAATAGAGTACTGAAGGTAACCACTGATTGCAGTCACTGCTATTGACCATTTTAAGTGTGACTATTTTTAAAATACTGTATGCCTCATTAAGCTGGGCTCTGAAAATGAGGAATTTGCTTTAACTGCATTGTTTTGAATTGCTGAGAGAAGAATCTATCAACCACAAGGTGCCCTGCTGCTGAACTCAGCCAAAAAGCTGTTAATAACTCCAGCAGATGTTTCAGCTTTTTAGGCCAATAGACTCCCTCTCTCCCTGCCCTCCCCTTTCCAGAATCTGATGCCAATATGACTGAACTCCAGTTTTTGTGGTGGTTGTCGCCACCGCCGCCGCTGCTAGGGCCGGTGATACAATGCCGCTGAGGAATGATCCTTTAAACAACTGGTGGCCACAGAACCTCAGCCCTTTAAGGTCAGAATATTATTGCTTTTACCATCAGAAGTTTAAATCTTCAGGGGGGAAATGAAGGTAAGGGCACAAATTCAGTATCTTTGTTTTGTTGTCTGCCTTCATTGCTAGTCATTTTGTTTAGCTTTTTGTGGCTTCTCCCAATGCTAAAAGTCCATTTCTCAGACTCATCAGAGTGCTGGGCTTGCTAAGGTTAAGGGTCATTCATACACTGGAGGCTCCACTGATCCGGGAGAGAGGTTCTTGGGTTAGCAGCTTTACAAAGGGGGCCTCTGCGTGATGCACAGTTTTGTGTGGTTGTATGCCTGATACCGTGTGGCTCAGATGCCCTGACCTTAGCACTTCTGCAATATTAGATGTGTGTTTTATAAACACAGCTACATCCCTGTGAGATAGGTAGAGTATGAGGGCACACAGGGTCACCGCAGTCCCATACCAGGATTTATCAACATCTCTGAACTGGGATAAACCTGACATTGTCACCTGAAATTAAATCTACATTCCAATCTTTCCAAATGAGAAGACGTTAGAAATAAAGGCGGAGGAGAGATCCTGCCCCCTTCCCTGACACTTCCTGCCCTGCCTCCTACTCAATTATTTTGGAGAGGGTGCTTTAACACACCCTGGTGACAACAGGGTGACCAAGAAAACACAGGTGCACCGCATTATGAAATGCTGTGTTGGCTAGGAACACATCTGAACTGCACATCTATACACATCATCATGCAGAGAATTGCCATTTCAAGGGGGGAAAAAATGAGAGGCAGAATTAAGTTCATAAATATTTTGTTTCCTTATTTTGATGCAACACAAAGCCAGAATATCCAGGACTCTGTGGACCTCTATTGTCAGCTTCAACATTTGCCAACCATAGTAATTCAACCCCCAAATCTCTGCTGTATGCCATACCGGCTGTAAAAAGTAAGCGCCGAAATTTTCCCTGGTGTCACTGCCACCATACTGTTTGCATGCTGTCAGCCCTGTATCATTCTAATTCTCAAGAAAAGCTCAGGAATACAATGCAAGCCCTGCCGCCCCATCACTTTTTTAACCTGGATAAAGAAATAGATTACATTGTGACTTGGTCCACATTCTCTTAAGTACATGTGCAGAGAACTCATTAATGCTAATGGAATTTGCGCATATGCATTGAAGGGAGAATATAGTTGCCCATGCCTGTGTATTCTTTATTTTCTTACTGTACACTTGAGGGTTCTGTGGCACCTATAGCTTCTAATTCTGAAACATGAGTAATTCAGATTAAAAAGTATACCATTCATTTTGAAATATAGTGTTCCCACTAGCAAATGGGATGGACATTTCTGCTTAGATCACTATGATTCCAAGAAGCCAATACCAGATGATGATTCTTTAGTAAAATAAGCAACCAATGTTATAATAATAAAATACGGTTAAAAATAAAAACAGCAAAAACTCCCTACTGAATCAGTAGAAAATAAATTCTCATTATTTAAAAAATACCTACAAAATAACCCACATGCATGTCTAGGGGAGTAAAAACACAAGATGATGGGGCAAAAAAGAACTGAAAATAATCATAGGTAATCTGAGACTCCAAGCCTGCCAGCAGTGAATATTGGTGACAGGCATTAACAAACTATGTGGGGATGTCTGAGGCCCAACTAAATCCAGACCATGTACTTCATTAGGTCTTGAACTTTACCTGGAATCTTGTACTGCAAATGATGATTTCCAAACTGTTTTGTTCTTGATTATTTCCAGTCCAAGTAAAATGGACAATAAAGAAAAGATGCTTCCATGCTGTTTCCATGATGGATGTTCACAACCAAAATAACTTCACCATCTGATGTATTTCACAGTTTTAAGTTAAAACAGACATACTATAATATGCTTGTACATCTGGCTCAGGTGCTTCATTTGCCATATGTTTGTGAAATAATCCAAGGAGATGTTACAATTGTACGTTCCCCTTGGGACTTGAAGAAAATGTGCCCACAAAGAGTTACCTAATTATTCATTCCTGCCAACAACATCCTCTCCTAATAAGAAGGTGGTTCTTAAAATGAGACAATAGTGCTTTCAGTCTTGAGAGATGTCAGTACCACTTATTGTTTCAGAAACAGAAAATCTTATGCATTTTTTAAAATAAGAAAAAGATCTTTGGCCTTTAAAGCAAATAAAATACTCTGCAGGCGGTATATTTGGTATTCTTGTGGGGGCAAATTCTGCAGCGCTGATCAAGGCCTATTGTTTCCTGAAACTCACTGAATTAAAGCCCATGAAGCCACATAGAAACTAGTGACCCAAAGTTGATAGTCTCTAAGGAACGGCTGCTCTGGCAATACTATACATTTATGGAGAACTTTGTAATCGGCAAATTGCTTTCATATATGTTACCACATTTAATTCTTATAATAATTTTGTGAAGCAGGTAAAAAAGGGCATCCCTTGTTTAATCATGCCAGTTGTAGTACTGATTCTTCACAGCACTAATAAGCAAAATATGAACATCTTTTTTTTAAAAAATTGTAAATTACTTTGGTCTTTACTAATAAATACCACTTGCCATAGCACACATTTCTCTCTTTAAGAGTCATTGACAATCTGCTTTTTTCCCTCTTTTCCTGTTATTTGCATCCTTCTAAACTATGACTTTTTCTGATTCTATTTTAATTAAAAATTTGATTTTCTTTTGAGGATTAAAAAGTAGAGGGAGAATTCGTTTATTGGTTAAAATACAAGCTAACCATCAAAATTCAGATTTTAATGAGGCCCTAAGCCAGGACAGAAGTCAAATGAGTAAAGCATCTTCTAGGCCTAGCTTCATCCATTAATAAATCAATTTGGAAAAATGTGGCAATGATGAAATTATCAGCCAATAAACCTCCAATAGTGTGTTAATTGTATATTACTGAAGTAACAAATTACATGGGGGTTGAATTTTCACAGGGACTGGAATAAAAGACCCTAAGTAGGCAGATTAAGTTACAGTTTCTTTTCCCCCTGAAACACAAACCTCAGTGTCAAACAGGAAACAAAGGATGAGCGACAGAGGGTAAGAGATTTGCCTCAGGTTACCCAGCTTGCAAATGGGAGTCCATGCCAGATCATCTCCCTCCACAGCGCTGGGAAACAACAGCAACTATTAAATACAAACGATCTCTTAGCTTTTCTAGTAAATCCTAACATTTTCTCATTACTCAATGTATAATACTTCCAATTTGTGTATAATATTTCCATTGAGAGGGAGACAGAGTTACTATGAGGAAATAATTAATTTTGGTCTCTTGTTGGGGTGAGTGAAATTCAAGAGAAAGTTCAGAGAACAAGTGTAAAAAACATCTCTCTAAAAAAGAGAATGCCGCCGGTCTTCCCTGATCCTACACACAGGCCAGTGGTGACAGCTATAATCATGGAAAGGGGCTTGTGTATCTTCAGCCTCATCATCTGATGGACTCAGATGTCTGAAAAATCTGTGGGAGCTGAGGGGTCTATTGTTAGAAATACTGAAACTGGTCTCCTTGAAGAAGAGAGTCTCAGCAGAGTATTACACAGACCTCACCTAATCTCTTTTCCAATGTATACTGCAGCTAATTCATGGGGATCATTGGAGACTATTGGTCAAAAGCATGAAACACAATCACCACCATAATACAGAACTCTTAAAAGTGTGTGCATGTCCCAGTGGTGGAACACGTTCTTACTATGGCATAAATTGTAGTCAGGATACATCCCTAAGTGCGTCTCAAAAGTTATATGTGTAATCAAGTAGGCATTCTGATTTTAATTTTGGCAGGGCATGCTTTGAGATTCCCCAGGCAATGTTTTTTGCCAGTCATTGCAATTATGTACTTAAAAATACACATGCACACACACACATGCACACACACACACACAAACACACACATTTTCTTCATTCACTAAAAGTATACTACACGCCATGGATACAAAGTTAAGAAGGCAAGGACTTGCTCTCAAGTCATTTAAACAACCGGAGAATCAGACTTGCAAACATGAAAATACGAGAATTGGATGATCCACAAAGTTGAGTGGCAGATTAGGATAACATGTCTAAATCTGTCCTGGAAAACTTCCCAGAGGAAGAAGAAACTTGAATAGGTGTTTTCCAGGTAGACGAAAAGTTTTAAATTGTGTGCTGAGTTAGAAGATGCTAAAGATCAAAGCAGGGAGTAACATCAATTTTTGTCTTTGAGTCCTAGGGCCACAGGGAAAGGAGAACTGGAGAAGGAAATTCTTGGAGGCCAGGCAAATGTCATGCATTGTATTGCAGTAGTTAAGGAAGTCCACGGACTTCATCAAGTGACCTCATAACCCATAAAATGTAAGAGAGATGCAAGAAGAATAAATAGGGTATATTGTTTAGAAGGTGAGAAAGGAATCAAAGGTTCCCAAATGTTTGGCTTGGGAAACTGGGTAGAGGGTCGAAACCTTCACTAATATAAAGAGTATAAATATAATGTAAAAAGATGACATATGCCTGTAGTCCTAGTTACTCAGGAGGCTGAGGCATCAGAATCTCTTGAACCTGGGAGGCAGAGGTTACAGTGAGCTGAGATCATGCCACTACACTCCAGTCTGGGCAACAGAGCGAGACTCCATCTCAAAAAAATAAAATAAATAAATAAATAAATAAATAAATATAATGCAAAGAATACAGAAAGAAGAATAGATTTTGTAGAATAACTGGGAATAGACATGTAAGCAGAGATTAACGTGTTCAATTCTGGACATACTGAGTTTGCAACGCCTGTAGGATATCAAAATGGAACTATTCAGAAAACAGTTGGTATGGAAGGGACTAGAACTTAGGAAAGAGATTTATTTATTTTACTATACTCTGTTTTTTCTTCCTATTTTTTCTTTGTAATTTTAATTTTTGTGGGTATATAGTAGGTATATATATTTCTGGGGTATATAAAATAAAATATTTTGATATAGGTATATGATGCATAATAATCACATCATGGTCAATGGAGTATCCATCACCTCAAGCATTTATCCTTTGTGTTACAAACAATCCAATTATACTCTTTTAGTTATTTTTAAATGTACAATTCAATTAGTATTGACTATGGTCAATAGTGCTATCAAGTACTAGATCTTACTCTTTCTTCTACTTTTTCATACCCATCAACTATCCCACTCCCCCACTACCTTTCCCAGTCTCTAGTAAATCATCATTCTACTCTCTATCTCTGTAAATTGAATTATTTTAATTTTTAGCTCCCACAAATAAGTGAGAACATGTGATGTTTGTCTTTCTGTGCCTGGTTTATTTCACTTAACATAACGATCTCTGGTTCCATCCATGCTGTTGCAAATGACAATATTTCATTCTTTTTTATGGCTCAATAGTGCTCTATTGTGTATATGTACCACATTTTCTTTATCTATTTGCCTGTTGATGGACACTTAGGTTGCTTCTGAATTTTGGCTATTGTGAATAGTGCTGCTATACATGTGGGAATGCAGATATCCCTCCAATATACTGATTTATTTTCTTTTGGGGTATATACCTAGCAATGGGATTGCTGGATCATATGGTAGCTCTATTTTTAGATTTTTGAAGAACCTCCAAAACTGTTCTCCATAATGATTGTACTAATTTACATTTTCATCAACGGTATACAAGGGTTTGCCTTTCTCCACATCCTTACTAGCATTTCTTATTGTCTGACTTTTGGATAAAAGCCATTTGAACTGGAAGGAGATGATAGCTCACTGTAGTTTTGATTTGTTGTGGGTTGTCTCTTCACTTTGTTGGTTGTATCCTTTGCAGTGCAGAAGCTTTTTAACGTGATGTGATCCTATTTGTCCATTTTTGCTTTGGTTTCCTATGCCCATGAGGAGTTACTCAAGAAATCTTTGCCTAGACCAATGTCCAGGAGAGTTTCCCCAATGTTTTCTTTCATTAGATTCATAGTTTGAGGTCTCAGATTTAAGTCTTTAGTGGATTTTGATTTGATTTTTTAATATGGTAAGACATAGGGGTCTAGTTTTATTCTTCTGCTTATGGATATCCAGTTTTCCCAGCATCATTTATTGAAGAGACTGTCCTTTCCCCAATGTATGTTCTGCCACCTTTGTCAAAAAGAAGTTCCCTGTAGATATATGAATTTGTTTCTGAGTTCTCTAGTCTGTTCTACTGATCTAGGTGACTGTTTTCATGCCAGTGCCATGCTGTTTTGGTTACTATAGCTCTGTAGTGTAATTTGAAGTCAGGTAATGTTATTCCTCCAATCTTGCTCTTTTTGCTGAAGATAGCTTTGGCTATTCTGGGTCTTTTGTGCTTCCATATAAATTTTAAGATTGTTTTCTCTATTTCTGTGAAGAATGTCATGGGTATTTTGACAGGAATTGCATTGAATCTATAGATTCTTTGGACAGTATGGACATTTTGACAATATTGATTCTTCCAATTCATGAATATGGAGTATCTTTCCATTTTTTGTGTGTCCTCTTTAATTTCTTTCATTGGTGTTTTATAGTTTTCATTGTAGAGATCTTTCACTTCTTTGGTTAATTCCTAGGAATTCCAAGGAATTTAATTTTATTTGTAGCTATTGTAAATGCTAAAAATACTTTCTTGATTTACTTTTTCTTTCTTGATTTTTTTTCAGATTGTTTGCTGTTGGCATATAGAAATGTTACTGATTTTTGTATGCTGATTTTGTATACTGCAACTTTACTGAATTTATCAGCTCTAATATTTCTTCAATAGAATGTTTAGATTTTTCCAAATATAAGATCACATTATCTGCAAACAAAGATAATTTGACTTCTCCTTTAGGGTAGAGTTTTAGATGTCAAACAGTGGTAGGGACAAGATCCCCTGAAAAGTGAATAAAGACGGACAGTAAGACACTGACATTTAAAAGGAGGGCAAAGAAACAGAAACCAACCAAGGCACTGGATAAGGAGCACCCCGTACGGAAGGAGGTAAGCCAGGTGACAGAGAAAATAGACAAAGCCAGAGCTCCAAGAATGGAAGAAGAATCAGAATAATAATACTTATTCCATTGGGTTAGAGGGTGAAGCAAGACTATCTCTGCAGTGATATGGGTAGAGCCAGGTTAGAATGGATCAGAGTGAGTGGATGATGTGGAATCACACATAGTAAATTTAGGTTGCACTTTCTAAAAAAATAAGTTATCAAAGGAAGAGGCATGAGGGTGCTAAATAAATGGGTCACTAAAAGGATTTTGTCTGCTTTTTTTTTTTTTTTAATGAAAAGGATGATGAACAGATTCTTAGCTAATGGAGAATAACCAATGGGACATAGAAGTTAAGAAAAGAACACTGATAATGCAAATTTCCTAAGGAGACAAGGTAGAATAATTTCCATAGCACCAGTGAATGGCTGGTCTTTGATAGGAAAATTGTGTTTTGCTAGAAATGAGGACAAAGAAAAAGTGGATGCAGATATAGGTGGGCTTATGGGTGAATGGGCAGGGAAATGAAAGAAGCCGCTCCTGATAGCTGCTAGTCCCTAAATTAGAAGCAAGGTCATCCCAAAAAAGAGAAGATTGAGAGTTTTGAAGAGTGGAGAAAGTTTAGAACAGCAGCTGAGGGAAATGGGAGAGGCACATGTAATAGGACTGCTGAGTAACATTGACGGCACAACTGAGATTAGTTTCACTCCAGATTTATGATCTCCATTCTATATGGTTATGATTTTTCTTTTTCCTTCAGCAGAGCAGTGCTCAAGGAATGTTTACAGCTAAGGAGGCTCCATGGAGGATTGCCTGAAGGACATGAAGTCCATCCATCTCTCCAGATAGTTTAGATTATATCTCAAGATCAAGGTAAACCATCAAACTAAATACTTGAGCCATATTGTTTTGGCCCCTTTTACTATTACTCACTTTTACTGAATTGTATTTTGGCATGGGGCCTTGGCTTACATTGAGGGGCCCAACAAGAAACAGACATAGGCCTCTCAGCCTGGTTAGCATCGTGGAGGCTGTTCAAAAGGACAGGCACCAGCCTCGGTACCATTTATGTTCCATTCATGAGGCCACAGAGAGCCATTTTTTTTTTTCCTTTTTTCATTTTTTTTTTTTTTTTTTGAGACAGAGTCTTGCTCTGTCGTGCAGGCTGGAGTGCAGTGGTGGGCTCTCGGCTCGCTGCAACCTCTGCCTCCTGGGTTCAAGTGATTCTCCTGCCTCAGCCTCCTGAGTAGCTGGGACTACAGATGCGTGCCACCATGCCTGGCTAATTTTTTGTATTTTTAGTAAAGACGGGTTTTCACCACATTAGCCAGGATGGTCTCGATCTCCTGACCTCGTGATCCACCCTCCTTGGCCTCCCAAAGTGCTGGGATTAAGGTGTGAGCCACTGTGCCCGGCCCAGAGTCATTTATTTTAGACCCAAATGCCAGGAAACAATTGGTTTTTCATGAGTAATGGCAATGTGTTTCCATGTTTGTATGGTCTTGAAACCAGAATGCATGATTTCAAATTCAGAATCCATCATCTATTAGTTGGTTGATCTTGAGCCTATTAACTTCTCTATGCTTCAGTTTCTTCATCTATAAATTAGCAAAAATAACAGTACCTGCTCCATAGGGATGCAGTGAGAATTAAATGAGACAATCAATGTAAAAATGTTTAGCATATCTGGCAAATCATAAGTCCTTAATGCATATTAGTTATTATTATCATCTTACGACTGATATTTTTTGTTTTATTTGTGTGTTTTGCCTTCATCTTCAGTGTGGTGTGCCTTTGCATGCATTAGTTTCCCTCTGGTTTCCACTTAATATTATTTTCCATTTGTTCTTTAACTACACTTCACTTATTTTTCATCTGATATTCACTCAGCATGGTTTGGGAATGAGGCTGAATATAACAAAGTAAACAAAAGATCTTAAACCAGTCAATAACTATAAAGATTATTCTGTCTATTTTTCTCCTAGAAATAGTTTCAAAGATAGTAAAATGAACGTTCTTATACCACATTTGTATATGGAAATGAAAGTTTCCTTGAAGTCCATTTCACTTGATATTGACATTTCTTACAATCACTCTTGATCAGGCCCCTACAGGGACTTGGCCCTGACTCAGTATTTGCTCAAATACTTCTCACTGTGAATAAATAACATGTTATTTTAATTGCAGAGAGGGACAGATTATTGTAGCTTGAGAAGTAGCTAAATTTTGCAGTGGAATGAGGGCTGGATTTGAGGGTCAAAGAACCTAGGTGTAGACACCAACTCTGCCACCAGCTCTTTGCCATTGGAACTCACTGGCCTCATTTCTTTCATGTGCTAAGTAGGGTTAACAATCTTGATCTCACAGTGCGATTGTGAGAAATAAAGAAGAGGTTCTGCAAAAATTAGTTGAATCTTCATCCAGTGCGGGCAGTAGCATTCAAGCAATCATTCACACTTGTACTTGAAAAATAGGGCCAAATGACCAGGCATGGTGGCTCACGCCTGACGCCTGTAATCCCAGCAATTTGGGAGGCCAAGGCAGGCAGATCACAAGGTCAAGAGTTCGAGACCATCCTGGCCAACATGGTGAAAACCTGTCTCTACTAAAAATACAAAAATTAACTGGGCATGGTGGTGCGTGCCTGTAGTCCCAGCTACTTGGGAAGCTGAGGCAGGAGAACCACTTGGACCTGGGAGGTGGTGTCTACAGTAAGCTGAGATTGCGCTACTGCACTCCTGCCTGGGCGACAGAGCAAAACTCTGGCTCAAAAAAAAGAAAAAGAAAAAAGAAAGAAAAACAGGGCCAAATGATTCAGTCTTTTTAATTATGTTTAAAGGCAACTTGAACATTCTTATCTTATTGAACTATTTGAAATATAGATACCAGGCATTTAGGAATATTTAGTCAAAAGTCAATTTAAAAAAAAGCTTAAATTCCCTTTTAAGAATATTCAGGAAATTTCATCTTGGTATCAGATTATCAACTTAGCCTGCAATGTCACAGGAGAAACATGAAAAATATCCCAGATTGTGTTCTCTGCTTTTAACTAAATAAATAATTGGAAAAAGCCCTGATATACAAATAAGTCTGCTTTATTTCCTGGCAGACTTGTTTTGTTTTTCTTATTGTTATTGTTGCTGGTTTTGTTGCTGCATAAACCAGTAAGCACACGCAGATGAAAGGAAGCCTTTGTTTTGTTTTAACTGAAGGTACGTGGGCATGGGATGGCTTATCCCAGGAGTTAATAGCAAAAGGGTTTAGGCCAATTCTTCAAGGAAATAGAAGCACTTAGTTTCCTAAACCCCTCCCACCTTTCAGGACCAAAGTTGAAAACCAGAGAATGTTGTGTTGGTAGGCCACTCCCCACTGCCCCACAGAACACCCAGAGAAATCAGTGCTGGATAGCACAAAAAGAGCCCAGCTACAATGGTTGGTCTTCAAAGGGGTTCATTTATTATATTGCTCAGTGCCCCACAGAGTTGCTCCAAGCTCATAACTGCCACTGATTTCAAAGAGAGCTCTGAACTTGCATACGCTCCACAAGGCACAGCGCAGGATGAGAAATAGGCTGAGTGGCTTTAAGCCATGTTCAGACATTTTTTAATGTTCATAAATGTCTTTGGCACCATCACTTTCACATAGAAACCCACTTACCTCCTACTGCAAAGTGTGAAATAAAGCCATTTTCAAGCCTGGGTAGGGGATGGTCTGCAAATTGGGCTAAATCTTAAAACTGCATGAAGACTGAAAATAGGATTCACAAGCTAGAGCTCAGCTCTAACCAAACTGTTTCCAAGGTCGGGTCACTGTGACACTCTGCTCTGTTAGATACCATCAGTTCTATCCTGCAAGGGTTAACACAGTGAACCGTGGTCACCTCAGTAGCTTCCAAATGACCCTGGAGTTAAACTAAAGGCCCATAGCTCTAAGGCATCAAAAACAGGTGGTCTACTGAAGGAGGGAAGCACTGTCTCAATTGAGGCTTGATTGGGATTCACCTGACACAGCCCTGGGAAACCTTGAGTTAGGGACTGGCATTTTTTACCACACTTCTCTGCCTTTGGAGATGCGAAGTTTATTCAGGGTGTTCATGGGAGATAAGGACCCATCAGAGGTGCTCTCTCTCCCTGAATGCCTGCAGAAAGATTAGCCATCTTCCCCAATTTTATTCCCGTAGTTGCCTGGTCACCAAGACAAGAGAAAGAGAGATCCCTTAGACACTCAGCAGTCACTTTGTCTACTCCAGGAAGCTCTCTGGTAAGTAATTCTCCAGGGAGCCCCTGCATGCTTCCATGAGCACCTTGCTTTTGGAAGGGGCACAGAAAAAAAATGTGTCCTATTCACGTTCACTATTAAGTAAACATTAATTAAGTCTTGGGCAATATGTTATATTTGTTCCCATGTTTATTGAAAACAGAAAGTTATTTGGGAGAAAAGGAGTTAAGTAATGATTTCCAGAATTCCAGGGATGTGCTCTGGAAAAATGAAACCACACAGTCTCTTCTCTAAAGGTCATTAAGAAAATGTTGCTAAAGCATTTATCTACTATAAGTCCTATTTATTTATTCCCTTAACAAATATTTACTGAGCACCTGCTATGTGCAGATGCAGTTCCAATTGCTGGGATACAGTGGTGAACAGGGCAAAAAAAAAAAAAAAAAAAAATCCCTTCTCTCTGAGTTGGTGTCTAACTGGGGAAGACAGATGATAACAAAATAAGTAAGAAGACTCCAGAGTGTTTGATGAGTGCTAGGGAGACCATGAGCAGGAGTGAGGGCTCATGTCAGGACAGGGTGAGAGAGCGTGCACTTTGAGATTGGGTGATGCGGTGAGGGATCATTTGAATAAAGGATCCTGAGGGGAATTTACCTTTAAATGCTTGTCTTTTTTCAGTTAGTCCAAATTTCAGTAGAAAGTGACTGAGGATTACCTCTGAAGTCTTTTTAAAACTTAGAAGGTAAAGCCAGCTTGCCAAAAATGATGAGAAGACAGTGCAGCCCTGCTCTTGGGTCCTGGTACCACCTGGCTGTGCAGTGGCACAATCACAAAGTTGAGTTCCATGGAAAAAGGAAGTGTACTTGGTATCGTGTTGTGCACACAGTGAGTGCTCAATAAATGCTGTTCACTCATAGCTAAGATCCATGGTCTTGGATTCAGATCTCAAAGTAATGTTTTTGACAAAAATATTTTCTCCATGTTTTTGTATCTCTTCCAGCAACCTTTGAGTAGACATAGTATACCAGCAGTCCTCAACCTGTTTGACACCAGAGATCAACCAGTTTTGTGGAAGACAGTTTTTCCATGGACCAGGATGGCAGGGTGGGGATGGTTTCGGGATGAAACTGTTCTACTGGCCGGGCGCGGTGGCTCAAGCCTGTAATCCCAGCACTTTGGGAGGCCGAGACGGGAGGATCACGAGGTCAGGAGATCAAGACCATCCTGGCTAACACGGTGAAACCCCCTCTCTACTAAAAAAAATACAAAAAACTAGCCGGGCGAGGTGGCGGGCGCCTGTAGTCCCAGCTACTCGGGAGGCTGAGGCAGGAGAATGGCGTAAACCTGGGAGGCGGAGCTTGCAGTGAGCGGAGATCCGGCCACTGCACTCCAGCCTGGGCGACACAGCGAGACTCCATCTCAAAAAAAAAAAAAAAAAAAAGAAACTGTTCTACTTCAGATCATACAGCATTGGTTAGATTCTCATAAGGCGTGAACAACCTAGATCCCTCACATGCGCAGTTCACAACAGGGTTTGCACTCCTATGGGAATCGAATGCCGCTGCTGATCCTACAGGAGGTGGCGCTCAGGTGGTAATGCTCGCTCACCTGCAGCTCACCTCCTGATGCGTGGCCTGGTTCCTAACAGGCCACCCACCAGTACTTGTTGGTGACCTGGGGACCGGGGACCCCTGATATAGACAGATGAGACATCACAGATAGTTTCCGGAAATTTATCAAGCCATATCTATTCACAATACCATCCCTAAATTCCCCCATCATCAATGTAAATATCTTTAATCTGTCTTTACTTATGACTGCCCTCAAATATTCAATGTAATATGTTAATGGGCTGTCTTCATTTCTTCTATCACATTCCCTTTACTCTAAGAAGAGACATCAATGTGTACCATTAAACACCATGTATTTTTATCCTTTCACCCTTCCTCCTTCCCTTTATCCCTCCTTTTCTTCTTTCCAATATCTATGTTGTGCAAAGCATGGTATATTCCGTAGACCCCATCTTAACTACACTAAAAAAATTAATTATTGAACAGGTACTGCTAGAAGCACTGGAAAGAAGAGTGTGGAAAGTGACTCAAGGTGAAGGGAGGATATATCATTTTCTTCTGTCTTTTGTCACCAATGTTGAGATGGCAGCTACTGCCCATCATATTTCCTAAAGGGGAATAGTGACTCCCAAACTCCTCCTGGTTTTAAGGGTGAAGTTAAAGTAACTGGGATAAAGTGAAATAAATTAATTATTGAACAGGTACTGCTAGAAGCACTGAAAAGAAGAATAAAAGGATGTGAAAGTCAATAGCGTTATATATTAGAGAAAATACATATTAGAGAAAATATGTAACACTACTGACTTTCACATCCTTTCATTCTAAATTGAATACCGCATGTGAATACTGCTATTAATGACATTCCCTTCTACCTGTTGTGCCCAAGAGTCTACAAGTCCTTTTTACATGTATAATATCTCATACAATCCTCTAAACCTTTGCTTCTCAAATGTGGTCCTCAAACCAGCAGCACTGGCATCTCCTGGGAGTTACTGGAAATGCAGAATGTCAGGCTCCGCTGCAAGCCTCCTGAACCAGACTGCATTACAACAAGGTCTTTGGGTGCTTTGTGCACACATAGAAGTTTGAGAATCCCTGCTTCAAATCATCCTGAAAGGCAATTAAAAATTCCCTTTCGCATTTTACAGATTAAACACACACACACAAAACTCAGTTTCAGAGATGTTTAATTAGCAAGTAGGCAGCAGGACGTGCAAAGGCCAATATTCTTTCCACTACACTATGCCCCCTCTTTGGATGCTACTGGAAAAAAACTACCGCATACCTCTTTTGGGGTCTGACGTCACCAAGGCCAGTATTTCATAAGGAGCACTTACACAATAATTATAGCCTGATATTGTCCCCTGGTGGTAAGTAGGCCGATGCTAATCTCTTGCTGGATCATACATTCCTTATATAGGCTATTCTTCCCTCCTGTTGCCTAAAAGGCCTCAGGTTAATTACATGAAACAAGTTCATATTTAGAACGCTATCCAATTTTCTGTAATTACTTACCAAAGAACTGTTTCACTGGTTAACAATTTTTGAGGTTTCCATTGCAAATTTTCTTTCCAAAGCAGACTTTTAAGTGATATATCTGACCACCTTAAAATGAAAGGGAAAGGCAACTAACGTGTAGCAAGCATTTCCTTGTGTACCAAGCTTGGTGCTTTGTGTGTGTTATCTCTTGATCTTTACAGAGACTTATCCATTTTACAGATGTGGAAGTCGAGATTCAAAGATGACACAGGTAGCAATGCTGGGCATCAAGCTAAAGTGTCATACCGCGCTGGCCTCTTCCTAAAAGTAAGTCTTGCCTGAATTAGCATGGAAAATGACTCAAGGTGAAGGGAGGATATATCATTTCCTTCTGTCTTTTGTCACCATTGTTGAGATGGCAGCTACTACCCATCATATTTGCTAAAGAGGAAAAGTGACTTTTTAAAACCTCCTGGTTTTAAGGGTGAAGTTAAGTAACTGAAATAAAGTAAAAACAGAGAAGAATCAACTAGAAGGACACAAACTGAATATGCAGAATCACCCAAAAAAGATTAATCAGCAGAGGAATGTTGCTGGGTAATATACTTTGAAAATGCCATATCAACACCATATACATTGGCTAAAATCTAGACATATAATCTAAGCAAGACCCTCTAAACTGGTGAGTTTTAAATTCTTTATGTTTAACAGAGAAGCAGCAGGAGGCCGCCTTATTCTTTAAGAAAGAGGAGGAATGAATAGATTTCTCGCTGATAGAGCTGAGAAAGGCATCTCCTAGGCTCTTGCATCACTTGTGTTAATATGCAGGTCCTCAGAGCTGCAGCTTTCTCATGAACATTGTACTGGAACGTTCTCCTCTGTTACTCTCTGGGAATCTGCAGACAGTTCATGTGGAAGTCTCTCTCCCAGTCTGAAAGAATTAAATAGAATATTATAATTACTCAGAGTTTAATATATGCTACAACTGTTTTTGCTGGCTTGGCGTTTAAAGATGCAAATGTTCCAATCGCTTCTAGAAACATGACATTATAAAAGGGACTACTGTAATTAGGAATAAAACTGTTCAGTCCTCATTAACCAGAAAAGCAGTTTCTAAACCCAGGGAGGCTCTACTTTTATTCCAAGAAAAGTCAGGAAGATGGTGCCGCAAGAGCCTAATAAAGATTTTGGGTCAACTTGTGTTCACTGCAATTGACTAGGATCCATGTGAAATGATTTTTAAAAGGCAATGAACAACAAATACTTCTAACAGAAGAAAACTAATCAGAGAAAAGCCTGAAGAATCATCTTAAGCACACTCTTCTTTAAAGTTTCACTATTATTTTATTCTTGATTGCCCAGATTCATTCAGCCTTAATGCACTGTTAAAGAGTCTGTCTTATTAGACAAGGATGTTATGGTAACTGGTTGTAAGGCTACTGTTCTCCTGGTTACAACATGTGACTAGAAAAATGCTTTCTTAATTGAGGCTTAGAGTGATAAGTCCCTGGTGACTCAAAACGGTTAAGGAGTGTGTATAAAACTGAGCACAGGCTAACCTTGAAGATGATGGCAGCCTTTACTTTGGTTCTTTAATCTCCACATCCATTTCTGTCCTGCCGGAACTGTCTACACTGACGACTCACTGTGGCATTAGTCATGGTAAGAGCCAAATGTGTTCTAAGCCTGTGCCTTTTTATACCTGTCAAAGGGAATTTGGTCACTGAAATCACAAGTGAGCCATGTTATAAGGTGTTTAACTGTGAGGTAGTCTCCCACATAGGACGAAGGCAAGAACATTTGGAAGGAATGTGATTTATTTATGTTCTCTGCATAGGTACTTGCAACGTGTCTGCTTCTGAGAAAAGCAACGTCCATAGATTGCAGATAGCGCATTATCTAGCCCTCGTTCTTTCTTTTAGCTGAAGTTCTTATCACCCATGTTTCAAAACCTAATTAAGCGATGGTTCATTCATAACTAAAGGACACTGGACAGGAATTAGGCTCCAGTCTCTTCTTTGTCACTAACCAGCTCTGTGGCTCTCAGCAAATTAGCTCTCCAGTGGGACTCTGTTGCTTTGTCTTGTAATAATAACAGCTCTATTTATTAAACACTTTTTCTGCAGTAGGGCTTTAATAAGCACTTTAATTGGATTATTTCATTTAAACCTCATAATAACCCAATGGGTAGGTTCTATTTTAACCTACATTCTGCAGATGAGGGAGTTGAGGCATAGAAAGCCGAAGAGTTTGTCTAAGGTGACACAACTTCGATGTGAAAGAGCCAGGATTTGGTTACGTTTCTGCTGAACCTACAGACTACACCCAAGAATTGATGGAGCAGGGAGATTTTCCTGCTCCACAAATTCTTAATTGTACTTAGAAATGAGTTGGCTTAGGCCGGGCGCGGTGGCTCAAGCCTGTAATCCCAGCACTTTGGGAGGCCGAGACGGGCGGATCACGAGGTCAGGAGATCGAGACCATCCTGGCTAACATCCCATCTCTACTCAAAAATACAAAAAACTAGCCGGGTGAGGTGGCGGGCACCTGTAGTCCCAGCTACTCGGGAGGCTGAGGCAGGAGAACGGCATAAACCCGGGAGGTGGAGCTTGCAGTGAGCCGAGATCGGGCCACTGCACTCCAGCCTGGGCGATAGAGCAAGACTCCGTCTCAAAAAAAAAAAAAAAACAAAAAAGAAAAGAAAGAAATGGGTCGGCTTAACTCATGTAGCATGTCTGTGCTGCTATATGTAATTTGATTTTTTAATTTTTTAAATGTTTTCGTCTTGTTTTCCCAGCCAGAGTAAAATGTCCAGATGAGTTAGTGGAAAGACTGCTTTCTATAGGATAACGAGTGAGGTTATCTGCCCTTATAAATTCCTTCCTTTATTAATAGAGATAATAATGCCTGGCTTATAATGTTTCGATACTTTAAGTACAAAATGGCTATAAGGTGGATAGCAGCACTATATAAAGAGAATTCGTTTCTAGTATTTTAAAATATTAGCTCTCTCAGGAAAGACTCCTTCTTAAACAATGTATTTGCCAGGTCATGTCATGTTGTGAGATGCTAAAGTAGACGCATTGATCATTACTTTGTGGTTTTTTCGATTTAGAAAAGAATTCTTAAACACACTGTTATTTATCTTCGCACTATTAATTAACGTAACAGGGAGAAGAGTTTAATGGTGAATGTGAAACCTTTATTGAGTACCTGAATTTGTCCTAAATGTTATCTCACTGAATTCTCACCATTGCTCTATGAGAAAAATGTGAGAAAACCGAGACTCAGAGATGTTAGGTAACTTCCCTAGGACATACAGCCTTTTGTTGAGAACTGGCACTGAATCAGAGCTTTAGCTCTCTCCAGAGACCAGAGTTTCCACCATGTCATACTGAAGATATGAATATTCATTAAGATTTTTGTGCTTAAATATCTGTGTGTGTATTGTTCATGTACCATTTTATTAAAATATCCAACTGAATAGCCAACATTTTCATAATAAATATTATGGTGATAGAACATTACAACTTAAAATCATGAAAGTACATATTGGAAAAGACCTTAAAATCTGCAAGCTCAACAAGTGATTCATTGCTTTTCCAGCTGCTGCTTGAACATTGCCTGCAATGTGGAACTCACTGCCTCAAGGGCAAACAATTTCGTCTTTAATGTGTAGAAAGTGTTACCACTAGACTGTCCATCAGGCATCTCAAATTTAACATGTCCAATACTTAATTCATAAAGTTGTTTCATAATTTTGTTTATAGTCAATTGAGGAGCGGGGCTTACCAGAGAAGAGCGGGCACTAATGAGGATAACATTATTCCATCAATAATTAACCACAGATGATATGTTAAGCATTCATTTTTATTTTATTACTAAGGCCAAAGAAAGAGGTCAGTAAAAACTGTTACCTTATCTCCTTGGGATTTTCCAAGATCACCTTGTTAGAGCTTAATGCTCCATTTATGTTAGAAGACAATTGCGTCAGAGTTCCAAGCAAAAAGCAGCCGGTACATTCAAAAGGGTTTGAGGCATGTTAATGAAGGGACATTTACAAAGGTATAGGCAAAGTTCAAGGAAATCAACAGAGTAGTCCTTCACCACTGCAAGCATTTCAAGGATAGCAATAGTAAAGAACCATTCGCAGCTGTAGGCATGAAAGAGTGAGGAAGGAGCAGGTTTCACAGGGCAAGTGACGATACAAGATGACAACCCCTCCCCTACCTCCAGAGAAACTGTGGCCTCAGGTGGAGGCATGCTGCCTGGAAGCTCAACCAGGAGAACCGATACCCTGACCCCACTGTCTCTACCACCCGCAGAGCTCCTGTTGGTGGCTGAGTTCTCGCTCCTACTAATTGGAAGACAGAAGACAAGATTCCTTACTAACACGGCCCAGGACACAATATTACATGTCGTCCAATACATTACCTGAGTCTTTTCTCTTCCTACTCCTCTCTGGACACTTATCCTTACCATATTCTCCCATTTCTATCTCCTAAATCAGCAACAGGAAGGCCAACTAGTAGATCATGAAGGGAAATAATAATCCTATAGCTCTAGGAGGTTTTGCCATGTGACACTGTTAGCATGTATCTCTTGGATTGTACAAATTAATTCTAAAAGAAATTTTATGACCTCTCTTCCATATTTTTGTATCATAATTAGCAGACCAAACTGGCTGATAGGCATGTATAAATTTTATACGCATACCAATGTATATTTAGAGACTATTTAGTGTTCACATATCAAATAAACTTTTTTCTTTTGCTCTGATTCCTTTCTGAGACTTATCTAACTGTTCTTTGTTAAAGCCTTTATTAAGCTTTAGACACTGGTAATGTAAGTTCTAATCTCTGAATTACTATTCTAATTGCTTTAACCCTATCCCCAATATCTTCAAAGCCTTGCCTTTCGGGAATTATGTCTTAGCTAAAAGTTTTCTGAGACCAAAATTTTCTGAGCAAGCAGTCTCAGAACCAGATTTTCCAATGGGATCTGCTTACATCATTGAAGATAGGAGGTCTGATAAATATAATTTATATCAGACAAGCCAGGTACATTGCGAGAAAAAAGGCCATCCTTTATTTTATTGTAGAACTCTTGAGCTGGAGTTGACACACTTGAAAGACAAGTTCAAATAAACTTTTGGACCCATTTTTCTTGAATATTGATGTGACAGTCTCTTCATAGGTATTTTGAGCTTGAGATAGCTTTTTAAATTCATTTAAATCACATATTGGTTTACCCCACTGTGCACATTACAACAGATCTGACAGTGGAACATCAGTCAAAACCGACACATCTTGGTGATAAGAATGACAGATTTTTGGCTGGGCGCGGTGACTCATGCCTGTAATCCCAGCACTTTGAGAGGCTGAGGCAGGCGGATCACGAGGTCGGGGGATTGACACCATCCTCGCTAACACGGTGAAACCCCGTCTCTACTAAAAATACAAAAAAAAAAAAAAAATTAGCTGGGCATGGTGGCGGGCACTTATAGTCCCAGCTACTCAGGAGGCTGAGGCAGGAGAATGGCGAGAACCCGGGAGGCGGAGCTTGCAGTCAGCCGAGATCGTGCCACTGCACTCTAGCCTGTGCAACAGAGCAAGACTCCATCTCAAAAAAAAAAAAAAAAAAAAAAAAAAAAAGAATGACAGATTTTTATGCGCATGAGCAGAATGAGGGCAATATTTTGTCTTAAAAAATAGCTAAGACATCAGCAAGTTAGGCAGTGAGGTCTTCAGAGTTCCATAATTCTGTACCATGTGTTTATTTTTACCCCTTGATGTTAGTAGTGTGGCGGGTACACTGAGAAGTAAGCCTTTTAAAGTCATATACTTTATTCAAGTATTTATTGAACCTCTTCTTTGAGGTAAACATGGCAACAGAGGTGGGACATGAAATAAGAAATAAAACATCATCCCTCTCCTTAAAGAACTGGTAGTTTAGATGGGTGACAGTGTCACAACAAAATGAGGGGAACTTCTGGAAGCAGAATGTTGTCAGAGGCTCTGTTCCAAAGGTGTCTTTTCATTTGTTTAGTGCCATAGTCACTAAGCAGGCAAGTACCCATGAGACATTCGGTAAGAAGATACTGGGGTTATACATGTACCATGGGCTTAATAAATCACGACTATTGTGATTACCAATTGGTCCTGTCTCAAAAGTAGTATCACATGCATCTCATTCTCCCATCCTCATGACACTGTGTTGTCCAGATCCTCATTAGTTCTCAGGTTGAGCAGTTGCAACCGACCCCTATCCAGCTTCCTGGTTTAATAGTCAAGATTACTTTCTATTTACTCTTCTTAAATCTATTCTCTGCCACCTTTGTAAAATGTGAATCTGGTAGTTACATTTCCCTTCTTAAATGGCTTTACAATTTCCCACGTCCACGAAGATAAGGTCCAAACTTGCCAATGAGCTCCACGGTGATCTGATTCCTGTCGATTGCTCCAACACCTTCTCATGGCCTTTCCATGGATCCTGCTGTAGTGACCTAAGGGTTCGCCAAACTCAACTTCTGCTTCATGCTCTAATGCCTCCATGTCTCTGTGCATGGTGTTGGTTTGCCTGGGCCAGTCTTCCCCTTTCCTTTTTTAACTCTACTCCTGTTCTAGAGGTCTAGCTCAATTTCTCCCCATCTCTATCACCACCTCTCAAACACCATCATTTATTTCTGCAAAAGCTTCCTAACTTCTACTTCACTTCACAACCACTCTTGCCCCTTCCAGTCCATTCTTGACTGCTAGGATAAAGATAACCATTATCCATCCCTAATCCTATCATCCATAGGATAAAGAGCAATATTCTTATCAGGGCCTATGTAGGGGGCCCTACCAGGCCCTGCTTGTCTCTCCAGTCTCATCTCCTCTTTATGCAGCTTGCTCCAACCACAACTACCTTATTGCATGTGCTTGAATGCCGTTGAATGTCATGTTTCCTCTGCCATAGGCTTTGCACACGCTGGTCTCTCTTCTTAGATTGCTTGCCCACTTCTCCTACCCATTCCACAGATCTCAGCTCAAAAATTGCTCCGAGAAGCAAGCCTTCTCTGAACCTTAGTCTAGATTAAGTTTCTTTATTCTGCGTTTTCATAGAAAAGTGTTTCTTTACTTCATAGAATTCACCTCAGTCTGCAGTTGGGTGATGACTTGGTTAGTGTCTATCTCCATCCCAAAGTCAAGTTTCACGAAAGACGAATGGCATCTGTTTTTGTCTGTCATTGAATTCCTAGCCTAGCACAGTGCCAGTCACAAAAGGGGCACTCAAAAAAAATTTAAACAGTGAATCAATCAATCCACTAAGGCTCTTCCTCAGTTGCTTCATTTGAAAAGCCTTGATACCATCATCACCACTATTATCTTATATATCTTCTTTGGAAAATTGTCTATTCAATTTCTTTACATATTTTTTAAGTGGATTGTTTTTATCTTTTTGCTGTTGAGTAGTAAGAGTTCTTTTATATTCTGGATACTGGGCTCTTACCAGATAAATGATTTGCAAATATTATCTCCTATTCCATGGACTGTCTTTTCACTTTCTTGATAATATCCTTTGAAGCATAAAAATGTTTAATTTTGATGAAGTCCCACTTACTCCTTTTTTCTTTTCTTGCTTGTGTTTTTTGCGTCATATCTAAGAAACCATTGCCAAATTCAAGATCATGAAAATTTACCCCAATGTTTTTGATCCATAAAGTTCTTTTGACTTTTAAAATTCTATAAGATAAGTCATTGCTGGTCACCTATTACACACAAAGAACTATTGGGATTTCAGGGGAAACTGGATATTGGAGACTCAAGCATCAGAATGGATAAGGCATCATTTTAGTGTTAGAATTAGGTCCCAAGATTGAAACTTCAGAAGTGCCAGGATGTGACTGAGTTATATGTAGACAGCGATTTGGGATAGAAGTCTTTAAATATAGATTCCAAGGTAACTTAAGAGGACCTCTAATTAAAACAGTTAAAGCAACATTCCAAAATACATAAAGGCAAATAATAAGCTCTGAAGAAAACTGGAAAAAAATCTGACAAATTCCAAGCCTTGCTTGAACTAAAGAACACAATGCTATTTGTGTAGAGGGAAAATGTTAACAAATGCTACATAAAGTTGTGGCCTGAATATAGAAAAAGTCATCCTAGATAGTGCAGGAAAAGGAAAAAACTTAGTTTCTAATTTAGCTCTAAGCAAGATAAGAAAAAGACTTGTCTGATACATAGTAAATGCTAAGTAAAGAGTTTGTTGGATGTAAAATAAAATTGCTGAAAGAATAATGGAATATCCTGTGAAGAGGAAATGCTCAATAATGTATTTGTTGAATTAAAAAAACTACTCATAGAAAATAAGTGAATTTGATGTGACCAATATAAATGCTCTTCCACTGAGAAATGACATTTTAAAGTAAATTGTTAATCAAGAATAAGTAAATAATCACATTTCAGAGAGTAGCATCTCTGAAAAGAAACAAAAAGAAAGGAAGGAAGAAAGCAAGCAAGTAACTAATCTACAGACACGATATTAGCAAAAAAAAAAAAAAAAAAAAAAAGCCAAAAAAAAAACCTGTCTTGTGAAAGATAAATTATTCAGACCACAGGGATATAGCCATTTACTATAGAAGGAGGAAAAAACAAAATCATAATAATAGTCTAGTGTTATTCTTATTTAAATATGTTAACTTAAAATAAACATACTATTTCCTCCTCGCTTCCCTGCTCTCCTGTCCTCTCCTATGGGCTCCTCTCCACACCTTTTCTATCTCCCTTTTGTACTCTAAATAATCTTTTAGCAATAACAGGACAAGGATACAGATATGGGAGTGATATTGTTTATTACCTGTGAACAGTAGTTTATACTACTGTTAATAATAGTGTATATATACCAGGTTTCTGTTTTGTTGAAATTAATTAAGACAGAGAAGTCAAATAATAACCCCTTAAAACATTCTATACCATAACCATGGTGGTGGTTTCAATACTCCATACATTTGTCAGAACTCATCAAATTTTACACTTAAGTACATATTATACCTCAATAAAGCTGACAAAAAGGAAATAGAAAGGTCAACCATAAGCAGTTTAATTGTGCAGGGAGAAGTGGCCTACTGCCCTCCAGCTGGAGAAGTGTTACCAAGACTAGACGGTCCAGCAGGATGACATTTACCATGGAAAAAGTAGAGAGATGTTATTAATAAGCACATCACAGAATTCAAATAGATTTTATAGTCTCTGATTTGGTCTTGGAAACCAAGTCATGTGCCTTAGCACAAAAATGAAAATGGCAGTAACAACCAGAATTCAAGGGATTTTGAAAATTATGAGCATAGGATCAACATGGTAAATGATAGAAATTTGACATTTAGCTTTCTGCTTAAAAACATTCTGGTTTTTAACGAAGATCAGTAATATAAAAATGGTAGATGATACCATCTCATACCCAACAGAATGGCTACTATCAATTAAAAAAATAAAAACCAGAAACCAGAAAATAACAAGTGCTGAAAGGATGTGGAGAAATTGGAGGTAGGAATATATAGTGGTATGACCATTATGAAAAACAGTATGGCAGTTCCTCAAAACATTAAAAACAGAATTATGATACGATCCAGAGATTTCACTTCCAGGTTTACACCCAAAAGAATTGATAGCAGGAAGCAGAACAGATATCTGTATACCTATGTTCATAGCAGCAGTATTATGTGCAATTGCCAAAAAATAAAAGCAACCCAGTATTTATTAACAGATGAAGAGGTAAGCACAAGGGTATATACATAAAATGGAATGTTATTCAGCCTTAAAAAGGAAGAAAATCCTGTCATATGCTACAATATACAAGAAACTTGAAGGGATTATGCTCAAGGAAATAATCCACTCACAGAAAGACAAATACTCTATGATTCCACTTACATGACATACCTAGAGTCGTCAAAATCACAGAGACGTTAAATGGAAAGGTGATTGCCAGTGTTGCTGTAGGGGAGGGGGAGACATGGGAGGGAGAAGATTGGAAGAGACTTCTGTTTTCTCTAGAGAGGGAGGAGTCAAGCAGGTGGCTTGCATGGGATTGTAGACTCAACTTTTCAATGTCTCTTCCATTCCTCCAATGATAAAAGGAGGCGCTTGGTAATTAAAAGACTCCCTAGCTGTTGAACAGAAGTAACAAATAGCAACATGAGGAAAGGAACAATGAAGAAAGTGGCTGAGAACAGCAGAAGTTCACAAAAGCAAAGTTGCAAACGATTTTATAAGTGGGAGAAGGAAATGGTGAATTCAAAAGTTGTAAAACAAAGGAGTGACAAAACACCTGAGCAAGAAAGAGCAAGATCCTCTACAGAAATGTGCTAGGGTCTGGGGTGTTTAGCTGATGAGCAGAGCTATTGACTGGCCAACATTTGGTTGAAAAACACCATGTTTTCCATAGGTATCCAATGTTTATTGCCTAAGTGTTAGTTCTGAGGAAATACCCAGCAAATTATAATATTCATAAGCAGATATTTTATAAGTAGAAGTCATGGATATGCCCACAGAAATCAAAAAGCAGAAAGTCACACTGTTCAGATTAATATATTTTGAGATTCTTTTTAATGAAAATTCTTATTTATTTTGTGTCAGAAGAATACCAGGGAATAAAATTATTTTGAAAAGAGGCTAAGTGGAGTATAATTCATAGTCTCCCTCAAAATGGGGAAAAAAGTAATTGTATCCAAAAAAATTTGTATATCTAGTTATTTGAGGTGGTACTTAAGTCTTTCCTAAAATGATTATTCAGGGAAAATTACTCGGTTGGGATTATCCTTACTTTCTATAACTCCTTTTTTTTTTTTTTTTCCTGGTACGTGGCTTTAAGCCAGTCCTCTGATTCTTAGAATGCTCAAAAAAAAAAAAAAATGAATTAAGGAAAAGGAAAGAAAATTCAAATAAGTCAATGGGGCTGCTTGGCAGTAGTGAACATAAAGCATGTGATGAGGAAGGGGCTGAAATGAACTAAAAGCAAGGCAACTGCTTTTTTCAATAATACTATTTCTATCCTCCATTTCCATAGAAGAAAGCAAGCTAAAATGGTATAACAAAAATAGTGAATATTTATCAGACTGAGTGTATGGTGTGCCAAGGCCAGTCCTAAGTGCTTTGTATGTACAAACTCATGTAATATTCACAGCAACCCTGTAAGGAAGATATCAGTAAGAGCCGATTGTTACACTTTCAGGAATTTGGTGAGCCTGTTGGTAGCTTGAAATCAGCCATTGCGGCAATACTTACATCATGGAAATTAAAAATATGCTACAAATCAGAGACTTCAGGGTGAGAGCCGTTTGTTAAACATTTTCCAGAACAAAACCGCGACTGTCTTTGTTCACAGATGGGTAAACTGGGGCACAGAAAAATGGAGTGATTTGCCCATAATCACGCAACTAGTAGTTGGTAGAGTTGAAATTTTATCCCAGGCAACACCACCTGGGAGCCCAAGCTTTCAGTCATCATGTTATACTGCTTATGATTTGACTAAAATGCATTGGCTGGATTTACAAAGCCTGGGTCCCAATTTGGATTCGTCTGCTACTCACTGTTAAAGCTGTCTGAGTCTGAAGACATTTCATAATAGAATGCTTCACATTTATCTTTGCTATATCATAAATAAAATATATTATGTGAAAATGCAAAATAAGCCTTCTTTTCATTCTTTTCTTTCTTCCCTTTTCCTTTCTTCTTCTTTTTCCTTCCCTTCCCTTCTCTTTCTTTCCCTCCCTCCCTCTCTCCTACCCTCCCTCTTTTCTTTCCTTCTTTCCCTCTTTTCTTTCCTTTTCCCTCCCTCCTTCCCTCCTTCCCTCCCTCCCTTCCTTCCTTCCTTCCTTCCTTCCTTCCTTCCTTCCTTCCTTCCTTCCTTCCTTCCTTCCTCCCTCCCTCCCTCCCTCCCTCCCTCCCTTCCTCCATGGATTATGTCTAAGGTGTTGAGTAGGATGTATGTGAATCTTACGGGACTTTTGGCAGCATTTAAGGAGGACTGGAGTGTTTTTTCTCCCTAATGCTTTCTCATTATCATAGAAAGCAGAACAGCTGTGCTGACAATGGGCACCATCATCATCATTAATAAATATTTATTGAGCACTCCCTTTGTCCTGAACTCTGAGGACATATTAAGGTAGAAGATATGGTCTTGGAGCTTGTCAAATGAGTATCTCAGGTATTAAAACAAGTGGAAATTGTTCAAAAGAGAGAAGAGAGTAACCACAATGGGTGGGGCAGCTGGGGAAGCCTCGGGGAGTGTGAGGGGGAGGAATAGAACAGCACCTGTACTAAAAGAAGCATAAAAGGGGAAGTGGGCGTTATAGGTGGGAGGAATGGTTTGAAGGAAAGCACTAAGGCAATTAACATTTTGGTGTTTGGAATAAATCGGTAGTAGAGTTTGGCCTACATAGAAGAAGAGGCTAAAAAGAATGGATTCCTGTTTGAGGAGGTCCTTTGGTGCTTGACTAAGGAGCCGAGTCTTCATTTTCTGAGCAGTAAAGAATCACCCAAGGTTCTTGGCTGGGTGTGGTGGCTCATGCCTATAATGCCAGCACTTTGGGAGGCTGAGGTGGGTGGATCATTTGAGGTCATGAGTTTGAGACTAGCCTGGCCAACATGGTGAAACCCCATCTCTACTAAAAATACAAAAATTAACTGGGTGTGGTGGCACATGCCTGTAATCCCAGCTACTCAGGAGGCTGAGGTGGGAGGATTGCTTGAACTCGGGAGGCAAGGGCTGCAGTGAGCCAAGACTGTGCCACTGCACTCCAGCCTGGGTGACAGAGATGCCCCTGAAAAAAAAAAATCCCACAAGGTTCTTGAGTACATGAAAGATGCATAAAACAGTGCTGTGAATAAGATTAAAGTTAGTCAGACATGTAGATTGAACTGGGGGACAGAATTACTAGAAACAGAGAGAATAGTCATACAATAATCTATTATGAAGGCTTTAACAATGAAAATCCTTAGGGAATACTTAGAATTATAAGCAAGATACAATGGGAATTGTAAACTGTGATTATGGTACAAAAAATACATGATGAAAAAGATTGGAAAGAACTACAACTAAATTAGCACAGTGATTAGGTTGAGCCTGTGGAATTTAGGATGATTTTTTTCTTTAATCAAATATTTGGTAATATAATTTGTCAGTACCAAAAAATACATGCAAATAATAAGAGTTATTGACAACAAAAGAGATGCTTGCACAAGACACTAAATTTTAGGTAAAATGAGGAATTATGCCTTAGACGTGGTAAAATGAAGGAAAACCATTCAAACATGCATGGCTTCGGGCAGTTGGAGATATTGAACTAAAATTTGGGGGGAGTAGTGAAGATTTGACACCTTGTTTTCTGAGCATGGGAGTGACCAAGAGTTCTGAAAGGGCATTCAAAGGAAGATGGACTGAGCAACAAGGCCTAAAATGTAGGGATTTGGCCAAGAAGGTGCAGAAGGGCAAGTGTAAGTGAAGTCCATGGAAGGAACTGATCATAATTTACCTTAGAAAAAGGAGAAGTATTAAGTTAGGACAAAAAGACCAATGCAATTTAGTAGATTAAAAAGTAATTGACTTCTAAGAGTTAAAAAAAATTAGAACAGATAATAATCATTCTTTGTAACTTCTTAGACAGATGGAACTAAAAAAAAATAGTAGCTTGATTTACTGAGTGTTTCCCCGTGTTGGAAGCGTAATATGTGCATTAAATCTATTGTCTTATGGCCGGGCGCGGTGGCTCAAGCCTGTAATCCCAGCACTTTGGGAGGCCGAGACGGACGGATCACAAGGTCAGGAGATCGAGACCATCCTGGCTAACCCGGTGAAACCCCGTCTCTACTAAAAATACAAAAAACTAGCCGGGCGAGGTGGCGGGCGCCTGTAGTCCCAGCTACTCTGGAGGCTGAGGCAGGAGAATGGCGTAAACCCGGGAGGCAGAGCTTGCAGTGAGCTGAGATCTGGCCACTGCACCCCAGCCTGGGCGACAGAGCAAGACTCCGTCTCAAAAAAAAAAAATCAATTGTCTTTTATAATCCTCATAACAATGCATTGTGTTAGGTGCCATTATAATAACCCCCATCTTCAGATGAGGAAACTGAGACAGAGTTTAAGATAGCCAGGACCTTAGAAATGTTTTGGAGCACATTCTCTCATGTTATGAATGAAGATAAAAGGGTTCACAGGTGATCTGCCATGTCCAAGGTCGCTTGACTTGCCCAAGATGGAACTTCATTTGATGAAATGGAGTTCACATTCTCTTTTGTTGATGGCCAACCCATCTCCTAGTGTTGCTGAGCCCTGCCATCAATAAGCATGTTATGGATTATTTTCAAAATTGATATGGAAAGGACTTCAGCAGTATTTCCTCATACATACTTTCCACATTTTCTCAATATATACGTTGTCAAAGGTGCAAATTTTTTTTTTCTTTAATGAGCTTTTTGAAAACTATTTATTTAAGAGACAAGGCCTTGCTCTGTTGCCTAAGCTGGAGTGCAGTGGTGCAGTCGTAATCTAGACTGAAGCCTAGAACTCATGAACTCAAGCAATCTTCTTGTCTCAGCCTCCCAAAGTGTTAAGATTACAAGCGTGAGCCACTGCACCAGACTTAAATGTGCAAATGTTGATGCTTACATCACTCAGTGTTCTTTGGTTTTTCCAAGTAGCTTTCCTTTTTCATTATTGGCAACATTATTTCAGATGCCACATATGGCAACTCTTTTTAAGCCTAGCAGTGCATCCATCACTAAAGTGAATTTTCTTTTTTCCTGGAGAAAGGGCATGGTGGATGTTATTCAGGAAAGAGGAACAGTTGTGATGACTCAGAACACTGATTAAAAGTTTAATTAAGTCCTAGCTAATGCAATAAGACAAGAAAAAGAAGTAAAAGGTATACAGATTGAGAAGGAAGTAATAAAATGGTCTTTGTTCACAGATGACATAACCATCTATATAGAAAATCTGAAAGAATCACAAAAATCCTCATGGAACTAACAAGCAATTACAGCAAAGTTGCAGGATACAGGTTAATATACAAAAGTTAATTACTTTACTATATACCAGCAATGAATAAGTAAAATTTTAAATTAAAAAGACAATACCATTTACATTAACACACCCCAAAATGAAATACTTAAGTATAAATCTAACAAAATAGGTACAAAATATATGTGAAGAAAATTATAAAATTCTGATGAAAGAAATCAAAAAGGAATTAAATAAATGGAGATATATTCTATGTTCATAAATAGGATGACTCAATATTATCAAGATGTCAGTTCTTCTCAACTTGGTCTATGTATTTAATGTAATGCTAACAAAAAGCTCAGCAAGTTGTTTTGTAGGTAATGACAAACTGATTCTAAGGTTTATGTGAAGAAGCAAAAGACTCAGAATAGCCAACACAATATTGAAGGAGAAGAACACAGTTGGAAGACTGACACTACCTGACCTCAAGATTTACCATAAAGTTATGGTAATCAAGACAGTATGATATTAGTGCAACAGTAAACAAATAGATCAAAGGAACGCAATAAAGAGCCCAGAAGTGAATCCATATAAGTATAGACAACTGATCATAAAAAAAATAAATAAAAATAAAGGAATCTAGGCACAGAGCTTCACAAAAATTAACTCAAAATATACCATACACCTAAATGTAAAACACAAAACTATAAAACTCTTGAAAGATAACATAGGATAAAATCTAGATGATGTTGGGTTTGGCTCTTTAGATATAGAGGTACAATCCATAAAAGAAATAATTGATAAGCTGAATTTATTAAAATTGAAAACTTCTGGTCTGCGAAAAGACAATGTCAAGAGAATGAGAAGACAAGCCACAGACTGGGAGAAAAATTTGCAAAAGCCCTGATAAAGGAGTGTTATCCAAGATATACAGAGAACTCTTTTTTTTTTTTTTTTTTTTCCTGAGACGGAGTCTCGCTCTGTCGCCCAGGCTAGAGTGCAGTGGCCGGATCCCAGCTCACTGCAAGCTCTGCCTCCCAGGTTTACGCCATTCTCCTGCCTCAGCCTCCAGAGTAGCTGGGACTACAGGTGCCCGCCACCACGCCCGGCTAATTTTTTGTATTTTTAGTAGAGACGGGGTTTCACCATGTTAGCCAGGATGGTCTCGATCTCCTGACCTTGTGATCTGCCCGTCTCAGCCTCCCAAAGTCCTGGGATTACAAGGTTGAGCCACCGCGCCCGGCCTACAGAGAACTCTTAAAACTCAACAAGAAGACACAAACAACCCAATTTAAAAATGGCCCAAAGAACTTAACAGACACCTCACTAAAGAAGATATACAGATGACAAATAAACATATGAAAACATATGCCACATCATATGTCACAGGGAAATGCAAATTAAAACAACAGTGAGATACTGCTATATACCTATTAGAATGACCAGAATCCAGAACACTGACAGTAGCAAATGCTGGTGAAGCTGTGGAGCAATGGGAACACCCATTCACTGCTGGTGGAAATGCAAAATGTTACAGCCACTTTGAAACATAGTTGGTGATTTCTAGCAAAACCAAATATATTCTTACCATACAATCCAGCAATCACACTTCCTGGTATTTACTTAAAGGAGTTGAAAACTACTGTTCACACAAAAATGTGCACACCAGAAGTTTATTGGAAACTTATTCGTAACTGTCAAAACTTGGAAGCAACCAAGATGTCCTTCAGTAAGTGAAGGACATCTTGGACATACATAAACCATTGTCTGGATATACATAAACTATGGTATATCCAGACAGTGGAATATTATTCAGCACTAAAAATAAATGAGTTAGGAAGCCATGAAAAAACATGGAGGGAACTTAAATGCATATTACTTAGTAAAAGAAGCCAATCTGAAAAAGCTGCTTTATTTTTTCTGAAATACCTACTGTATTATTCCAACTATATGACATTCTGGAAAAGGCAAAATTATGAAGAAAATAAAAGATCACTGGTTACCAATGGTTGAGGCAAAGGGGATGAATATACAGAGCACAGAGGATTTTTAGGGCAGTGAAAATACTCTGTATGATACTATACTGGTAGATAAATGTAATTATACATTTGTCCAAACCCATAGAATGCATAGCACTAACTGTGAATATTAATTAAACTATGAACTTTGGATGATAATGATGTGTCAATGGAGGTTCATCAGTTGTAAAAAATGTACCACTTTGGTGTGGGATGTTAATAATGGGGGAAGCTAAGCATGTGTTGGGGAACAGACGGTATATAGGAAATCACTGTACCTTCCTTTCCTTTCAATTCCACTGTAAACCTAAAACTGCTCTGAAAAAGTCTTAAAAAGAGTGTCATTAATGTCATGAATTGACAATTCAACCCTACAAAAGAAGCTGTTTAGGTTATAAGTTGCCTAAGTGGTCTTACCTTTCAATGTTTATGCAATACTTTAAGTCTCAGATGGAGACAGTTTCTAGATAATTTTTCCTGGTTTTCAAAAATGCCCTGAATACTATATTGCAAATCAGCAAAGACTAGATACTGTACCTTTGACTATGACCAGAAACTAACAAATCCATCATGACACTACTAAAACATTAGGCCCTATAAGCGTTAAGAGCAAATTTCACAGTCGAAACTCTCATCAAGGTGGGGAATTTTATAAATTTTGCTGTTAGCATATGTGACATAAAAACGAAAATATAATTATTAACAAAAATTTTCACTGTCATTAATTTGAATTAGGTAAGTGTGTCCACTTTACTACATTTCCAAAAGTCTGAAATTATTGCATATGCAATTTTAGATATTCATTGTTAATTTGCTTTCAATTTTTGTTAAGTTGTTACATTTAATATATTTGCATAGTCGTGGGGGCATGTTCACATATGCTAATTGTGGTTTGTATATTACCAGTATCCTTGTAAAAATGACTTACAAAGAATGATTCTATTAGAAAGTCGTAACTACTATTGAATTATTCTGATATCCATGGATTCAAAATAGAAATAATTGATAGATATTCATAATATCTGGCTATTTGTCGATTGTGGAAAAAGAAGAACCAAGACTGACTTGTATGTTTTATTGTCATCCATCATTAACTGTTACTCATTTATCAAAAAAGATAGTTCAAATACAGGAACCCATTAGCAATTTTTATTTGAATAAGAATCATGGAATATAACCCATAAACTCCTGATCATAAGACCCGTGTTTTAATAACCTGCTCTAAAAGCAGAATATTTAGGTGAGGGCAAGAAGTTTCTAACCCGTGTATCCCCTGTTGGCTCAAAGAATGTTTTTTAACTCATTATGAGTTAAAAGCCATGGTGAGTTGTGTCCAACATTTTTTTAAAAAGAAGAAGAAATAGAATAGAAAATATTAACTTCAGAGGGCATTGTATTTAGTCAGGATAAGTACTGTTTTAGAAAACCTCATTTTAGTTACGGCGTGTTGGCTCTCAGATTCATACCTCATTTTTCCTTCGGCTCTGCTCTATAAGGCAGAGAGGGAGGGTAACCCTTGTGGGCTACACTTCCCATCTTCCTGTGTCAGCTGCAGTCAGGGCTGACTTCTAAGAGATGCTTACAAGCAAGAGACGGGACAGCTGGAACACAGGAAGAAGGCAGAAGGCGGAGTGTTCTCCTCTTCTCTTTCTGCCTCTAGCTGCATCTCTACCAACAGTTGTACCTCCATCCCTCTAACTCCGAGAATCATCATGGTTTCAGGTTTCACTAGGCTACTCCAGTCTCTGGGCTTCATTAATTATCTCTTGGTTTCTCAAAGCCTAGAGGGGATAACTGATTTCTTACTGTTGCTACTCAATTCTTTATTTAAGTTCTTAGCTCTTTCATCATCTATGTAACCAATTCCCTGAATTAAATTCCTTCTGTTTTCCTGGTCGACCCTGACTGATACAATTCACTGTGTGAGTATGTTGAGTATGTGTATAACAGGTCATGATACATAATACATTTCTTACTGCGAGCAGTTTTGCACGTTAGCATGCAATGGATGGTGCTGAGGTATTTCTTTAGTTGGTCACTGATGGTTATCACTGAGTTGCAGAACATGATCTTGGAGCATTTTTCCTCTTCTTTTAAGGGTAACTATTGTATAGTAGATGATCTACTGACTGGGAATGTGGACACCACCATTCTAATCTTAGTGGGTGATCCTGGGTAATCCATTCAAACATGTGTTCTAGTGTATTATGTTTACTTTATGCATGGAACCAGAGGTTCTGAGATTGATATGTATTTTTTAAACCAGTGGTTATTATAAGTTTCAATGGTACCATTTTAAGTAAGACTGATACATAGTCTGTCATAGCTTAAAGACCAGTGATGATAGCATTTGAAGACTGTTTAAAAGAATAGTCATTTCTTTAGAACATGAAATTATGCTTTCACTATTATTTTCCTCAATTAGTAAGTAGTTATTTATTATGTTAGCATTAGAAATAATAGCTCAACATTCTGGTCTTAAGTTCTTGGGAACATAATTGACATTGATATGGGCCAAGAGAACTGCAGACTATTAGGTAACTGTGGTTACAGGTAATGTCAGTTGATAAATCATACCATAAAATCCACCCCTGATAAGTGGATATATTTTTAAAGTATTTTAATAAAATATAGGTAAAGGGTGAGATCAACCTCTTTAAGATTCAAATATACCCTCAAACCCTAAGTCCTAAGTATTAACCACCAAACAGTTGTATATTGTGATGTTTTTAATCTGATCAGAGAATTCCTTGTTTTCCCCCATATTTAAGGAAAGTCTGCTATTGAAAGGTACCAAGTAGTCTTCTTACTAGTAAAATTCCAACAGGTATCACAATGTCTCTGGTAAGATGAGCAATTGAATATGCACAGTTCCAGATCAAATGTGAGCTTTTCCTTTAGGCCCAACACTCATGGAAGTCAGTGACTGTTCAGTTGAGTTTATCTGGAGGGGAGATAAAAGCTTCCTGCCCAGCATTAAACTTGCCCCATGCAGAATCCAGATGCTTGCAACTCTTTCCTGAAACTTCTTATATTTGTTTTATATATTCATCACTTTCTGGCTGGTAACACCATTGAAAACTAAAATAAAGTCATACCATTGTGGAATGTATTTTGTCCCTACCTGTGGAGAAACTAACTTTATTTTTCTCCAAAGCAGAATATTTATTTTGGGTTTCTAAAGAGTCATCTAATGTAATTTCAATAGTTGTATCCGCTTTGATATATTCCTGGCTTACTTTCTACTCATCTCTTGAATTTACATAGAACTTCAAGTGTAGAAAACAGGATTGAAAAAAGACAATAGTGAATTGTGCTTTTGTGTACTGAACTTGAAGTAAGAATCTGGTGAGTGACACAACATAAGCCAAGATGGAAAAGGGTCACACACCAACAAAAAGCAATGAATAGTAACCAAAAAGATAAGCCCAATAACAGCTGAAGGTAGTCAAAAAGTAAAATACTGTAATAAAATCTCATATAACAGCATGGGAGAGGAATACATGGATTTAGCTGACGGGCTTAGAGGTAAGCTACAGTGTTACATTGGTACCAAAGCACATTATCAATCAGAGAAGCACAGTACAGAACAAAGGGTAGCAGGTGCAATGGCTGGCCAAACAAAAGTGAAAATAGCTGAACAATTTACAACAGAAAATTTGAGAACCTGAATTCATGTTCTGATTTCCTCATGTACAACTGCCCCCAAAGATGTGTCAAAACCTCAAAGACATATTGATGACAACACAAAAAAATCTTTCTAGTCTAGTCAACAATATATAACGCAGTACTATTGAGAAAATGCTTTAGAATAAACTTATCCTCAGAAAGCCCATCTCTAGAGACAAATGGAGTCCTTCTTTGGGCAGTTAGAGTGCATTTGGTTTATCTAAAAACACTGAGTTAGGATTTTAAAGGGTAGATATGTTTGGATATATAAAATGTGCACACTTAGTTTCATAAAAGTTATGGAGAGGATTAATTTCTTATCAGAAAATTATCCTAGGTTATTGAGGCTGCTGATACCTCTGGGTCAGTGATTCTTACCCCTTTCGGGAAAGATCCCCTTGAGAATCTGATGAAATGTAGAGACTCTGTCTGCAGAAAGCGTACGTTAACATGATCCTAGAATTTTGAACACAGTTTCAGGGAATTCTTAGAAGCCCCAAAGATCATTTGTATTCCACCCCCATCAACCCTCCATCATGGATTAAGAACCCTGTACTGATGACAAATTTTGGGGCAGTTTTTACATGAGCAACACAGATTACTCTGAGTCTTGAGTTCTACCAAGCTTAGTTAAAAACTCTGATTTCATCATTTAGTCATCTCCAAGCTGTTTAATCACATCCCCCTTACAGTTAAAAAGCAAAAAAAAAAAAAAAAAAAAAAGATAGAGCATGATTTATGTATATTTATTCATAACACATGTATTCAATATTAATATATTATATACATTAAAAACGTATACAAAATAGAAATTATAAAAGAATAAGATGAATATAATAGAAAATTTTCAATTATCTTGCTAATCATGCTATCATACAATCAATAGTATCTCATGGAAAAATACATGCTTAGATCAGAATTCATCATTCATGAAAGTTAATATAAATCCAAATTTCAAATAGTCCTGGAAAATTGTGAATGTTTTTGACCTATTTCTTGTTAGATCTAATTAGGCTGTCATTGTTTTACTCCTCAACTTGACTGGAAAAGAGTTCTTAGAGGTTAAATTGGCAAATTTGATCCTGATTTTCACCTGTGCTTATATTACTGGTATTATCTCAATCTTCTATTTCTTCACAGAAATTGTTTTTTAAGCCACTTGCTCTCCAAATAAGAGAGTTGATTGGTTAAAACTAGATGATATAATCTTATGAATTTATTTAACGTGGAACCTGCAAACTTGAGGCAGTACCAATGCTTAAAAAGATGTCAATGACAATGAAAGAACCAGAAGGTGCCAGTATCACCCCTCTGCCTGTGGCGCTTTTTGTTTTTCAGTGCTCTTCAGCTGTACTACATGACACATGACCAGTTTACTTAGGGACCATGTAAAGACTCTAGGGTCAAGGGTCAATGAGTATAATAAATACACATAAAGCTCTTTTTTTTGTCCTGGCATCATTACTTTTTTTAATTATCAAAGAAAAAAAGAAACAATTTCTTCTGCTCTTCCTATATCACAATGAATTGTCTTGGTCACTCCACTTTGGAGATCGCTGCCTTAGGCAAATTACTTCCTGATTCTCAGTTTCCTCACCTGTAAAATGGAGATGAAGTCATAGATCTCATAGGGTTAAATGGATTAAACAACATATGTACAAGTCTCTGCACAACTTCAGGCATGTAATTTAAAACAGAAATGAAAAGGAGCTGCAATTATAATTATTATTACTGTATTAAACAATTGCCATGTATGCATTCATGTTACTCCTATCCTAATTTAAAAACAAACAAACAAAACCACTTGTCAGTGCTCTTTCTATGACTACAAGAGCTGTAGCTTCTCCTCATCTTCCCACATCAGCCCTCCCCAAAACAAAATAAAACAAAAACCAAAAACATTTTCCAAGCCTTTTCAAGCCTTGGCAGAGAATGTAAAGATTCGGAACACTTATTGATGTTGTTCATTAACATGATAATTACTAATAGTGAAGACCTGCTAAATTTTCTATGTCAGGTAATTTTATTATCTATCTCTCATCCTTTCCTTCAACAAAGTTTTTTTTTTTTTTTTTTTTTTAAATACGATGTGCTAGGTATCAGGCTAATTGCTGAGGTTTCAAAGATGAATCGAAACACCCTTCAGGCACTAACCATCTAGAGGACAACACCAAACGAATAATTGCATCCAAGTGATAAGTGCTATAATGGAGGTGCACACTGGTTGCTATGGGAGCAGAGTAGGACAAGCAGCTTCCTCTGCCTGGGGAGAACAGGGAAGACCACTAGAAGGATTCTGGGTCACAGTTGAGTCTTGAGGATGTGAGTTGAGGACCTGCACTTTAGTCAGAGGGGAAAATGTCCAATGTGGTCACTTAGGAACCAAACGGTAGACAGGTTTTCCCAGAGCCCAAGCATTTTGGCAGCGGGGTCTACAACGCTGGTAGAGACCTGTCCATGCACAGCCTAGGATAACATGCCAAGGAGTTTGAAACTTATCGTAAAATGGATTGGGAATAGACAAAGGATTTTAAGCTAAAGAACGATATAATCATAAAGAGAATTGGGGGTGGTATCTTAGGGGAATGATTGTGAAAAACATAATTTATTGAACATGCCCATTAGAAAAAAAGAGATAGTGGGGTGTGGTGGCTCACACCTGTAATCCTAGCACTTTGGGAGGCAGAGGCAGATAGATCACTTGAGGTCAGGAGTTCCAGATCAGCCTGGCCAACATGGTGAAACCCTGTCTCTACAAAAATTACAAAAATTAGCTGGGTGTGGTGGTGGGCACCTGTAATCCTAGCTAATTGGGAAGCTGAGGTTCGAGATTCCCTTGAACCTGAGAGGCGGAGGTTGCAGTGAGCCAAGATCCCCCCACTGCACTCCAGCCTGGGCAACAGAGCGAGACTCTGACTCAAAAAGAAAAAAAAGAAAAATGGAGAGAGAGGAGTGTTGATTTCTGTAATAAATTTACTTGCTAATTCTAAACTATTCTTTAAATTAAATGTCAGCTGATTCAATTTGTCAAAGCTTGGTTTCCATTACTGAAGATGAAATACTCACTGCCTAAATGGTCTTACCTGCTTGTGTTTGAAGCTAGGCAACATTTCAGGCAGCATTAGCAGTTTGTCTGTTGGGACTAGAAGCTTCCTAACGTTGTGCATGGAATTATTCTTTATGAGGGTGTTGTATCCAGATATCAAGTTTGAAATCCAATATCTCCTCTATACAGAATGCCAACCAAAGCAGACTTACATAACAAGTGAACATGGCCATACAGACATGAAAAAGTGACTTCTATCTTTTGATACCAAACTAGAAAGAGAAAAGCAAGTTCAGAGAACACATTATGACTCATCAAAGTCCAAAAAGAAAAGCTTCGTGTGAATGTAGCACTCTGTGCAGCCTCCTGGAGTCCTTTTACCCTCCAACCACATTTGCTTTTGTATGATTTTCTGCAAAACAAAACAAAAAACCCCATCATTTTCCTCCTTAACTTCAATTGTTAAATTTCGTTTTACCTCAGAGGTGAAACTCATGCTATATGTTCTACAATCTTCTTTTTGTACCAAGTGAATGATGCTGCCTTTTCATTTCTCCTGAGTTTAGGCCTTATTTTATAAAATTCCTAACTGCTGGGGTACAAACTATAAACAAGATGAATTTTTAGAGGAAAGACTTGAAGGGTGATGGGGGAAGGTGGTGCTTTCTTAGACTAATGTGAAGGGAGAGGGAGATGCAATATCTATATTTAATCTCTGTTCCCAATGATATATTTTATTTTCAATTCCCATAACTGTGCATATACAATACATGGACACCAACGCCTCCAAGGACAACATCAAAATTTTGTATGAGCTGAAGAATATACACATATAACAAAGGGAATGTTTTCTTCTTTACTTTCCCTCTGACAAAATGCCAGAAGGAATGGACAGTTTCTTTCTCCAGGGACTTACTAATTGATTGGGTTTTGTTTTTGTTTTTTGAGGATTTGCATGGCAAGTGGAGGTAGAATCTTAAGGGGATAAAGGGCATTTATTCACAAGGGAATGAAAGTGAAGTTATCAATTTCTGAAAATTGGCATGTGAGGTTGGCATGCCAGGGAAACAAATTAAGACCCTAAAAAATTAAAACCTAATACTCTCAATGTAATAAGCATTGCTATTAGGTTAAATCTCTTTATTAGAGACGGCTAGGTCATCCGGCTATATTATTAGTTGTGACTTATTAGGCAGTTAGAAGTTAGTATTTATGTTACACTTTTACTACACTACTAATCTTGCTTAAAATTTCTCACTATATATTTCTCAGTTAATAGTTACACCGGCATATCCTCAGGCAGAAAAGCAAGTTCTTACAATGGATCCTTCAGGGTGCACTATATTCTATTTCTCTTAGCCGTATTATCTTTTGTTGTCTTGAGGTTCACTTCAAGATAGACAGAAAATGATGAAGCTAAAGTTAACAAGCAAGTAATAAGACCTTAGAAAGCTATGGGGTGGGTGATCACCAACACTCCTAGCCATCATGAAAATGGTGCCCTGGTGGGCTCTCCTTCAGCCAGCAGTGGACTAGTGATATAAACAATTCTTGCTTCTTAATTACTACATGGCAGCATTTGGCGTTCTTTCCATTACTTCTTGTCTTCAACTTATCCAGCTTGAAGTTTTAAGCATCCTAGAACTGCATTTCAGACCCAGTTGCTCAAATGGAGTCAATTTTGCAACAGTAAAATGGTCTTAAAATAGGATTTTACTCTAGGGGGAAAAATCCTCAACCAGATAGTCACAGTGCACTTTGAATGACTAATTTAAGCCATTACATTACGAAATAAGGGATAAATCATACTTTTCATAACACTACTGCATAGGAACAGTTTTAATTTTAAGAGTCAAGCACCTACATTAATCTGAGTCTAAAATAATAGGGCCCTGATTTAAAATCTCCTAACATTCTTTCACACTTCATAAAACTAAAAATAAAATTGTCTCACCAAACACTGACCTACTGGTCCGGCCAAAGTACTGTATTTCAAGGAAAATTGGAGCAAAGAGGTCTCAAAACCGCGACTTGCCAGCAGATTACAATTTGTAGCCTTAATTGGTCTTAAATGCGGGGTGAGAGGGAAGAGACTACGGTCTGCAGAGAATAAGAGATTTATTCCTCTTTTTAAATCAAAACCAGATTCCATGCTTCAGCCACCCCCTAACCCGCCAGCCCCGCCCCCAGGGATTGTTTTTCCGTAATTTTGTAAATATTTTAGCGAAGATGGCAGGTGAGGGAAGGTTATAGTGCTGTGTCTAGTCCACGAGGTAAACAGAGAGGTTAGGGTGGGTTTACTTATTTATAAGGCGTTCAGCCTCTCAGCTGTTTCTCCCTCGTTGGCATTTGGAAGCTTGCAGTCCTTCAGGGAAGAGACAGATTTGGCAGGAATGTTCTTTGTGCCCGCCTCCTTTTTTTTTTTTTTTTTTTTTTTTTTTTTACGGGGAATAGGGGGCAGATTTATAATGACAGCCTTGGGGAAGGGGGAGAAAAAGTTTCAGCCGGCACGACAATGCCCGTTTTTTCCACAGTCAACACTGTGCCACAAACAGCTTTGGTGCCACTCGGAGCCCTCCCCCCCATCCCCTCCCTTTCTCTCTGCAGGCTCGCACTGGCAGGCGGAGGCACAGTTAAATTCCAGCACCTTCTCCACATACCCCCAAACTACTACGCGCTATTACTACGGCTGCCCTCCCTTTTTGCTTCGCCTCCTCCCCTTCCCCAGTCTCCCTGGAGGAGCCCCGCAGCGCCCGCAGAAGAGGACTCCCAGGGAAGGGATAGCGGGCGCCCAACTCCAGCAGGGCTGGGGGCTTTCTGCATCCTGCGCAGTTTCTCTGCTCCAGGCACAAACACCGCCCGAGAGCCGGCGCCTTGCAGGCACACACGGATCCACGCATACAGTAGAGCTGTCTCGATCCACATTCTTGCACACCGCCCCCTCCTCCCCCCGCGCTCCCGGAGTCGCTGAGCTGGGCGAGTGACAGGCGCGTCCCGCCAACCCGCGCCCGGGCGGGCAGGGAGGAGCGGCGCGCGGGGCCAACTGCGGCGCGTCTTCCGGCGCCCGCGGAGGAGGCGAGGGTGGGACGCTGGGCGGAGCCCGAGTTTAGGAAGAGGAGGGGACGGCTGTCATCAATGAAGTCATATTCATAATCTAGTCTTCTCTCCCTCTGTTTCTGTACTCTGGGTGACTCAGAGAGGGAAGAGATTCAGCCAGCACACTCCTCGCGAGCAAGGTAAATATAACTTACAACTCTTTTCTCCTCTTTCCCCTCCCTTCGGCCGCCCGGCTGCAGCCGCCGCGCAAACCCCTCCAGCACCGCGCCGCCTTCGCCCGGGATTATTCATTATTATCCTAATTATTATTTATTGTGCATGCAAGGAGACCAAAACAAACAGGCGGGCCAACCGCCACAACAAAAAAAGCCCGCCTCCTCCCCGCGGGCCTCAGGTGGAATGCTGTAACGACAGCTCCCAGGCGGCCGTGGAAGAAACGAGAAAGTTTCAACCGAACCTTGCTATTCTAATAATAACAGTAATAATTACTACTTCAAGGGGGCAAAGGAGGAAAAAAATCCCAACAAACCACAGCCTTGATCCTGAGTAGGCAGTCAGATGCGCTGCCAACTCAAGGTTGCAACACACACATTCGGCCAGGTTGCAATACCCCCCCATCCCCTTAAAAGCGAGGCGGGGGGAGGGGGGTGGCAGCTGGAGGGGGAAGGCCTGGGGTACAGGGGAGGAGGATGGAAACGCTTCTGTTCATCCCTAGGTACCCTCCCCGGAAGAGTTGGAAGGGGAACGGGAAAGGAGGGCGAGGAGCCCAGGCTGGCGGCGGGGCGCCAGCGAACACTGCTGCCACCCGCTTCCCAGGGACTTGTTTAAAGGGCTCCGGCTGCGGAGACGTGAGCGGATCGCAGCGGGAGAAGCCCGAGCTGACGCGCAGAGGAGGCGGCGGCCACTGCCGCGGGGCCGGTGCGTGCCTGATCGGAGGTGTCACCTCCACTTTCCGCGTTTCCTCCGGCGTGGATGGGGACGCTGATTGGTAGGCAGGCCTTTAGGCAAAGGGGCTGACAGGGGGCTGCGCCCCGGGCGCTGCGGACGTCCCTGCCCCTGTACCTGGCGGCAGCGCAGGCTCGGGTGTTGAAGTTCGGGATGTCCGGCCCGGGCCGCACTGCTGGAGGGGAGGGAGGATACCCCCAAGGAGGTCGGGCACGGAGGTGCTCGCCAGGCTCCGTTACCCTGCCCTTCCTCTCCCTGGGTCTGTGTTCTTTTGCTTCGCGTCTTCCCCTTGCTAGCGCCGCGGGAGCTGCGGGCGTGGGGCGCCTGCGATCGTCCGGGTGCTAGGGGCGCGCCGGGACCCGGGAGAGCCACGGCGGCTGCGGGCCGGGGAGGCCATGATCCGGATAATCTTCTCTGCCTGACTGTCACAAACAGGACCCGCGCACCATCGGGCAGCGGCGGTGTCATTCGCCCGGGAAGGGGAAGGGCTGCAGTGGGGAGGGAATAGGGGGGTGGCGAGGGCGGGAGGCGGGGAGACCGAGTAGGAGCCTCCTCTTAACGATGACACGCACTCCTTCCTTCTCGCTCCCTGCTCAGGAGTTTGCTTTATTCCCATCCCAATCTGGTTTACCCCTTCCTTTGCTCTCCCCCTCCACCCGGCCGTCCTCCCTCCTCCCGTTTGCGTTGCAAAACACGGCCATGCCATCTGCAAAGGTGTCGCGATGCACTTCCCTAAATAACCGGTCCGGCGCGCCAGCCCCTCGGCGCCCTCCGGTCGCAGGGCTCACACGGAGCACAGTGCTCTCAGTGCCCCGCACCAGGCCTCGCAGCCTGGGCGCAGTTACACCGCGCAGGGCGGGGCGCGGCAGTGCGGGCTCCAGGGGACACCCGCGCCTTGGCCGGGGCACTTGGGCCGGTTTCCGGTACACGCGGGGAAATCGCCTCCTGCCAGTGTCTGATCGCTCGCCTCCGCCTCCGCCGCCTGGATTGCATTATTATTTTTATCCGGGTTGCCGTTTGCTGCGGATGGTGGTGAGCGCGGGGCTGGCTGGGCTGCTTGGGGGGTGGGGTGGAGGGAAGTTGGACGTGGATCAGGCAGGAAAAAAAAAGTTTGGCAGGGCGGCTAAGTAGGGTGGAGGGGTGGGAGGGGGCGGCGAGCTCCCGCGGCTCGAGCCTCCGCGCCCTCCCGGCCGGCGCGAGTGTGTCTGCTCGTGAGTGTGAGTGCGAGTGTGAGTGTGTGTTGTGCGCGCAGGAGCCAGTGCGTCGGGAGCAGCGGCTCGGGCAGCTGCTCCTGCCCGCACCCTCCCCTGGAGCCCGGGAAGGACAAGGCGAGGTTTGGTGGCGAGGGCTGGTGGGGGTGGCGTGTGCGTGTGGTTGTGAATGTGTGTGTGTGCGCGCGCGAGCGGCAGAGAATCAGGAAGTCACAGCAACGAAGCGCACACAGCACACAGACATGTTTGATTGCCGTGACATGACGCGCGCGAGGGAGGAAGCGGCGGCGGCGGGGGCCGGGCCGCGGGCTGTGGCGCGGGCCTAGAGCTGCGGCTCGGAGACCGGTTCCTGTCCGCCGGCCGCGCCGCCACCCCAAGCTCCGCGAACCCCGCGCCCCTTTTTGTTCCGCGTTCTCCAGGTAAGGAGCCTGCGCAGCCCTGCCGCCGGCTGTGTGCGGAGCTTTCCAGTTTTTTCCCTGCCAGCCCCCTCCGGTCTCCCGGCTCGCCTTTCCTGCAAAGTCAGGCAGGCGGGGGAAATGGGCTCCTTGTCCTCGGATCGATTGCGTGGAAAACTTTCCAGCGGGAGGCACCATGAGGGGGAAGAAGGCCTTGCTGGCTGCTGTTGCATGTCAGTTCTTTCTCCTCCGGGTCCGGAGAGTGTGAGTCGCTGCGCCCCGGGGCTGTTGCACATTCAAACTTCGGGCCTAAACGTACCTCCAACTCTCGCAGGATTTACTCCAGCAATAAAATAAATATTCAAAGTCGTCCACTAGCTCTTGCCAGGCGTTTGGATTTTTTAAGGGAATGAGGAAGGCTTGGGAGCCGAGGGAGTGGGGGTGTTGTGCAGAATCCATTCCTTATTCAATGTCTGCACCGGGTGTTATGTAATTTTAGTAGCACATGGGTGTAAAGCCTAGACTGGGCTTCTCCCCTCCTTTGTTTATATAACTTTTGGGTGAGTTTTGCAAGGTTGTCTCTTTTTTTTTTTTCCTCCTCCCTAACCTGATGGAGGTTGGTGCTTTGGAAAAAGCAAAGCGACCTGGGCTAGTAATTTTTTGGAGAGGTGTCATCATTGTCTCCTTTCTGGTCGTCATGTAGGCATGTATGACTTTATATGTGTACTCTTAGAGCACAAGGAAGACATTAAGGATACACAGTTTGTTTACTGCATTGAGTGGTTATTTTTAACATTTCTGCCTTACCAATAGCGAGTTAAATTTCAAACTTCCATTTCAAAAGACTTAAAATTTACACCTGGTTCTGTGCCTTGCTTGTCTGAAGAGAGAATGCTTGCATAAATAATGAGATTGTTGCTTGGGTGTTGAGTAGCAGAAAATTTCTATCTAACCACCAAAGACTCAGAAACCATTGAGAACCCTAATAATAATTTAAAAAGCCATACCCAATGTTATGTATGTGTATACTTACATATTAACCTTCAAATATTTTCAGTAATATTCTCCATCTGCTATCTGGGGGGCCACTACCAGAAGCTTGTTGGCCAGCATTGGCATTTTAGGCTTCCAGGCTACCTCTAGCACATTGGTGAAGTGTTAAGAGGCGTGGCAGATTTGAATCCTAGTTGCTGCATTGTTATGCAAAATGAGACACACTTTTTCTTTTAGGAATCTAATTGCTCTTTTATTCTCCTGGCCTTGCTTTCTTTTTTTCCTCAAATGTTTCTTTACAATGCAAATGTTTGCTATTGTAAAGAGGGGATTTAGAGACACCTGTTAGGTCCAAAAGATACTTATTGCGGTAGACTGAGGGGAAAAAATAAAATAAAAACAACCCAGTAGATCAGAGGTCCATCTACCTTGGGGGCATCAGAGAGATGCCATTTTTGTAAAGAACATTTAAAATGAATGAGGAATGTGGGGTATCAGAACCCTTGAAGAGGGTGTGGGGAGGGAGGGCTTCCTTCAATGCAGCCTTTCTCTTATGACTTATATCAGTTACAGCCCAGCATCAGGACTAGCTGCACTGTGGTGTTTCACAGAAAATATTCACCACAAGAGCATGTTCAAAGCAGCCTTAGATCTTTTCTTTTGTTCGTTTGTAAAGTGGTTTTTGAGCATTTCTCGTCAAGTTTCTTGAAAAGTGCTTTGACCAACACCTGAGGCTTAGAATTGATAAAAAAAAAAAAAAAAAAAAGTGCCTCGGCTTGTATTATATTGTTAATGCTTGAATTCTGTTTAAAGTATTCCTGACATGGTATAACTAGAAAGTAACACTTTTGCAGATAAGTATTTAAAATTTTTTTCTTTGATTAAGTTTAAGATAAATCATTCTACAGGCCAGTATAAAAGCATATCACATCCTTTTCTAAAAGTTAATTGTGATGCTTCTTCTATTACTGTAATATTTTGACATTTATTATTATGCATTACAGCAAGAGCATAAAAAAAGAAGACTTTTATAAATTATAAAAGTGGTGCTGTCCTCCAGTGTTTTCTTGTTTTTTTTTTTCTCCTTTAGAAGTCTTCCTTTGTAAACAAGGCCTTTGTCAAACTCTCTTAGGTCAGCAGCTTTTTGATACCCCAGAGAAATAATAAATCACTATTTATGACATCTTGACATGCTGCCATGAGGGCAACCGAATTGTCACAAATGTAATACTAAGGACTATTTCCCAGCATTTGCAAGTGGAAGGAGTGTTGGTAGGACCTGATTTAACCACTTTAAGATTTGATTCTTATTGTTTCTGGTCAAGACGATTTTAAGGGACAATAGGGACAAATTCTTTGGTTAACATGAGTGACCTTAGAAAACTATATGAGTTACATTTCTCTTCTGCTGTATTTGTTGTGAGCAGATGAGAACATTTCCGTAGTATGAAAACAACATTTGGGGGCTATTTCTGATTTCTCCTTTTTAATGTAAAAGAATTATGTTCTAAATTGTTTTTTTCCCCTTAAATGTTGTGTTTTGGAGATGTTTTTGGCCAATAGAGGATGTGAATTTTCTGTCACTTTTGGAAGAGTTCTTATTAGGGGACTCTGACCTTTAGCCGGTTAATAAAGTCATGGGTCATTCCCTAAGTAGTTGTGGGTAGAAAATACACATGGTGGTAATTTATTTGATAGCATATTTAGGAAGGCCTGGAGTGATTATTTTTTCTATATAGAATCTTACGACTTTATACTTACAAGGGAGTATAGGAGTTTAAAACTATGTTCTGCCAGAGTCATTATGAAAGAGAGCATATTTATTTACATAAGATATTTATCATTAAGTTAAATGGGATCTTGCAACCTGGATTTGTACAACTGCAGCTTTCTTACTGTTTTATTATGACTTTATTATTACCCATGTTAATATAGCACTTTTTCTTGAAAGTGTAGGATATGTGAGAGAGAGAGCTTTTAAGTAGTAAAAGTTGTAAAGATATCGTTAAAGATGCTTGAATAATTATACCTCAGAAAAACATAGACTAGAGTCAGTGAAATTCAGGAACAAAATAGCTGGTCTTTTGAATGTTTGATACAACCACCTCATTAATTTACACATTTGGAATGATGCTTTAGATATGGAATACAAGATTTTGGCCTGAAACTCTGACATAATGTCCTTTTGGATTTCTGGGTTTGTAATACATTATTATATAATTGAAGCCTAGTATGAATTAGGATATTTTGTTAGATAGCTAAGACTTCCAGAATATTTGAACAATTATAATCTGGCTATATACCTGTAAGATTTAAAACATTTTTAAAAATCACAATATTCTATAGTATTTTTAGGTGGATTAGTATCAATTTAAGTATCAATCTTTTTTTTTTTTTTTTTTTTTTGAGACGGAGTCTGGCTCTGTCGCCCAGGCTGGAGTGCAGTGGCCGGATCTCAGCTCACTGCAAGCTCCGCCTCCCGGGTTCACGCCATTCTCCTGCCTCAGCCTCCCACGTAGCTGGGACTACAGGCGCCAGCCACCTGGCCCGGCTAGTTTTTTGTATTTTTAGTAGAGACGGGGTTTCACCGTGTTAGCCAGGATAGTCTTGATCTCCTGACCTCGTGATCCGCCCGCCTCGGCCTCCCAAAGAGCTGGGATTACAGGCTTGAGCCACTGCGCCAGGCCTTAAGTATCAATCTTTTGCCAGTATATCATCTACATCTATGCAAGCACTAATATTTTAGAAACTTTTTAGAAACCGGCCTAATTTAAATATGGGCTGGCCGTTTTGTAAGTTGATGAATGGGGCCCACAGAAGTTGAAATAATATTTAAAGTTTGAAAACCATTAAATATAATTGAAACTCCCTCCTTTAAAAAAAAAAAAACAAAAAAAAACGACTAAATTCAGAATTTGGAATTCAAAATTCTTTAAAAATGGTAAAAATCTCTAACCAAAAAGAAACATCATATATTGGCTTACAGGTTATCCAAGGGAAATTCTATATCAGTTTACACTTAAAATGCGTTTTTCTGGTTCAGGATGATTCTATATTTCTTTACCTACTTGATGTGGTATATTTCAGTTTTTACCATCCCACTGGGAGATGCGTTATCACACATGGAAACTGGATGTCCTGAAGGAAAGCCCTCTCCCATCTTCCCCCTCTGCTTTGTTGAACTGGGCGTGTAATAAATGGCTTCGCAAATATTCACAATTATTTTGTGGCTTGCTGTTGTGCTATACTAAAAGACCATTAAGCAAAGTCCAAAATTCTGTAAAAAACAGATGACCTGTAATTGATAATTTATGTGTTTTGAAGAATGTACCTGAACATTTAATATTGTATTTATAATAGCATATTGAATACAAATAACAAATGGTAAAGTGCATGGGCCATGTGATACACAGAGAGGGAGATCAGGATGAGCTTTCTTGAGTTGATGGGGTAGATAAGGTCTTTGAGATGGGATAAGGTTGCTGTAGGGGGAGGGCAGAGGTGGGGGTGGTGGCATCTGAGCATCCCAGATCAGAAGAAAGCCCTGAGATCACAAGAGACCCGGCCTGAAGGAACGTGGAAAGACCAATGTACCTGTTTTGACCTGGTTGCCTGGAGCAAGAAGTTCCAGTTGGGGAGAATTTTCAGAAGATAAAGTCGGAGATTGTGGAAAGACTTGACTTGCAGGCTAAAGCATGAATCTTTTACCCAATCTGTATTGGAGGCTTGTCTCAGAAGTTTTGAGCAAGGGAATACATGAACAAAGCAATATTTTAGATTAATCTGGCAAATTGTGGATTGAAGTCCGGAGTGGGAATTAAGCTGTTAGAAGGATCCTGGCAATAATGCGAGCATATGATAGCTCACAAGGTATCTTTATATCTCATATTTTATTTGATTCGTATCAAAATTGAAGTTGTAGTCAGCTACTATTATCTCTATTTTATAGGTAAGGAGGTTGAAACTCAAGTTAAATGAACTCATTTGTTGATTTTTTAAAAGGCATATTAACATCATTAATGGCTGTTACCTATTTTAACTGCAATGAACTTGGAGTTCATTGTTGAATTGTTGCTACTATGAAAGTCAGGGCCAGTTGACATTTAATGAGTGCCTATCATATAACTTTATTTCATTCAGCATATGATGGTTGAGTTTTACTCTTCAGTAAAAATGTGCCATTTCAACCAGAGGTTTTTAAAGTATGTGTTTCAGACTCTTCTTTTTATATGTTTAAAGTATAAATAAACTTATCTTGGCAGACAGAAAAGGAAGTGGCTATTGTTGATTCTTATCAACATCCAGAATGAGGTTGCTTTGCAAAAGGGCCTAACCTAGGAGAGAGAGGCATATGTGTAAACGTACATGACCTACTACCTTTCAGAGTGTCAGGATTTGAAACTAACTTTTTTTTTTTAGTTTGTTAGGTTTTGTTTTGACCAGTTTGCCCAGCAGTTTGGGTTCCACTGAATTTTAAAAGTGATAGTCATCTGTGATTACCTTTGTAACAACTAATGGACATGAGTCTTAGAGTAGAGGATGCTTTGCTAAAGGGTTTCTAACACTTTGAGTTTTCTCGTAAATTCCCTTTTTAAAACAATTCTTCCTTTGTGGGACCATTGTCAGTCCTCATGGAAAGACCATGAAATTGCATCACAGGTAGACTCTTTTGAGATGGCAACTCATGGTATCTATAGGGGTGGTAATGTTAAGAGGCAGGATCCTATTAAGGCAGTGTCTGAGGTTCATGGGGGACTAATTAGCTGCTGCCCGAGTTTGTTGTTATCTTCTGTTGTGCACAGAGCTGCCTCACAGCCTTTGCCAGGTCTGACTCTGGGCAAGGACGGTTCCCAAGGCAGTTTATTTAAAGTGAGGGCAGCAGCTCACACACATCCTAATTTGTTTCCCTGATTGAAAGATGAAGGAGAGTTCACAGAAGCCCAAGGAACAGAGGAAAGTTTTAATCCAACAGCTTTTAAAAAACATATTTGACTTTGAAACGAATGGGAAAGTGTCGTGAATAACCACAAGAATGCTGAAGAAATGTTTTCAATGATTTTCTAGGGTCTTGATGGAGCAACTTATAATGTTAACTTTAAAACCAAGTGTGATTTTTATCTGTGGTATAAATCACATTATGCATTGTTTAAAGTTGCACAGCTCAGACCAAGAAGCAGTGTGGGCCTTGGTAATGTTTCACTGCTTATCCCGACAACCTTGGCCTCTAAAAAAGAAACTTCGGGTAGATTTATTTCCTTTATCTGCATTGCTGTTCTCCTTACCCCCGCACTGCTTCCCCATTAAGAATAACAGTGCTTGAGGCCCAGTTCTAAAGATGCTGCTACTTCTTGTGGGTGAATTATCAATTCCTTTATAGAGAAAGCCACATAGAAAACAAGAGGCAGCCCTTCAGGTCAGGGGAGATGTTCTGAATCAGCAAACAGACATAAAAAGAACTCTTATCTTAACTATCTCCTGAACCTTGCAGTTCTCCTGTAACAGCCAGAACGCTAATAAGACTGGGATCTTCTTAGAGATGTGGACTGGGCCTAACTTTTATTTCTGATATTCCACCTTTAACCTGGACCTCAAAGTTTTTCTGTAAAGTGAGCAGTGAAAAAAGACAGGCTGGAGATCCAAGATTTCCTTGTGCTTTCTTATGAAGTTTGGTGAAGAGCAATTTAAGAGATATTGTCAGGGTGGCTGTGCTTCCCTAAACTCTGTGACTAGAAACCAAAAGTTTCTAGGGAACTTTTTTTTTTTAACGTAAAGGCCTTGCTGAAATGCTACCTTCTCCATTACACTTTACCTAATTCCTTTCTCTCCTCTACCCTCTGAGCTAAAAGTAGTGTCTCCCACTCTATGGCTGTGTTGGATAGTTTAGCTGTACCCCTCCGTGTCCTATAGGATCTTTCAATATTTTTCTCTTGTTGCTACTTATACACAAGTCTCATTTCCCTATCAGACTTCCAGAGTTGTGGGGTAAGCCGTCTCTTCATTTTTGTACCCCCTGCATGCCTTGTACCTGGTAGATACTCGGTATAGTAGGGAATAAGTAACTAAAGCATCGTCGACCTTTTCCGTTTATGACATTGTCTTCATTTCACATTTCAGGGCTTCTCTTTACTTCTCTAGCCTGTGATAAGTTAATATATGATCACAGCCAAAGCCTAGTCCTTGCAAGATATCCCTCCCATTGTTTCTGACATTTTTTTCTTTGTCTTCGACTTTCTAACCCTGCACATCGCTCTGGCCTGGTGAAAACTCTGGTGGAAACATTTCTTGCTTCATCCGTGTAGTAGCTCAGTGTTGGACTGGGAGTCAAGAGATAAAAGGTTCTGCCTGAGGTTTCTCTTCTGTTGCAGATGTTACTTTGGGGAAGCTATGTTTTCCCTTTCTGCCTTACTGCTCTCATCTTTTCAATGGGGGTGTGGCGAAATGTCTCTTCAAGTCACCAGAATTATTAGGAAACACACATAGGTGTGTTCAAATATTACTCTACATGTGGGGGTCTTTGGTGTTTCTGTTGATTACAATTAGACTGTAAGACACAAGTTTTGGAGTGGTGACCCTTAAAATTCCATGAAGTCGAACTTTTAATATGCGGATGGCTGTGCTGAGCCTTTCAGCTAAGGGCAGAGGATGGAGATTTGGCCGAGGGAGGATGACTGTGGTGTTTGGAGCTCTGGAAAGTTCCTCTGGGGCCTCTTCTTTTTAAAAACACACAGTCTCTAGTTGTGAATGTGGGAAAGTGGGAAGTAAGGATGAAATCAAGACAGAGTATACTGCTGAGAAATTCTTGCCTAAGAACATAGTGGTTTGGCCCTCGGGGAGTCCTGGTCTAGGGGAAGATGGGGACCAGCAATGCATGTGTATGGGGAGGTTGCTGTGTCCCCCTCTCCCCAGATACATTTTTGTCATTATGTTGTTAGCCACATACAGATACTTGTGGAGCAGGTTGTTCTTTTCTGTGACAATGTGAAACTCCCTCCTTCTCCCAACACAAAATAAAAATAGATTTTGTGTGTTATTATGTGAGCAGACCTACCACTGCCCTGTGAAGTCCATCTGGGCCCTCTCCTCCAGCCTACCCTACTATGCTTACTGCTCTCATCACCACCCTATCTCTATTGTCTCATTAGTGCTTTGGAGAAGAAAGGGGCAGAGAGTCCAGGGGATACCAGCAGGGCTGGTGAGGGAGAAGCGGAGTTGACCAATACTGGACTTTAAACCTTAATCATACTAACTTAGTAATGATGTGCTGCTTGAGACTAGCACCTCTTTCTAATTTATTTCCCCAGGTTTCTTCATACTGTGGGAAAGTTTAATTATATACCTGAACTGTAAAATAAAGTTGCCACCCGAAATGAAGAGGAAGAATAAGAGGCCAGGATTATAGAGCTCATCTTTGAGAGTCCTCCCCTTGGGTATACTTGGGTGATGGTAGCCACAGCAGATCCTAGGGCAGCCCTGATTTTGCCTTGGGAGTCCATTAATGGACTTTCCAACACACAGGTTTGGATGAAGTCTTCAAGATGCTCTGGAGGCAGCAGGCATCACGTCATGAATGGACAGCTGGAAGGGTCCTTTGAGATACTCCTATCCTGAGCCTGGAGGAAGTCAAGACCCCAGAGGAAAGGCACTTTTCCCAGGGACCCAGAGTTGGTGGTGACCCTGAGACCAGAACCCAGGTCTCTCAGCTCCCAGTGGGACATCAGTGAATATCACATCAAGTTCTATGAGAGTCCAGATCTCTGCCATTCATTAGTTATATGGCATAGGCTAAGTTTCTTCATTTGTTAAACTTTACTGTTAGTCTGAGCCACACACATTCATTGAAGTCCAGGCATCTGAGGTTCTCTTCTTACTAGTTTCCTATATAACATGTTCCTATATTAACATTCCAATTATATGCCCGTAATTTTCCACTTCCCTTGTAAGTTGTTTTCCCTCTAAGACATTTTTAATAGTTTCCTTCAACAAAAAAATGAGAAGCATTTTTATGGGACATATATGAGTAATTACAACATTCTCTGAGATTCCCAGGTGGAAATGATAATGCAAGCGGAAAGTAGCGTTATGGGCTAATATATATTAGAATTTCATATTTAATATGCATCAATTATATTAAAAGTAGGAATATCAGCCTAACTAACTTCAGTATTTGTATCTTCATTGTTCAAACTCGTGGTATATTACTGTAATACCTATTGAAGCTGATTTCAGTGTAAACCGTAACAGGAAGTAAGCAATTTCCTTTTATTCACTAAAAAATAAAAGGGTGTATTAGCGTGCTGATATACATGAAAGAACATTATATCTTGTAGTAGCACTGAATTGACGTCAGCTTCCTAAATTTAAAATGCTGACTGAACCTGTGTGAGGTGTGGAAAGAAAAAAAAAAAAAAAAAAAAAAAGTTACTTCCGTCTGCTTTGTTCATCACAAAGAATAAATAATAACATTGGGCTCTCTAGTGAATTCAAGGCTGTAATTCACTGTTGAGGCTCCTCTGTTGTTTAGAAGCCACTTGTACTGGGTTCCCTTCGTCCTGTTTTGATCCCCTGCTTGTGATCACTCTGAAGTAGCCTTTGACTGCTTTGCGTTTTAGCTCTAATTTATTTGTCAAAATGGTCTAAATTCTTGCCTACACTTTAAGGATATCTTTATGGGAACACAACTCAAACACTGACCGCTCTGTGGTTTTTATTTATAAAATTAACTGAAGCCGGCTGCAGTGGCTCACACCTGTAATCCCAGTGGTTTGGGAGGCCAAGGTGGGAGGATCACTTGAGGCCAGGAGTTCAAGACCAGCCTGGGCAATATAGTGAGAGTCTGTCTTTACAAAAGATAAAAAAAAAATTAGCTTGGCATGGTGGTGCCGCCTGTGGTCCTAGCTACTTGGGAGGCTGGTGGGGGAGGATCACTTGAACCTAGGAGTTTTGAGGCTGCAGTGAGCCATGAGCTCTCCACTGTCCTCCAGCCTGGGCAATAGAGAGAAGCCCTGTCTCTTAAAAATATGAAAAATTAAAGTTAAAATTAAAGAGTTGATTTTATTAATAGTTGGACCTTGAAATTTCCTCTGCAGTGGATTCATCAGATAATTTTTGAGCTATGACTATATGCTGGTTGAGGTGCTGGGAACGTGGAAGGGAAACCGAGCATGCCCTGCCTTCATGGCCCTCATACTCTAGAGATTCAGTGCAAGCGATGGGTCGCTAGGAATGGAAAGAATGTGTTTTTTGTACTGCCCTTCCAGTCCGTCATTCCCCTGTGGGTAAAGAGCCCTGCTATGGTGACTAGGCCACCACAGTCTCATTCCATCTCTGCCACTAAATAATGGGTAAGCAAATCACTTAGGGTATGTCAGTCTGTCCTTTGTAAGGTTGACAGCAAGAACTTTCTCCATGTACAGGTGTGTGCCTCCAAGGTAACATCATAATATAGAGCAATTGCTAAAACTGTTGCTAGTGGTATTCAGCTATCTTGCTGGCATCATTGATCTCTATCAGAATGTGAAAAACAGCTTATTTACTCATTCTGGCTCATATCCAAGATGCAGTTGTACCCACTCTATGAGGCATTTCCAATGGGGATGCCAAGAAGCCTTAGAGTGTGGGTGGTGGAATATAATTTTGCTGAAATTGTAGAACCAGAATTTCCACACCTTGTCTGTGGTGAGCTCTGATCCAGTAGTCATGGATGACTTCTCTCAAGATTCTTGACCAGGGCCAGGTCTGGGACAAATCCCTGTTTTTTTTTTTTTTGTTGTTGTTGTTTTGTTTTTGAAATGGAGTCTCACTCTGTTGCCCAGGCTGGAGTGCAGTGGTGTGATCTCAGCTCACTGCATTCTCGCCATTCTCCTGCCTCAGCCTCCCGAGTAACTGGGACTACAGGCGCCCGCCACCACTCCTGGCTAATTTTTTTATATTTTTAGTAGAGACGGGGTTTCACCATGTTAGCCAGGTTGATCTCGATCTCCTGACCTCGTGATCCACCTGCCTCAGCCTCCCAAAGTGCTGGGATTACAGGCGTGAGCCACTACACCCAGCCAAATCCCTGGTTTTAACTGTCCTAGGGGTCTCTGCTTCAATTAATTAGCTGGCAAGAGGATCACATCTTAAACTGTCCCTCCTGATCACTTCTGGTAGAGTGGAGTTGGTGGGGAAAGCAGTGCTAAGTAAGGGTGGCCATTTGTTGTGGTGAGACTACAGCTGGGTTTTTCACACGTGTCATTGCATTGAAATATCAAAAGAAGAACCATTAAATAAAGTAGCTAGTAGTTACATATATGAGTATTTGAACCCATATTTGTCTGATTCCTGTAGCTTTTGCTTTTTTCATGATTGGGACTTCTCTTTCATTCTCAGATTAGAAGATTGTATTTTTCCCCGTTTAACTATCTTGAAGTTTTGAATGCCCACTCACTTATGAAAATGAGTCTTGGTTGGATACTTTTGAGAGGGTTCTGTATTTTAAAGGGTTTGTGGGGGTTAATGACTTGTAAGTTGTCCAAGGCAGTAAGTAATGGAGAGCATCTGTTGACTTAAGTAATAAATTTCAAACTTGTTTAGAATTCTGCTTATGTGTTAAATTTGAGTTTCTCCAGTGAGTCTTTTTGTATCTTAGATGATTTATATTTTTCTGGGGAATCATTTAGTGTGTGTGTTTTTTTAAACAAGTGGTCTTCATAAAGACTAGGGCAGATGGATGTATATCACACTCACTCAAACATCTGGAATAGACAGGGCAGCTCTGTTTGATGTTTGTTACAGAAATGGCACCATCAAATGCTAACAACTGTTTTATTCTGATCTTAACATCATGTTTAAAACATGCCTTCCTTTTTTCTGCTTTTCAACTTAGCATTACTCTACTGACTGGCAGAGACAGGAGAAGTAGATGTCCACGCCCACAGACCCTGGTGCGATGCCCCACCCAGGGCCTTCGCCAGGGCCTGGGCCTTCCCCTGGGCCAATTCTTGGGCCCAGTCCAGGACCCGGCCCTTCCCCAGGTTCCGTCCACAGCATGATGGGGCCAAGTCCTGGACCTCCGAGTGTCTCCCATCCTATGCCGACAATGGGGTCCACAGACTTCCCACAGGAAAGCATGCATCAAATGCATAAGGTAAGAGTTTGTTCTTCCATTCAAACTCGACTTCTGATAAGTGGATGGCTAATATTTCTGATAACCCCATCCCCCTTTCTACTGTTGTTGACAAGAAAATCAAGCAAGATCTTTTTCTTATGTATCTCATATATTATTAAAAACGCATATTGTGAGGTACTTTTGTTGCTACAGATGTTGCACCAGTTACGAAGATCAGATGTTGACTTTTTAAAATACTGAGATAGACTATGCAGTTCTGACAAGTAGATCCTGTGATTTGTGGGTTGAAGGTATTTTTGTCTTGGCGAATTAGTGTATTAGTCTATAAGTCTTATTTTTTCCTATCTGTGTTAAGTAACTTATCCACTAATGAACATACTGAAAATTATTCTTTCCTAAAAAGGTTGACATTTATTAACAAAAATTAGATCCCAAAGAGTAAAAGGAAAAAGTCTTTATCTAAAGGATTTTTGGAAAAGGACTTTATTGAAATTAAATAGTTTCTAGGGAATCCTTAAAATGCACATTGCTGTCTCTCTGGGAAGCAGTTTTATTCTGGTTTTGGAAGAAGGTTCTGATTTTTGCAGAGCTCACGTCCAGCTGTTTGTTTCTGGACTAAGGTTATAATTATCCTTTATTTATGAGGCTTGGATTGTTGCTGTGGGGATGATCATATCTGTACCATTTGGCATTATGCCTTCACAGGAGATGCAAAGAAGAGAGAACAGCCTTTTGAGAAAGTAAACAAGATCCTCTGTGACAGTTTGCTTTGAAAGTAAGCAATAGCCAGGAAAAATCTATGAGGACATTACATACTACCTGAACGTTTTGCCTAATGAGACACATAGAGGTTTTACACTCCTTGGGATGATATCACAGGTGGATAGGGTGGCAGGGCTGCTTCTTGACATTAAGTAGGTGTATTCATTAGGATTCTCCAGAGAAACAGAACCAATAGGAGATAGAGATAAATGTAACAAGAGACTTATTATGAGGAATTGGCTTACACAATTATGGAAGCCGAGAGTCTATTATCTGCAGTCACCAAGCTGGAGACCCAGCAGAACCTGTGGTATAGTTCCAGTCTGAGTGTGCAGGCCTAAGAACCAGGAGAACTGATGATGTGCATTCCAGTCTGAGTCCAAAGAGCCCGAAGAGTCAACGTCGTAAGTTCAAGTCTGAGGGCAGGAGAAGACCCAGCTTAAGCAGTCAGGCAGAGAGAAAGCTTCTCCTTTCCTCTAGCTTTTATTTATTTATTTATTTTTCCTATTCAGGCCCTCCATGGATTTTGGATGAGGCCCACGACATTGCTGGAGGCAATCTGATTTATTCAGTCTAAGAATTCAAATGATAATCTCATCCAGGAATACCCTGACAGACATACCCAGAAATAATGTTTAATCGAATATCTAGGCACCTGAGGCCCCGTCAAGTTGACACATAAAATGAACCATTACAGTAGACAAGCTGTGGAAGATCCTGGCTTAAAAGAAAAAGATTACCACAGAAAAGAGCAAGTCTTTCCTCTAGTTACGTAGGACTTCAGGTCAGTTTTAGGGTAGGGCATCAGAGCCCAAAAGGGAAGATCCTTTTGTTAAATATGTTGTAATTTGATGATTTTTCAAATCAGGAGAGTAATATATGATTATTTTGAAAAGGAAAACAATACTGACATAAACAGATAATCCTACCTTTACTCCAAGTAACAGCTTGTTGTACATGCTTTTTCTATCTTACTTTTCTGTATGTTCATTAAAAATACTGTATAAGCACAGATATGTATATATTGGTGTAATTTTTTTGTTACTTTTACTATTATAGAATCATATTGTCAATGTTACTTACTCTGAAACTTCCTTTTTGTCATTTAACAATGTATTATGGGTATCCCTATAACATTCCCTAGTTTCTGCCTCCTTTTTTAACAGATAAATTTGTTAGCTCGTCAGAGCTCTAGAGAAATAAAGCTGCTTGTTTTCCGTGTCATATTTTTCAGGGAACCTATTGAACGTATTGACATATGCAAGTCCTGAAATTGTTTTGTGTTGAGATTAAATTAATTTGGGAGCTATATTCTAGATCTGATCAATGACTTGTAAACCTTCCTCTAAGTGGCTTACGTAATTTCAGAATAATTTGAAGATATCTCACCTTCAAAATGAAAGATAAAATGTGAGGGAAATACTTAGCTAAACTTTATTGTTCTTTAGCACTTAAAAATTCATTGTGTGAGTGTTGGGTCAGTTTTGTGTTTTTCTCCTGGATCGTTTGTATTTATTTATTTATTTATTTATTTTTGAGATGGAGTCTTGCTCTGTCTCCCAGGCTGGAGTGCAGTGGAGTGATCTCAGCTCACTGCACGCTCCGCCTCCCGGGTTCACGCCATTCTCCTGCCTCAGCCTCCGGAGGAGCTGGGACTACAGGTGCCCGCCACAGCACCCGGCTAATTTTTTGTATTTTTAGTAGAGATGGGGTTTCACCATATTAGCCCGGATGGTCTCGATCTCCTGACCTCGTGATCCGCCGGCCTCGGCCTCCCAAAGTGCTGGGATTACAGGCGTGAGCCACCGCGCCCAGCCTCTCCTGGATCGTTTTTATTGTTATCTCTTTTGATCCCTTCATTTTATGTCCTAGCATTTTTATTACACTTTCTCATATTCTCTCTACCCTCTTAAATACTCCTTTTTTTGTATTGCTTTGCTCGCATTCTGTGAGGTTTGCATTTTTTGCCATCCTGCTTCTTAGCCCCAGCCCCTCAGATAGTTCCCTGCATGAGGATCTGGGTGAGGGTTTAGAGCTCACACCTGCTGACCAGATGCCTTCACTTTTTTCCATTCTTTTTATAGGCAGCTTTATTTCTTGTCTTATTCTTCCTTCTCCCTCTGAGGCTTCAGCTTTTTGCTTTTCAACATTACTGGAAATAAATAAACAAGTGGCCTAAATACATCTGCTGTGTTGCTTTGATTTCCTCTCTATTATTACTATTTAACAGACTCAGTGACACTCTTTATACTAGATTCTTCCCATTTTTCTTCTGAACATCCTCTTTATGATACATTTTTCTTCTTTTCAAGTGCATACTTTTGACTCTGCAGAAATTAACTTTCTTTTCTCCAAAACTGCAAACTCTCATACTTTCTTGCTTGAAGTCATTTGGTTTCTATAAACTCCTGGAAATATTTCTTTCAGGCTGTTTTGAAAATTGCTATTACAGTTTGGGGAGGAATAGACTTTTCCCTTTTCAAACACATGCTCCATTGCCCAATTCTGGATTGGATTAATGTCGATTCAATAGCTGTTTATTGCATGTCTGTCACATATTATGCCTCAAGTTTTGGGTCCAGCCCCTGTGTTCATTATTTATTTCTAAACCGTGCCTTTAACCTTTTCCATTCCTCTTCCCTCTGTAGTATAGCTTTATCTGTTGCACACTCTTTCCCTTTCAGTATTCACCCCCATTCACGGCTCTGTCCTGTCTGTTCCTCTCTTTCCAACTGCCATGGAACTCTGTGGTTTCAACTTTTTAAACTTTCCATCATTCCTTTCCTTCCAATGGAGAAAAATTACCAAAAACTGGATCATCACAGATGTGTCCAACAGCCGTCCTTCAGACTTCAGACTAACTTCAACATATAACAGGTTTCAAGATTACTTACCAGGGTATGGAAAAATAGCCTATATTTGTCTACCTTGTGACCAGGGCTTCATTTTCATTGCCCGTTTCGATATTACCAAAAAAAAAAAAAAAAAAAAAAAAAAAAAGAGAAAAAATCCTCTGTTTAAAGACTTAACATTTGACTTACAGATAGTTTGCTGATCATTTTGGTCTAGTCTCCTTTTTTTTTAACTCTAGAACGGGTAGTAAATGATTGTGCCACACTTTTGAAGAACTTAGGAAGGGGTCTGAAAACTCCAAATAGAAATGTTTTCCCTTATAGAGGTGTCTAACTGATGTCCTTTAAATGTTTCAGCCCATCGATGGGATACATGACAAGGGGATTGTAGAAGACATCCATTGTGGATCCATGAAGGGCACTGGTATGCGACCACCTCACCCAGGCATGGGCCCTCCCCAGAGTCCAATGGATCAACACAGCCAAGGTTTGTGTCAGCTACACACCTGATACTGGTTCCCCAGCATAGTCTTTCAGTCTTTCCTGTTGGATGTTTTAATTATGACTTCCAAAGAATGTATCTAAGGAAGATCAAATCCAGCAGGGTTTCTTTTCCTTATAGAAATCTACCTCCATCCTCACCAATACAATCTGATGATTTGTATGGGAAATTTTATTTCTGAAGTCCTAGTAATTTTACTAGCCATCATGTGTGCAAGCAGTCTGCAGAGTGCTCTGTGTACTTTATCCAGAATCTTTATCGTAATCTTTTAAGGTGAATTATGTTATCCCAGTTTTATAGATGGAGAAGATAAAGCTGGACAATTTACTTTGTTTTGCTAAGTTTACATGTCCAATCGGTGAGAGGGCCAGAAAGAGAATCTAGGCCTGCTTCCCAGCAACAGTGTAGATGTGAAGGTAAGGTGAACTACCTGTGTCCCTTAAATTGCATGCTTATCCATCGTCTATAAGGCAGCTTTATCTGGCAGTGAAATTACATGTCATTTCTGGTGGGTGGCTAGGCCTGTCATAGCAAATTACCACAAACAGAAATGTATTTTCTTATATAATTCTGGAGGCTAAGTCTGAAATCAAAGCATCAGCAGGGCCATGCTCTCTCTGAAGGCTTTGGAGAAGAATCCTTCCTTGCTTCTTCCTGGTTTCTGGTGGTTGCCAACAATCCTTGGCATTCCTGGACTTGCAGATGCATCACTGCAGTCTCTGCCTTAGTATCCACATGATTTTTTTTCCTGTCTGTCTGTCTGTGTCCAGATTTTCTTCTTTTTTTTGAGCCGGAGTCTTGCTCTGTCGCCCGGGCTGGAGTACAGTGGCGCATCTCTGCTCACTGCAAGCTCCGCCTCCTGGGTTCACACCATTCTCCTGCCTCAACCTCCCATGTAGCTGGGACTACTGGCGCCCGCCACCATGCTCGGCTTCTCCTGCCTCAGCCCTCCCATGTAGCTGGGACTACAGGCGCCCGCCACCATGCTTGGGTAATTTTTTGTATTTTTTTTAGTAGAGATGGGGTTTCACCATGTTAGCCAGGATGGTCTTGATCTCCTGACCTCTTCATCTGCCTGCCTCGGCCTCCCAAAGTGCTGGGATTATAGGTGTGAACCACCGTGCCCAACCCAGATTTTCTTCTTTTTATGGGGACTATTCATTGGATTAGGGCCTTCCCTAATGCAGTATGGCCTCATCTTAACATGATTACAGCTACAAAAATACTGTTTCAGGCCGGGCCTGGTGGCTCAAGCTTGTAATCCCAGCGCTTTAGGGGGCTGAGGTGGGCAGATCATGAGATCAAGAGATGGAGACCATCCTAGTCAACATGGTAAAACCCTGTCTCTACTAAACATACAAAAATTAGCTGGGCATGGTGGCGCATGCCTGTAGTCTCAGCTACTCAGGAGGCTCAGGCACGAGAATCGCTTAAACCCGGGGGCAGAGGTTGCAGTGAGCCGATGTTGCACCATTGCGCTCCAGCCTGGCGACAGAGCAAGACTCCGTCTCAAAAAAAAAAAAAAAAAGAAATAAAATACTCTTTCAAAGTAAGGCACATTCCCAGGTACTAGGGGTTAGGACTTCAACATATTTGGAACACAATTCAATTCAACTCACAACAATGGCTAAAAGAAATACGGCATATTTCTTTTCTTCTTCATACGTAACAAGTCCTCTTTCTTTTCCTCACTGTTGAAAACTATTCAGGTACCTCAAAGCCTTTTAATATAATGTAGCCTAATTTCAGAGTCATTATGTGGTCATTTCAACATGTGACGGGCATGAGTTAATCTAGCACTAATTGACATTAATATGTAGATATTCTAATTCAAGGTTTATGGTTTATGTGTTGCTATATATAATCTTGTGTAATTAATGTGTGTGTTTCCTCCATCCATGATCAGATATCCATCTACCCGAGGGAAGACTTTTGGCTGTGAGGATTTAGAGAAGTCTAAGCACAGTTGTTTCCTTTTGAAATATAAATAAGCAAGTCGTGGAGGCATAGGAGTGCCTCCCCACTAATATTTGAACAGGCTTTTGAACATCCCAGACTCTTATCTGAATTTTAGTGGCAGGCAGGCATAATTGTTGCAGATAACTCATAGAATCTTGACCATGTCAGAAGAGCAGCCTAAAGCTCTGGGACTTTTTGCTGTACAAGAAGAAAAAATTTGACTCGTTCACTGTTATGAGTGAAGTAAGACAGTATTTCCAGGCTTATCATTTAAATTTGGAGGGGCCAAGTATATTCATGGAGCTAATTTAAACCTATATATATATATATATATATATATATGTATTTTTTTTTTTTTTTTTTTTTTAGGCACAGTCTCCCTCTGTTGCCCAGGCTGCAGTGCAGTGGCGTGATCTCAGCTCACTGCAACCTCTGCCTCCCAGGTTCAAGCGATTCTTCTGCCTCAGCCTCCTGAGTAGCTGGGACTACAGGCGTGTGCCACCACACCCAGCTAATTTTTGTATTTTTAATAGAGACAGGGTTTCACCATGTTGCCCAGGCTGGTCTTGAACTCCTGACCTCAGGTGATCCACCCTCCTCAGCCTCCCAAAGTGCTGGGATTACAAGCATGAGCCACTATGCCTGGACTTAAACCTTTATTTTTAATACCTGGGAGGTATAGATGAGTGATATTTAGTGATTCTTAAAGCCAGGTGCTTACTTTTTCTGCTCCAGTCATTGCAGTAACTCTAATAGTGGAGTCCTAGGAAAATCTGAAAACTAAAACCACTTCAAATGCACAAATCGTAATTGAGAGCATTTTTACTTTTATTTCTGTGATCACTTGGCTCCTCTCTTCAACGTAAGAATGATGTCTTATTTATCTTGGAATCCACAACACTTGACATGATATCTAGCAATTGGCTATATAGATATTAGTAAATTTTGTTCAATTAGGTGTGGAAGTTTGTGTATTAAAGAGTCAACAGTTTAAAATGATCTCAACTTTTATGTAATTTCAATGAAGTATAATAACTTTAAATGCAAAGGTCTGCATTAAAGGGAATCAGAATTAACATGTAATATTCTCTAAAATAGTAAAGTGCATTGTAGGCTGAGGAATGAGTTATTTTAGGGTGTATTTTTGAATAAAGCAGTATTAGTATAATGCAGTCCTATTTTATATAATGATCTAAAAAGAATTTAGACTTGGTAATAGCACGTGTCTTTAAAAAACTCATTGTGAAAAGCCATTTATTAATATAAAAACACAGGAACAGAGAGATGTGGTATTGATTGGAAGGCTGCGAGCTTTAACTACCTAGCAACCTATTAGGTTATTTTAGGGTGTTGGTCAAGAAGCAAAGCCATTTCCTTCAATAAATACCGAATTGTGTACCTTATGGTCCCAACGATAACATTGTTTATTTTTAGTCCATTGGATAGAAACCCTTCAAAGGCAGGTATATATTTAAGTTTTGTGTGTGTGTGTGTGTGTGTGTGTGTGTGTGTGTGTGTGTGTGTAGAGAAAATTCATATAATATTGGCACTTAGAAGTTCCAGATCGTTAATAGGAGAAAGGTTATTGCATCTCTCTGAGGCAAGGTGAAACTCGGGAGATAATAGCCCTTGAAAACTAGGGAAAGAAAACTGCCACTTTTGACTTCTTTCGAACGAGCAAATCATACAGGATTCCAAAAAGAGCAGAATCTGCATCAACACTGTCATCCTACTGACAAATGTATATTCACTCTCGGGCAATTTCTTCACTCTGTTTTCTCAACTAAAGATAATTACCAAAATATGTGATGTTGTTGTATCACTTAGATTCTGTTTTTCTTCAAGTTTTATGGGATGCTATTCCTGTAGAAATAAAAATCTCTATTTTTAATAACATACTGTGACAGAATGATTCTATTCACATCCCCTACAAATTCTGGGAAATAATTCTCACTTCCGTTTTCTTCTGATCAAATTTGAGGTGAAATTTTGTTGTACTGACTAACTCAAAAATGATTTTTATTTCACTCTCAATTTTTTGGATCAAATTTGAGGTAAGTTTTTTTTTGGTATTGATTTGCCAGTGACCAGGTTCTTTTTTTCAGAGTTTAAATTGTTATGCTTAATGTAACTGTCTCACCTTCATAATGTTGCCTTGTTCATAATTTCAAAGAGTGATGTAAGACATAGTGTTACACATGAATTTAGACTAGATTGCCTAATATTTTGGTTCATTGTATTAGGCATCTTATGATTTGCCATGAGTGAGATTCTAATTGATGACCCTAGGAAATAGGAAAGACCGGAAATCAGGAAATGTATGACTAATTTTAAGCCCTGGTCATGTCTCTTCTACTGTGAAAATGGTAGCAGGTTTGGTGGGAAGATTTTCCTCCTGTGGTAAACTCAGGGCTGGCCAGAAAGACGTCATAATGAATAGACTACCAGTTTGTACTAGAATTACAATTAAGGGGCTAATGTAAGCCTTCTTAAAGAAGCATGTTAATGCTGAAGTTAAGTGTCTGTTATTGATATTCTCTAAGTGTTTATTGTTGTAATAACAACATGTTGGGATTTAAATTTCTGCTAGTCTTGCAGGCTTTCAAGGGAATTTTCTTGGCTATTTTATATAACCAACTCAAACCCTAAACTGCATGGTGTGTGTGCTTCCTCACGGAGTAGGGATTTGTGGAATGAAATTTAGCAATTCTTCTATTTACCTTTAGGGCAGGATTTCCCTGAATAGAGTTCTACTTCTCATCAAATGGTGGAGTAAAACCCATTCTTGGTTTAGGGGATCACGCTAAATTTGCCTCCCTCTCCAAATGACAGTTGGAGATAAAAGTAACTGAATATTTTATTTTCTTTGGGCTTGTGAATTATGAGGGTGAATCCCCAGTTGTGGGCAGTCATATATTCTCGGGCCTCTGTGATTCTGCAGATGCACAGAGCTCTTTCAGTTCAAACTTTTCTTAGGTTTGAGCATGCAGCAGGAATTTAATAAACACTTATGTGATGACCTTTGTGAGAACTGTGACACGATTACATTTATTAAAGGGCAGAGACTTTTCATCCATCTGTGTATGTAATGCTGTGTTCTGGGACACCTTTGACTTGATTAATTGGCACTTTGTTTCAGCTCAAGGACACCTTTTGGATTGCTTTAGGCCACTTTGTTCTCTCCTTCATCTTGGATCTCCCTCCAGCAATGTTCAGTCATGCTTTTCTAGGAATTCTATGGCTAAGCTATGCAGATCATCTCCTGAAATAAGTCCCTTGAGGTTTTTTTGTGCATTTTGATTTTTCTTCCCCAGAAAAGTGTTCTTAAATTTCCCATTTAGATCTCTTAGAAACCAAACAGTTTACTCTCATTTTTATGTTATATCACAAGTGGTTCTAGAAGGTTTTTGAAACTTTCAAGTCCCTGACTTATTTTCATATAACCAAATTTATATGAATCATGGAAAGGGCATACCTTGGTTTAAATCTTGAAGCTGCCAAGAGTTAATTGTGTGACTTTGGGTAACTGGTTTACTCTCTGAGCCTCATTTTCCTCATTTTAAAAAATGTGGTAACAGTATATATCTTTTAGGGTTGTTGTAAGGGTTGAAGAAATAATGTATGCTCTACCCATATCTTCTTGATTCCCATTACCATTTCTACACCCCCACCAGCCTGATTTCCTGTGCCCAGAATCACTGTCTTGGTTCACTTCCATCTACCTTTCCCACATATGGCAAAGTCCCTGGAGAACAATAATCTTTAGAGCATTAGTCATAACCAGTGACTTAACCAGTGACTGCTGATTGCAGGAGTGTAAATACCTCAGCTTCTTTACCCCTTTCCTGGAATAATTTGGAGGCAAGTTATTTACCATATATTCTAAAGTTTCTGCACTGAATTAATCTTCAGATACCCACTGCAGCAGCTGGTTTGATAATACCCCCCCCTTATTGGCTGCCTTCCCTTCCTTATATTACCTTTTCATACCCCTATTAGTGTCCACGCACCTTCCCAGTAAATTGCCAGTACTCAATCCTTAAATAAGGCTCTGCTACTAGGGAGAACCCAACTGTGATAGTTGAGTGCAAGTCAACTCCTTGCATAGTACCCACAACATGTAGGCACTCAATAATTGCAAGTTATTCATAACATGCATAACAATAAACCAAGTGTTCGCTCTCCACCTGAGACATTCTTTATTCCCCATTGAGATATATCAGGTGCCATCAGGTTTTGTTCTCGCAGTTGGAGCTACTTTTACCATTCAGTACTGTCCCTTGGTGCCTTTCCTTTAGGTGAACAACAACCACTAACAGTTTACCTTCTAGGACTATTGATGTGGCTATTGATCACTTGAAGTGTGGTTAGTTCAAATTGAGATGTGCTTTAAGTGTAAAATATTTAGCAGATTTCAAAGTCTTAGTATGAAAAAAAAGAACGTAGAATATCTCACTAACAATTTTTATGTTTTAAAATGATGTTTTGGATATGTTGGTTTAAATAAAATACATTTAAATTAACTTCACCTGCTTTTTTTTTAACATTTTAAAAGTGGCTACCAGAAAATTTTAAATTTTACATATATATAAAGCACATATTACTATATTAAAATCTTAAACTACATGTAATTAATAAATGATATGTCATTTAAATTTCTATCAGACAGTTGCTGCAGACAATTATTAGAGTATTCAGGGATATCTCTCTTTCAGGGTTGTCAGGGGCAGCCTGTGATTTTCTTTTGTGCTTTCTTTTAGGTTATATGTCACCGCACCCATCTCCATTAGGAGCCCCAGAGCACGTCTCCAGCCCTATGTCTGGAGGAGGCCCAACTCCACCTCAGATGCCACCAAGCCAGCCAGGGGCCCTCATCCCAGGTGATCCGCAGGCCATGAGCCAGCCCAACAGAGGTCCCTCACCTTTCAGTCCCGTCCAGCTGCATCAGCTTCGAGCTCAGATTTTAGCTTATAAAATGCTGGCCCGGGGCCAGCCCCTCCCTGAAACGCTGCAGCTTGCAGTCCAGGGGAAAAGGACGTTGCCTGGCATGCAGCAACAACAGCAGCAGCAACAGCAGCCGCAGCAGCAGCAGCAGCAACAGCAGCCGCAGCAGCAGCCACCGCAACCACAGACGCAGCAACAACAGCAGCCGGCCCTTGTTAACTACAACAGACCATCTGGTAGGTTAATACGCAACCAAATGAGTAATGCCATGGTCCAACTCGGATAAGAAAGACTGCTCACACACCAAAACACTGGGTTGGTACAAGCCCAGGGCTGACATAGCCTTTTGTTATACCCCACTGGCTCTCTATCCTTGCTCCACTCAGACGGCCAAGATTCTTGGTCTTCCTCTGCTGTTGAGACCTAGGGCAGTGTTTCTTAACCTTAAGAGGTGCTTGTGCAAGCTGGAGACCCGGGGAAAAAGCACCCGTGATTTTGCATTCTCTTTCAAGAGGTTCAAGGTTTCTTGGAAGCGCATCCACACACCCAAGGTTAAGAACCTCTGGACTTAGTGCCTTTCATCCCCAAAACTCACTGCTCAAATCAGTCCCACTAGAGCCATTTTATAATTTGTTGATTTGTTTATTTCTATCCCTTTTTGTTATGAAGAACATCTGGAGAGGCTTACAAGAAGCATGCCTGTTGTAAAATAATTATGAGTAGAAAAATCAGAAACAAGGGAAAATAGAAAAAAAAGTAAGAAATGGAGGTAAGCAAGTAGGGCTGTAAAAGCTCTCATAGTTGCTGTGTTTGCTTCAAAGATGACTTGAGTTTCTTGACAATCGGAGCCAAAAGGAGACAAAGTCCTGTATCTAAGTCTCGCCATTTCGAAGGAAGTTCTTACCAATTTCTCAGAAAAGGCCATTTTTAGCATGAGAGTATAGAGTTGATTTCCCACATGGGATTATTTTTTAAATTATTATCATAATCATTATTGTAAGAGGCACTGCATGATAGAAACATCAATAGCATTTGTTCATAACAGACTAACAGATTCAACATGGCCTATTTCTTATACACCTTGGGATGAAATCTGAAGCTATGACATTATACAATGGGTAGAAATGATATAATCCTTTGCATGGCCTCTTGGTCCTCAGTCTTGATCCCATTGATAGACTTCAGAGGTGCAGGGGACTGTGGACTGTGGAGTAATCTTCCATGAAGGTTGTTTTCTCTAGGAAGCGTTTTGTTAAAGAACTGGAAAAGCAGAGAGTTTATGGGTCGATTCTAATGAAAGCTTTGGATTCTAGGGAATGAGGTACTTCCTTGACATCGATACCATTTCCTCTGAGTGGTTTCCATTCATTTAGGCAAGTTCTGACACGCAGGTTGTTGCAAACAATTAGTTTGGGATATTGGTACTCTTCCTGGGTTTTGGGCCTTATACCGTGGGAGAGAGTTCAGATTAGTATTTTTTTTAATTAATATTCTGCCTATTGAGTTTGTATATGTTTATTTTCTGGTAGAGGCAGCTCCAAGAGTAGGCTTACCTAAGAGATATACTCATCTTATTAATTGTTATAGCTTTAAGAATGGATGTCTTAGTAAGTCTGAGCTACTGTAATGAAAGGTCATCAACTGGGTGGCTTATAAACAGTGAATTTGTTTCTCACAGTTCTGAATGCTGGGAATTCCAACTTCAAAACACCAGCAGATTCAGTGTCTGGTGAGGGCCTGCTTCCTGATTTATAGATGGCTTCCTTCTCACTGTGTCCTCACATGGCAGAAGAGACAAGGCAGCTCTCTGGAGCCTCTTTTATAAGGGCACGAATCCCAATTATGAGGACTCTTCCCTCATCAAGTACTCACCTCCCAAAGGCCTCACCTTCTAATATCATCTCCCTGGGAATTAGGATTTTAACATATGAATTTTGAGGGGACCATAAACTTTCAGACCATGGCAGTGGGTTTTAAAAGGGCAAGAAAATATTTCATCTCCAGATTTCTGTGTGGCTACCATGGAGGCATTTGGTAGGTGGAGGATCATAGAGGACTGAGCTTTGGGAACTGGAAAAGTTATACAGGAAATTGCAGAAAAGGGCAGTTTGAACCCTAAAAGTATTTAGAGGTTTTAAAACTGCAAAACTCCAGCTCTTGAGAATGCAGCCAGATAGAAGAAAAAAGCACATATGTATATGTGTGTGTGTGGCTTATCCTCACTGAGTGCCTGCTGGCCTACTCGTGCCATTCTCAGTGATAAGTCCTTTGCATGTGTCACACAACTAATGATGGAGAGTCGGGATTCAGACCCCAGCAATTTGACTTGAGAACTAATGTTCTTAACCACTTTCCCATATTGGCTCCTTCGTGGCAAAAAGGCTCATGACAAGGGAAAAAACCTATCACAAAGTCTGGGTACCAAGATGCAAGCATTTTACTTCTGTGTGTAAAGAGACAGTATCTGTACACCTTACTTCGAGCCTGTGAGCCTTTTCCCTCTTACTCTGGGACACAGTATCAACAAAATTTGTAATCTTTTACCGGCCCAAGCACTGGTATTTTAAAGAATGATCTAGACTCAGTAGTAAAAGATTCCAAGATACCATTTAAGAATGTAGGAAGCAGGCCGGAAACAGTGGCTCCTGCCTGTAATCCCAGCACTTTGGGAGGCTGAGGTGGGCGGATCCCGAGGTCAGGAGATCGAGACCATCCTGGCTAACATGGTGAAACCCCATTTCTACTAAAAATACAAAAAAATTAGCCGGGCGTGGTGGCGGATGCCTGTAGTCCCAGCTACTCGGGAGGCTGAGGCAGGAGAATGGTGTGAACCTGGGAGGTGGAACTTGCAGTGAGCCGAGATCTTGCCACTGCACTCCAGCCTGAGTGACAGAGCAAGACTCTGTCTCAAAAAAAAAAAAAAAAAAAAGAATATAGGAAGCAGAATGATTTGTTTGAGAAACTTTTTAAATCCAAGGTTAAAATAATATGACCGAACAAAGTAGTAAAATTTAAAGGATGAAGTTCCATTTATCTGGATACTTATACACAATAAACGCTTCGCGTCCTAATAAACCCAATCCTGAGTTCATTTTCTGGCTCATTTTCAGAAGAGAGGGCTCTATTCCTTTTTTTTTTTTTTTTTTTTTAAACCTGGCTCCAGAACCTACGTCTTCCGTCATCAGGTGCCTGTCATTAAAGGGAATTCATTTTATTACTCACTGCTCATGTCTTTTTAAATTGTCAACAGTCGGGGCTTCGTTAGAAATGACAATATTTGGGCAGGTAGGGTTTTATGGAAGAGTGGAAAGGAGACATGAATGAAGGAGGAAAGAAGATATCTCCTTCAAATAGAATGAGCCCATTCTGTCACTGAGAGGGCACCTCCATTTGACAGCATTGCTGAACTTGTCCCCACATCACAGGTTTCATGAGGGAAACAGATAACCTTACTTGCAAAAAATAATTGTTTTTTTAGATTGGCTTTTAGAAAAGTAAAAATAAGGCATGACTTTCTTTTTAAAGTTAATATTAGTCTATTTATTGTTTATCTCCTTTTTATAAAATAATTACTTTTAAACACCCCTGCTAATATTTCAGGATGTTATTCACTTATGTAGAGGTAGTTGTGTTCCCATTTTGCTTCTGTTCCATTTCCTAGTGTTATTCATGTGTGAAGAGAATCTTTTTGGCCGGGGTGGTCTGCCTCAAATCTACTCCAAAGTTATAATTCACCAAAAGTGACATCATCCTAGCCAACACCAAAGAATTATGGTTGGAGTTGAGGCATTGCACATGGAACACATAACTCTGCAGTGGTTTCTCCTACGAAATGTCAGCCACTCTTATGATGGAATGTGCCCTTGCCTGCTGTGGGCACCACTCAAATCTAACCCATCATTTTTCTTTTCATTTTGATTCACTTTTCCTTTCAGAGATTCAAGTGAAAAGAAAAATGGGAACTGAAAAAATTTGGTGTTTTTGAGGGGTGAGGGAGAGACCTTCTGGTAGAAAATAAAGTGTTTTGTTTTGATATCTGAAATTTTATATGCTCAATTTAAATATGTTTTATTGCATTTGTTTTTTCCAACCTGTGGAAACCACTTAAATTCCTATTGAATGCATAGATCTTTTATTTGCATGAATGTCCTGTATGCTGGAAACCAAGTGGGAGCTCTGAATGCTTAGAAGTTCTGTGCCTGTGAGACTTGGGTATTTTAATACATTTGTTGCCCTATTGCTTCAAATCAGGCATAGGAATGCATTCAGTAAAGACTGTCTCCCTCCCTGCTTAGCTGCCCTGGGACTCCCTTCTGGAGGGCCAGAGTTTCTACTTTGTTTCTACTTTGACTCCTAAAGTGAGGACTGAAGGGAAAGCAGATGGCATTTTGTACTTCTGACAATGAAGCCTAAATTGTTTATGTTGGAGAGGGAGCAAGAGATAAACCAAAGAATGTGATTTGTCTTCCATTTGAAGATACCAGGGAAAAGTCTTGTCAAGTAGCAGACCACCAGTGTCTGGTGTAGAGGAGATAATTTCTGTGGATAGAGAGCAAAGCCAGCCAGGCAAACGAACCCGTAAGCCGCCTGAGGGACAGACAGGCATACAACCTAATGAATAGGTAGTTAGACTTTGGGCAAGGCTAATTGCAGCAAGCTGTGTTAGTTCCCCGGCCTCTGTAAGTAGTCGTTTTTATACAATCTGTCAGAGGGAGGAGAAAATAGACCCACACAGTAAATGGACTTGTGGTGTTTAGCTAGGAAGTGGAGTTTGCTCTAAGTCGCTCTGGTAGCAGACTCCAGGAGCACATGGCAGGCGGACTCATCTGAGTATCTGTGCTGAGGAGTTGTATTAAACTGTTGCAACACTTTGAAATTGCTTTAGAAAAAGAGTACTCCCAAAGTTGCCAGCTAATATGGTATCGAATTTCCTGAAAGACCTTTCTTTTGCCGTGTGGTTTTTCTATAAAGCTGAGTCAATTAGGCTTCTTTACCTCCTTATCCTTGGTGGCAATAAAACGACAAGAGCTGAGGATTGAGGGTTGAGCATGTAGACGCTATTATCTCATTGGATGTTTACCACTGCCCTATGAGGTGGCTGTTGTTACTCTCCGCATTCTATAGATGAGCACACTGAGCCACAGATTGGTTGAGTAACTTGCTCAGGCTCACACAACCAGCAGGTGATACAGCTGAGGTGAAAGAGCATTTTTTCTGGAAAGATTCAGGGTGTTTAAATGTACCTGTTTAGTGCACAGCAAGTTGTAGTACTTTTAAATTGGAGACTGGAATATATAAGTAGATGTTTGAATCTCTCTGTGTCTCTCAGAGTTACGGGTGAATCAACAAAATTAGAATGTTTTTTCTATTTAGTGACTGAAGAAGGCTGTCCATGCATGTATCAGGTCTAGTTTGGAGTCACAGACTAGATTCTGAACCAGAGAAGACACATAAGCTTTGGTTACCTTTCTTTGATTAAATGTAGTTTTAAAAATAATGACTTGACTATATTTCAGGGAGTCTTCATAGTCTTCTGCATGGGTATTTCTAGACAATAATGCTAAAGAGGAGAGTGCCAGTACAAGTGAAATTACAACATGATTGCAGTGTTATGGCTTTTGTTGATGAATTATTTGAACTGGGAAGAAAAACACTTTGAGAACTAAATTTAAAGTAATTCTTCCGATATTATCAGTAAGACCTAAAGGTAGTTGCTTTTAGAGGACCTAAATGTATTAAATTCCTGATTTAGCATGCTTGTACCAAGTCTTCAAATATGTTACATTCTATCAGCTTCTTGAGCTTCTTAAGGAGAGTCATAGAATCATAGGGAATTAAAATAAATGTTAGAAATCTGTATCTATTCTTACTTGACTGGATCACATCTAGAGCAACCCAAATGAAAATGTGCCCTGTTTTAAAGATCTCCAGGGAAAAATATTCTAAAACTTCCCCCAATAATTTATTCCAATGCATAGTAACCCTGAGACTTAATATTTAGAAATTGGTTTCTTATATATGGATGAAAGGAACTCTAAGAAGGTATACATTACATAAAAGACCTTTTATACAGGAAAAAAAAAACTACTTAGATGAAAAAACTTCTTAATTATGGAGGTACAATACCTAAAATTAAAAATAAAACGAAGTGCATTTTCCACCTAAGATTTTTTCATCAACCCCTAGAACCACTGCTGGAAATTACCTCATGAAGAAATCTTACCTAGCTCTGTATCTTTTGGAAGTGTTTTACCTAATTTTAGAAAGAGGGGAAAAGAACAGTAACATCACATACACACACACACACACACACACACGATACGAACACAGACACACACTGTAGTTTCCTAAGCAGTTTGTTCTAATTCTTCACATTCCCCCTGTCAAAATGTTTGCTTATAACTTTCTTTGTATTGTCATTTAAGCCCATTTCTAATTGGTGATTGTTGGAAATTGAATAAATGTGTTCAATTTTTCATAATGTATGTCGTTGTATGGTTAATTATTAAATCGCTCTGAAGTATATAGACTATTATTTTTGTTACCATTTAATAGCTATTTTTTCTTAGAAAGGATATAGAAAAAATTGGAAGAATGCTCTGGACTTTAACATCTGCTTACTGAGATTCTTTTAAAAAAATTTACTAACTCATCTGGTATCATCACTAAAATTATTTATAATAATAAGGCAACTGAAAATTCATCTAGGAGGAGAGGTGGAACATTGAAAAATTTAAGTCTGTACCTAGTAATTAACTTAAACTCCTGAAGTTCAATGTGGAAAATTATTTTAAATTAACTTATTCAATGCACTTTGACAAGCTTGCAGATTACATACTATTTTATTCTGATAACATGGGATAATGATCCCTTGAATCCTAATATTTGCTCATTTTTATGAGGTGGAATGAGCAGATTTTTTTTTTTTTTTGGCTAACAATGAATGTTTTAAGAAATGTTTTCTAATATGTAGTAAGAAAAAATTTAAGTTCCCAAAATTCACTGATTAAACCTGAAATATGCTTTATAGGCCTTAAAAGAAAAAGTGTGTGCAGATTGTAGTTCATATCAGAAGACTGATAAACTCGTTGCTCTGTTTGTAAAGCATAGGTTCTAACAGCAGGGCTATTCCAGACTGGGATAGAGGTCTGTCCTAAAAGGGCTTGAGGTGCAATTTGCAAGATGTGATTTTAGGACCATACCGAAATTGCATCTGACTGTTGGGTGACTCCCTTTCTTTTTTGAACTCTGCATGCACCTGTAATTAAAAAAAGAAAGAAAGGAAAAGAAGGAAAGAAAGAAAGAAAAAAAAGAGAAAGCAAGCAACCCATTGTAGAGTTACATTGAAAGCTGGCGGTAGTTTCCTTAATCAATTGTATTAAGTCGCAGTCATTTTCGGATCATTTGCACCCATGTTCGTTAGTGAATGCCATTTCCCTATGGGGATAGATGCCAGATTCTTTTTTCTTTCTGTGTCTTTTTCCTTCTCCGTTTTCTTTTTCCTTTTACCCCATTCCCTGCCTTGCCCTCCTCTCCCTCCCTCCTCCTCCTCCTCCTTGCCCTCCTTTTTTTTTTCTTCTCTTCCCTTAGGTGTTTAAGACACTTAATGGTCCCCAGCACTGGGCCCCGGGGGGCGGCGGGCAGGCCGGGTGTGGCCCGCGGGGCGCCGTCCCGCCCGAGCTGCCCATGTCGCTCTTGTCCCGCAGGCCCGGGGCCGGAGCTGAGCGGCCCGAGCACCCCGCAGAAGCTGCCGGTGCCCGCGCCCAGCGGCCGGCCCTCGCCCGCGCCCCCCGCAGCCGCGCAGCCGCCCGCGGCCGCAGTGCCCGGGCCCTCGGTGCCGCAGCCGGCCCCGGGGCAGCCCTCGCCCATCCTTCAGCTGCAGCAGAAGCAGAGCCGTATCAGCCCCATCCAGAAACCGCAAGGCCTGGACCCCGTGGAAATTCTGCAGGAGCGGGAATACAGGTAATGCACCCCACCAGAAAGGGGCTCACCGGCTGTGTGTTCTAGCAAGTGCCACCAAGCCTAGGGAGGTGAGGTGCCTGCCCATTGGTTGGCCAAACTGTGATTTTCACCCATTCAGTCAGAAAACTTTTATCCACCCCTGTGGCCTGCCAGGTGCCGAGGTAGGCACTGGGGTTTTGAAGATCAAAAGCCGCCGGGGACTTCCTGTAGACCCAAGAAAGTGATCATCTCACACTTCGATTATGGAATACATTGTCATTGTTTGTACTTGTGTCGTTGAATAATGACTGAGGTGGTGGGATGTTGAGTGTGTTGTGCTGGCCTGACTTGCATGTTAGTTGTACATTTCTACTCAAGCATGCTTTGGTAGCTTTGTATAAACTTTGTTTTAATTCACGTGTGTCTATGGTGTGATCCAGCCTTATGGGTATACCCTGTGCAAGTGTCTCTATACAAGGTCCTTATTTAAATTGTTAGTCCAGGAACTTAATTTTTACCTGATTCAGCCCATTTATCAGAATCAGGGGCTGGCAAACCCTTTCTGTAAAGAGCCAGATAGTCAATATTTTATGCATTGTGGGGCCATATGATCTCTGTCACAACTCACCTCTACCCTTGTAGTGCGAAAACAGGAAAACAGCCGTGGACAATAATGGGCTGGCTGCCTTTCAGTAAACTTTACAAAAACAGGCTGGAGGCAGGATTTGGCCTGCAGGCTGTAGTTAGAAGACCCCTGATGTAAGTGGTTAATGTCAACCCAAAAGGGAGTCCAGCAAGTATTAAGTCAAGATAAAATAAAGCTAAGATTGTGGATTCTGGAGTCTGCCAGAAAGCATACTTGTCATTAGTAACTTCTTACCATGGTCAAGTTATGTCTCTTTTCTGTGACTCAGTTTCCTCCTAGGCTAAAAGAAGGTACCTCTCATAGTGTTGGGAAGATAAAATGATACTGAAACATTCAATAAATAATAGCTATTATTATTTCCCAAATACTTCTTAATTTTAAGGAAAATTAGAGTTTAAAAATTATAGAGAATGTTGGTAAACCATGTCTAGGCTCCCTTTTAAAACATTACCTTAATCTTTATTGAAAAGCACATCACTCATTTGTTGTTAGACTAAAATACTAAGTTACCAGCTTTGAGAGGTACTCTGAAAGAAATCAGGATTACTTGCCATTAGATGTGTTTATTTTTTTGGATGAAGAGTGTAACTTTACTCTCATTACTATTAATAATCATCTGTTAAGATATTTTATCTTGCTATTTCCAACATTTCATGTATTCCCAGAGAACTAGATACTCATTGTCAATTGATATTTCAGTGCTGATAGGCAGATTCTGCTGGGTGAATAATTGCGGTGTGTTATAAAGTCAAATGCTAGCATATTCCTCTGTTCATGTGCAGTAGACTAATGTGCAGTACATTATGTTGCTGAAGTTGAATTTTTAAAAAACTAAAAGTATTGGAAAAAATCAGTAATAGAATGGAGAAATACAATGTGGATGCTCTAAAATTCTGACTTCCTAAGAGCTAATATTTTTTTTCCTACCCTAGTAAAGGAAAAAGCTCTGTACAAGCTCCCTAGTTAAAACATTTAAAACATTTTTTTCCCATTTGAATTACCAGTACCTTTGTTAAACTATGTGAACTACCCTTAGAAGAGAGATGCTTTCTATAGCTAGAAATTTTTACATATGTCTAGACTTTTTGCCTTTTTCAGCCTGGTATGTGTGTGTGCACAAGTGTGTTTTAACTTTTTTTTTGCTAGCTCCTAAATGTTCTTGATCATTTTTTTCTGGAATTTTCATTGCAGGACTTTCTTGTAATAAGTTTATTTTAGAAACTTTTTTTGGAGATTACCTTAATGAATGGTCTTCCAAAGTACACAGTATTAAGTAGTACTATTTCCAATGTATAAAAAGATTTTGTTCTGCACTCCTATGTCAATAAAAAATGCTGTCAGTATCTTTTAACTTATGTGCATTGCAAAATGTGGAGAATGGCTGTTTTTCATAGTATTATTATTGCTTTATAAATGCCTACTCCTTTGTAAAGCCTTGTGGCTTTTGAAATGACTGATCTGGACAACCCTAAATCCGGAAAGGTTGTGGGTCCTTTGGCCTGAATTTTCCCATGGCCACCTGGAGAAGAAGCATCGTTTTGTAGTGACAACATTATGGGGCATGTTTTGTATTCTTTGGTTACAGAGCAGTAACTTGTCTTCTGCCTATATGAAGATAAGTTGTTCAACTGCAGAGATTACATTTATCCCTTAAAAGGGTTAAATTAGGTCCCTTAGGCACTTGCAAAGGACAACAAATAAACTATTTTTTTTTCTTCTTTTGACCCTTTGTGATAGAATGGCTTACCAGCCTTTAGCATTGATAACTGTTAGGATCCAGTGCATCTTTATCATCTGATCAAAGATTAGAGAAAGGTCTAAAAAACCTCTTTTACAATTTGATAAACTTAGTTTGAGCAAAAATCATGTGTCAAATTCTTGAACAGATGTTAATTTCTTTGGGTCTTGTAATATCATTTACCTTGTCTATGAAATTTGACAGGAAATTTTCAGAATCTTAAATTTTTTTAACATTTACGTCAGTTGGCTGCTTTTCCTTGTTCATCATAAAAGCAGAACGTTGACAAATTGACCTTCCTTTTCATTCATAGCATAAATAGATGTCTGCCTATGAGCACTTTGCTGCAGCTTTGTACGAACTCTCTAGTTGAAACATTTTTCCCGCTTAAATTGGATCCTTTCTTTTTGACCATCTTTCTCTTGTAATGGAACTTTATTACTTCCATAGTAAGTGTCAGAGAGATATTTCCCTGGACTGCTTTTTTTTCTTTTTTTCTTTTTGGCACACTTTTGTTGGCTTCTCATTGTGCCTAACTTCACTTTCTTCTATTTAGAATTAGATGTCTGGTCAAAAGTACCTCAGGAATCATCACATTGGCATGTAAACTAATTCCGCAGATGTTTGCATGGAAGATGTATTTCACACTTGAAGGAGTTTATTTGGGAAGAACATCTCTGAATTACATCAGCCCTCTTCGGAATAAAGTCAGAATTTAGTATGAAAAGAGCGGTATATCCTGCTTGTGTCAGGAAGCAGACATAGGCTGCTTACCTGTGATTTTTTTTTTTTTTTTGTCCTGCCCTTGTCGCCATTGCAATCCTGAAAATTCCTTCTCAAAAATTACGAATAGCTGCTTTACTTGCAGAGTTACAAAAAGTCACACACACTCTCTTTTTAAAGTGTCACTCAGTTCCTTGAAGGAACAAAATGTACCAGTGTCATTTTCTGTTCAAATAACTCTCCTACAGGAATCATAAACTTCTCCTCTGGACCTGAACAAATATCTGTTGCCTTTAATGGAACTCTTTTTCTTGCCAGAACAGTAACCCCTCTTGATTTACTGTTCAATCTGTATGAAAAACCTGTGTGACCTAATTCTGCATCAATTTTCTGTACTCGTGAGGACACTAAATGAGTCTCCTGCAGTTATGCAGTATTACATCTTGTTGTTGTTTCGGGAAGTTTAGAATCCTGAATCTCTTTATCGGACTACCTGCTGAATCTCACTGATGGGGAGATGAAATTGTCTGGAGAGGAGCATTATTTAAAATGAAGATTTCTATTAACAACAACAACAACAACAAAGATACAATCTTCTGTGTTAAAGAAGCCCCTCCTATACCTTTGCTACTCACCCCCCCCATGTGCTGAATCAAATGCACATAATTTTACTATGGAATCTCCCTTTCCTCTTCTCCTAGAGTTTGCACTTTGTACTTCTTGCCTCCTTTCCATGGAAGAGGGATTCTTTTGTGCCAGGGAATCAGATTCACTGACAAATACTAGGCTCCTTGGAGAAGTAGTCATTTCAGGGAGAAGTGCAGCCCCCTTGCTCCTACCCTGTCTCTCCAGTGCCTTAGTCACACAGTGCCCCATCTACCCCGGGTTCCCACTGCCCACCTCCTCATTTTCCCTACACTTCCCTACTTTCCACCGTCCAGTTCAGTGTGATGTAATCTCTACCCTATCAACCCAGTTGTCCTACGATTATTTATTTAGTCCTAGTTCCATGGTTGTTTGGAAGATTAAGTAGGAATTCCTCTAATTTAGCATCTGACCCACTTTGTCAAAGAGAGTAAATCAGAATACCAAGGGATAGTTTGAGTTCTAGGATATTCAAATAAGAAAGATCTGCAAGGAATCTAGAACCAAGGAACTGGAATAACCAAATCATTGGCCATGATCTCACGCCACTATAATATTTAAGTTTCCTTTGGTATGACCTTAACCTGTAAAAGCAAAGTTGTCTCAGTTTTATTTTTTCCCTTTAAATTCTATATTTCAAAAAAATCAGTAGTGGATTTTTTTCTTTACATCTTAATTGTTAAGATGCAACATCTGTTGCTGTATCCAGATATTTGGGGGCTATGTAGATGTTTTAGAAAATGAGTAAATGAAGTAGATGTCTGTTTCATATAGTGAAAAGTAATAATCTCATGCGTATCACTAGTAAAAGGAATGTGGAAGAAAGTTGGGAGAATTTGAACAATTTTGCCAAAATAGTAAAATGATGAATTTATTATTGTGCATGAAATATAAAGCTTTCAGTCTTTTGAATGATTAAACCATTTTAAAATGCTGTTGTTTGTGTTGGTATGCACAGTTAAAACAACAGCATGGGCCAGGCATGGTGGCTCACACCTGTAATCCCAGCACTTTGGGAGGCTGATGCCTGCGGATCACCTGAGGTGAGGAATTTGAGACCAGCCTGGCCAACATGGCGAAACCCCATCTCTACTAAAAATACAAAAAGTAGCCAGGCGTGGTGGCATGTGCCTGTAGCCCCAGCTACATGGGAGGCTGAGGCAGGAGAATTGCTTGAACCCAGGAGGCGGAGATTGCAGTGAGCCGAGGTAGTGCCACCGCACTCCAGCCTGGCCGACAGAGTGAGACTCCCTCTCAAACAAACAAATAAACAAAAAATAACAACAGCATGGTAGCAGTGATAATATTAACACATTATGATGACAAATCATTTAATAAATTAGAATGAATAACATGTATCTAGCAAATAAAATAAGAATCAGTCGTAGATATTATTTTTAGTGAAGTCCCTGAAAAATAGTTTTCCTTACCACCATTTTAAAATTTTTAAAAATGATGACATTTTATTTCCCTTCCAAACTAAGCAACTGTAGGTTTTTAAAAAAAATCACTCATTTTGATATTTGGCTATATGAAGTATTAGATCTTCTACAGCATTTAGGTCCAGGAGGTTTTACGTTTTCTTGTTAATGAAAATGATGCCTG